>NC_090029.1:23937126-24245042 GCF_037176765.1 Anolis sagrei | reverse complement strand
TGCAAATCTACCATTTGTCATAATATATATGATCCTATGCTATTCTTTTCCATTTCTGGCCTATATAGACATATATAGAGACTCCCAAAGGACAGTCCTGATTCTTCGCTAAGGATGTGGGGAGGTAAAACTGAGGTCTTTATCTTGAATACAGTCAACTGTTTTTTTGCAGTCTGTGGGCAAACAATTTTTCCTATTCTGATTTGTCGTTGATCCATTCCATGGGCTTAGAATCATAGAATCAAAGAGTTGGAAGGGAACTCATGGCCATCCAGTCCAACCCCCTGCCAAGAAGCAGGAATATTGCATTCAAATCACCCAGCCTGTTTAAAAGCTTCCAAAGAAGGAGCCTCCACCACACTCCGAGGCAGAGAGTTCCACTGCTGAACAGCTCTCATCAGGAAGTTCTTCCTCATGTTCAAATGGAATCTCCTCTCTTGAAGTTTGAAGCCATTGTTCTGCGTCCTAGTCTCCAAGGAAGCAGAAAACAAGCTTGGTCCCTCCTCCCTGTGGCTTCCTCTCACATATTTATACATGGCTATCATGTCTCCTCTCAGCCTTCTCTTCTTCAGGCTAAACATGCCCAGTTCCTTAAGCCGCTCCTCATAGGGCTTGTTCTCCAGACCCTTGATCATTTTAGTCGCACTCCTCTGGATACATTCCAGCTTGTCATCATCTCTCTTGAATTGTGGTGCCCAGAATTGGACACAATATTCCAGGTGTGGTCTAACCAAAGTGGAATAAAGGGGTAGCATTACTTCCCTAGATCTAGACACTATGCTCCTATTGATGCAGGCCACAATCCCATTGGCTTCATGCAAAACTACCATTTCTCATGACATATATGATCCTGTGCTATTCTTTTCCATTTCTGGCTTATGTAGATATATATAGAGACTCCCAAAGGACAGTCCCGACTCTTCTCCATGGATGTGGTGAGGTAAAAGCGAGGCCTTTATCTGGATCACAGTCAACTTGAGGCTCTTTTTCCTTCACAAGCCTGGAATCCAGTGGCTAGGCGCGCTTCTTTCTGCGCATGCGCCTTCCCAGAACCAGCCTGAAGTTCTCCTCAACACCCCTTCAAAACGCCATTGACTTCATCCTCACCGTGGTTATGAGGAAAATGAATGTAATATGTGTACAATATCGAGAAGTCTGGGTTACGGGGCGACGGAGGGGGGGGGGGGGGGTTGGGACTCCTTTCCCGCCTCGGGTCCCAACCCCGCTTTGAGGCGGGACCCAAACAAAATGGCGGCAGGCGCGGCGGCGCCGATTCAAACGCAGCGCGCGCAGGCCGAGGCGGCGGAGGGGGCGGGGTTCTCGGTGGAGCCCACTGCGCATGCGCCCCGCGATTCAAGATGGCGGACAGTGCGGAACTAAAGGTAAAGGCGCAGTTCGGAAGGGGCCCCCTTTTCCCCCCGCAGCTTCCTTCTCCTCGTCCCCCCTGCTTGATTCCCCCTCTCCCCTTCTTTCTCTCCGGTTCTTTCCCTCAGGCTTCGGGCCTTTCCCTTCCTCTCGACCCTCCGCCGGCCTCCTGGCCTGAGAGGGAGAAAGGAGAGTTCGGCTGAGGGAGGAAAAGGCGTTCAGGAGGGGCAGCTTCCCTTCTCTTCCCTCAGGAGCTTTGTAAATGGGAGGGAGACCCCTAGGAGGCCCCCCTGGCCCCCCAAAGGAGCTGTTTCCCTCAGGAAGGGTCTTCCCTGCCGCCCTGCGAGGTAGGACACGCATTCTCTATTTCCTCCCGTTTCAGAAACTGGCTTCATAGATCCCTGGCAGGCAATATTGATTTATTTACTTATCTGAGTCGATTTGTACCCCGCTTTTCTCCCGCACCAAGGCGAGACGCAAATGCAATAAGAACAACAACTAATACTCCAGAGCAGGCATGGGCAAATTCGACCCTCCAAGTGTTTTGGACTACAACTCCCACAATTCCTAAGTTTTCCCATGCCTGGTCCAGATCAAGGGAAGTCTTAGTGCCTTTGTATTCTGCTTTGGTCAGACCTCACATGGAATTCTGTGTCCAATTCTGTTCACCACAGTTCAAAAGAGATAAAGGTTAAACAGGCATTCGGTTAAACAGTGCAATGAATACGATGAATATAGGAACGGAATCACGGATGACGAATTGGACTACGATTCTAGTTACGAGACGTTAATGTGTTGTTATTGATGTGTTATTACTTTTATACTATGCTGTTAATGGTTTTTAAACTATGCTGTTGGACTGACTTTTTGATCTTGTTGTGAACCGCGTTGAGTCGCCTACGGGCTGAGAAACTGCGGTATACAAGCAAAGTAAGTAAGTAAGTAAATAAATAAAGTGCTGGTTTTGACCTATAAAGCTCTATACCAGTGGTTCTCAACCTGGGGTCCCCAGATGTTTTTGGCCTTCAACTCACAGAAATCCTAACCAATGATAAACTGGTTGGGATTTCTGGGAGTTTTATTTATTTATTTATTTACGGCATTTATATGCCGCCCTTCTCACCCCGAAGGGGACTCAGAGTGGCTTACAATATATATTTTCATACAATATATTATATTAGCATAGTACAATATCAGTATATATTGCTATATTGCACTATACCATTATATTGTAATATTATTAGTAATATTACATGTAATGTAAATATATAATTATAATTATAATATTGAATTATTATTACTAGTATTATATTGTATTACATTATAATGTTATAAATATTATATGTATATACAATATACTATATTATATTATTAGTAAATACAAGATGGAAATGTCTTCTGCTCCCTTCTGTCTTCGCTCTGGCCAGAAGCGAAGTTGTTGGAATTGTAGGCCAAAAACATCTGGGGACCCCAGGTTGAGAACCACTGCTCTATACGGTTCTGAACCAGCTTACTTATTCGAACGCATCCACCCCTATGTCCCTCCTCGAAACCTAAGATCATCCGGGGAGGCCCTGCTCTCGCTCCCGTCAACAGCACAAATGCGCCTGGTGAGGACGAGAGACAGGGCCTTCTCAGCAGTGGCCCCCCGCCTATGGAATACACTCTCAACTGAGGTAAGATCGGCCACTTCCCTCCTAGCTTTTCGTAAGAAATTAAAGGCATGGTTTTGGGGCTAGGCTTTTGGACAATAGATGCAAGCAGCACTTTAAGGGAATGTGCCTGGAATGATGATATGGCTGATGAGACTGTTTTACTGTTTTGACAATGGCTTATGTATTGTTATTTATGCTTTTATGTCTAATTGTGGTTTTAATTTTGTAATTTGTTATGTAGTCGCTTCGGAATGGGGCCGTTCTGAGTCGGCCCCATGGGGCCGTCCTTCTCAACCTTCAGGGGTTGAGAAGGATGGGATAGAAATGCGAGAAATAAATAAATAAATAATATTGACTCTAAGCTTGGTCACCCACCAGAGGAGGGTGACCAAAATGATCAAATATCTGGTGTCTTGTTTAGTTTGAAAAAAGAGAAAGTTGAGAGGAGACATGAAAGCCATGTATCAATATGTGAAAGGATGTCATAAGAGAGGAGGGAGCCGGCATCCTTTCTGCTGCCTCGGAGACTAGGACTCAGTGGAGTAATGAGTTCAAATGACAGGAAAGGAGATTCCACCTGAACACGAGGAAGAACTTCTTGATTGTAAGAAGGGCTGTTCATCAGTGGAACTCTCTGTCATGGAGTCTGCTGGAAGCTCCTTCCTTGGAAACTTTTAAATAGATGCTGGGTGGCCATCTGTCAGGGGTACTTTGTGCTTTTCATGCATGGCAGGGGGTTGGACTAGATGGCCTGTGTGAATCTATGATAATTATTATCTTCAAACTTTATTTATATCCCATCCCATCTCCCTCTGGGGACTCAGGGTGGCTTACAACATAGATGGCAACCATTCGATGCCACACAAATACATAACAAAATACAAATACATAATAAATTAAAAATACAAATAATTAAACAATTTATCATAATGAAACATCATAACAAATCAACAAAACATGATTCACGGCAACAATTAAAAGCAAGATTAAAAGCCAGGTTGATAGATTAAAAACCATATTTTTCATTAAAGCTCTATCTGTAGACCATTAATTGTGTAGAAAGCCAGATATTGAAATGTTTGATTCTCCATAAACCTGGGAGCATAGATAACTTTTAGTTGTTTTTTGAAAGAGGGGAGCATGGGGGTCATTCTGATCTCTTTTGGGTGAGGGTTTCAGAGGTGAGGGCAACTACAGAGAGGCCCTTTCTCTCATCCCAACCAGCTGGAAGGCCAAGAGGAGGGTCTCACTTGATGAATGCAGTGTCTGGACAGGTTCATATGAGGAGAGGCCGGTGGCCAGGTAGTAAACTTTTTAAAAATGTAAAGTAAAATTTAAAACAGATTAAAACTCGATAAATTCCTTATCACAATCTGATTATCTAAAACTGTCAGTGATAAAAAACCCTATTTACAAATATACCTATTTAAAATAATTCATTAACCGCATTGGGAGACAAATTTCTGTACTCTTGGATCTAGAGAGATCCGTGGTCCATCTACAATTTTAATTTCCCCCAAAGGCCTCTTCAGACATAAAAGTTTTCACTCCTTTCCTAAATGATAAAATAGTGGTGGTGGCCCTGATATCTGTAGGGACCCACAAAGCTGGGACCTTCCCAGAAAAGGTCCATTCTCCAATAACTTTAAGCAGTGTTTGGGATGGGTGTAGAGGTGTCTGCAGTCCCTCCCCACTTGATTGAAGTTGTCTTCCAAGTACATAGTAGAAGATACGCTGTTTTAAGTATCCTGGTCCGAGGCTGTAAAGGCCTTTAAAGGTTAAAACCGGCAATTGAAACAAATTTCCAGCCAGTGGACCTGTCTTAGGAGAGGGGTAGTATGTTCCCTTAGCCTAGCTTCAATTAGAATCCTGGCTGCTGTCCTTTGAACAAATTGAATTTTCCAAGCACTCTTCAAAGGCAGACCCATGTAGATCGTGTTGCAGTAGTCCAAACGGGATGTAAACAATGCATGTACAACTGTGGCCAAATCTGACTTTTCCAGGAATGGTTTTAGCTGCTGTTACCAGTTTTAACTGAACATTACCCCCGCCACCTGGGCTTTCAGGTTTAGGGCAGAGTCCATCACTATCCTCAAGCTACAAACCTGGGGAGTGTGACCCCATCCACAGGTGGTATGGTTTATTTTAAGGCTTCTAAGCCACCTGCATTAAGAGGCTTCATTTGTCTTTTCTATTTTATTAACCAATCTTGTCCCACTATGGAGACATCTAGGCCCCATCTTTTATTTATTTATTTATTTATTTATTTATTTATTTATTTATTTATTTATGTGTACACCACTTGATCTCCCCCAAAGGGGACTCAAAGTGGCTTAACATAAGAGCATCAGCATAGCCATTTCAAAATAGACAAATATTAAAACAGGATTAAATATAACCAGTGTTTTAAAAATCCCAGTTCCGAGCACTCTTCAGAGGCAGCCCCACATCGAGCGCATTACAGTCATCCAGGGGGGATGTAACTAAGGCATGGACCACTGTGACCTGGCTTCTCAGAGAACCAGCGCAGTTGGCACACAAGTTTTAATTGTGCAAAGTGCCTCCTGGCCACCTCTGACACCCAGGCCTGCAGGTTCAGAGCTGAGTCCAGGGAGACCCCCAATCTACACTGCTATATGAAATCCAGACTGTTTATAATCTGGCTCAGTGCAGATAATGTGGATTATTATCTGCTTTGCTAATCTAGATGATATGGCAGGCTAGATCCAGCCCAACACTGTAGCGTGAATGGATACAGTTTGACCCTGCTTTTTAACTGCCGGGCCTCAATATGATGGGATCCTGGGATTTGTAGTTTGGCAAGGTCTATCCAGCATTCCTTGCCCAAGAATGTTGCTTGTGCCCCATCAAACTACAGTGCCCCCCCCCCCATGATCCCACAGCACTGAAGTAGTGTCAAACTGTAGTAATTCAACAGCGTGAATGCTCATCTATGCCTGCCCTGAGTTGGGCATTGATTTCCATTTGTGGTAGAAAAAGTTTGCAAGGTGTTTTGTGATCTCTTCCTTTCAAAAATTCCAATTTATTTCCTTCCTCCACTCTGGCTCCACAGGCTGATGAATTGGAATTGAAGTAGTTGTTGTGTGGAAGGGTGTTCTGGAAGCTTATCATGACTTCTCAGAGTGCCACAACTGTGGTCCTTAGTGGTTCAATCTGTGGCTGTTTGCTCCTACATTGTGGAGGTCTAATATATTGTTGTTGTTATTATGTTTATGTTAACCCCGCTTTTCTCTCCCCATGGAGACTCAAAGCAGCTAATATAAGGAGTAAAAGCTTCTCTTTTTTTCCTGTTGCAACCTCATGAACGTTTTGAAAAGGGCCAGAGGAAAAATGTAGTGTGTGTTATCTCTTTTCGGAAATGTTTGGAACTTGAAATACTTTGGATTTTTAAAAAACCCCCACATAATTTTAGTTTATTTGCAGATATATATGTAATGAGATCTTGGGGAAGGGGTCCAAGTTTAAACACAAAATCCATTTATGTTTCATATATGCCTTGTAGCCTAAAGGTAGTTTTTGCAACATTTTGAAGTGGTTTTGTGTATGAATCGAAATGTGTATACATTGAACTGTCAGAAGACAAGGGTGTCGCGATCGCAGCCACTTTTGAATCGGGGAATATTTCAGATTTTAGATCAGAGGTGCTCAATCTCTGTTGGGAATAGTGCATTGAGAAGAAAGTTTGCATACAACAGGTTTGCATAACAAAGCTGTCACTATCTCAGCCACACAGGTCGACAGTTTGGGATTTTGGAATTATTCAGATTTCACATGGGGAATGCTCAAGATGTATTGGGAATACGTTGAGAATCCATTAAAAGGAGATTTTACTTGAATTTTAGGAACAACTCTCTGCCTTGGAGTGTAATAGAGGCTCCTTCTCTGGAGGCTGTTAAACAGGCTGGATGCCCATCTGTTGGGGGTGATTTGATTGTACTTTTCCTGTCTGGCAGAACGGGGTTGGACTGGATGGCCCTTGCAGTTTCTTCCAACTTTATGACTCTATGTATTTTTCCTCTTTGATCTTCTGCCATCATGTTTTCAGGTGTCCCTAACCTTTTCCTGCTTAGTATGAGATGATGAGCGAAAGAAGTTATACAAAGTATGTAGAAACAGGCAAAACCAAGGCATTTCAATTTCCCATTTTTTAAAAAGGGGAAGAATGTATTCCTGGTGTATTATCATGGTATTGGTTGCTGTCAAATGCCCTTCCTTTCTCCCCTCCTGTGATATGTAGTCTGCATTTTAGAGGCTTTATTTGTGCAGTATACAAGGAGTTGAAATTGGCATTTCCTGAGTACATCTAGGTCTGTGACTAAGTAAATAAAACTTGTGAGTGTGTGTACACATGTATTTCTGATTCCCAAGAGGTTTGTTCAACTCGGTTAATTCAAAACCAAGGCCTGATCTTCAATGGAAGTAAAAAACAGAGAAAGTTGGGCTGTACTTAGCTTTCCCCTCAACCACATAGCTTAAGATGATGATGATGATGATGATACTTTATTTCTCTCCCCAGAGGAAGTCAGGGCAGTTTAAGAATATTTTACTTCCTGAGCTGACATTTTCTCTAGCTTTCGTTAAAGCTTTCCGAACTCTCTGGAGGGCGAAGAGATAGAAGGAAACCCCCACCTTGGCTTCCTGTTTTAGAGTAAGAGGAAACTGAAAGCATTGAATCTCATGTGCTCTGTTTTCTGCGTTTCTTTTCTTTTGCGTAGTCTCAGTTTGAAGGGAAATCTCATTTTAGAAAGTGAGTTTAAAAGTCCCAGTGAGACAAATTTACAGCCAACAAGAAAAAAAAGCCTTTTCTGAAAGTCTTGCAATGCGCTTCTATTTTGAATGTTTGTGTGCTTTGGCTCCTTTCAATTTAATTTCTTGCCTTGATTACACAAGGCGGTTTCTCATAATAAGGCACTGTTTCCTTTTTTTAATTCATCAGCATACTCACCTTTATGGTAAACAGAAGGATTTCTTGGGAGTGTTTGCTGCATTTTATAACATCTTAATCTGTTTTGAGAGCCTGGCTGTCTAAATACCATGAGAGTCAATAACTGTGAAGTTTGGATATGGAGTAATAGTGGGTTCCTGGAGAATGTTTTTTCTTTCATTCTGTAAATTTTTGCAACCATTCTGGTGTCCTAAGCCAACATATATATGTGTATGTATGTATCATGCTCTTTTTAAAGATAACACATGTGGGAGGGATTTTTTCGTGTCAGGAGCGACTTGAGAAACTGCAGTTCGCTTCTGGTGTGAGAGAATTGGTCATATGCAAGGACGTTGCCCAGAGGATGCCTGAATGTTTGGTGTTTTGTGTTCTCATGTCCCCACATGGGGAGTGGAAGCTGACAGAGAGAACTCAATCCGCTCTCCCTGGATTCATACCTCTGACCTGTCAGTTAGCGGTCCTGAGGGGATAATAGAAATATATACCCTGGACATTCCACAGATATATCAACCTTACTTGCCTAGTTTCCAACCGACCCCTCAACCTCTGAGGATGCCTGTCATAGATGTGGGTGAAACATCTGGAATATGGCCATACAGCCCAGAAAACTCACAGCAACCCAATATGTTCTGTTAGAATTCATTTCCCCATGGGACTATTTTGTTTGCTGTGTTTCTTGATATTTTAATGATTCTGGAATGCAAATATGCTGCCTTTTTATAAGATAGATAGCCCCTTGACTTTTCTGAAAGGTGCTTTTAGTCCTTGCAGTGATGGCAGCTTTCTTTGTGAGGTGAGGATTAATGGCTCTGTTTATAACCTCCCTTGCCTTTTGTGTTTGGGGGGTGTGGGGAATCTGGCTGGCCTTGCAACAACAGGAGACTTAGGGAAGCTGAATGCCCATTTATGTAGACAGCTTCTCCTAAAGCAAAACCATGTTTATTTGTTTTCCTTCACACTTGGGCTTGCGTCATTAATCTTCGTGCAGTAAATACAGAAAGATACTGCTAGCTGGCTCTCATTGGCTGGGATGAGATGTTTATTAGACAGCAGTTTTAAAGCTTGGTTGGTTTATTTGGTAAAATATTCCACCTCCTTCTTTCACTTCTTTCCAGACCCCTGCAGAGAGAAGAGAAATATATACCGTATGTGTGTATATGTATGTGTGTGTGTGTGTGTGTGTGTGTGTGTGTGTATATATATATATATATATATATATATAGGTAGGTAGGTGGGTGGGTGGGTGGGTGGGTGGATATGCAGCTTTTTCTTTGAGAGCTCTACTAGATGAATTACTATTTTTCTTCAAAAATCTGAATGGCAGCCTAGGATTTATTTCGTTTTAATCATTTTAATTTGTCTTCTGGAAGACAGTTGCCTTCATTTACCCTCTAATCTACAGATGTTATGAAAGAAGAGGAAAGCCTTTGTCTCTTTTTTCTCCGTTTTTCCCTCCTTTCATCCCATATACCAACTTTTCCATTGGCTTATTTCCCTCTTCCCCTTATCATTGCAGCTGAAATTGTTTCTCATTTCATTTTCCAACACAACTATGTTTCATTTCTATTTATTAAAATATGTATACAGTAGTTTTTCCAGTCATAAGGCCCTCAAGCCAAAGTATCAGAGATAAAAAAATGAGCAATTAAAATGAGTGCAATAACATTTCCAAAATAAGTTATTGATTTGTATTTAAACCATCGAATAGAGAATGGAACATAAATCTCTTCTCTTCACAATGGAACCAAGTGGCCAAGCAATTAATGTGTCCCAGATATGAAGTGCTACCATGGAAAAGGGACCATATCCATTCCAAGACCAGGACATTCCCTGTCACTGCCTGTTGTCTATACCTTTCTGTGGATGGATATGTGCATTTGAAGTAGCAGGAGTCATATTGTGCTGATGTATCAAAATATGACTATCATTATCTGCTTTTTAAAAAACAGATTGCAAAAAAATTAGGTTCACTTGCCCAACATTACAGACTAACGTAGGCAAGGGCAAACTTCCTAACTTGGAGGACCGCAGGAGGGCTGGAGGGGGGTGGGCGGGCCAGGAGGGAGGGGGGATTCGCCCCAAGCCCCCTCCCTACCTTTTCCTCTCCTTCCTCTTCTCTTTCAGAAGCAGAAAGTGAAGGAAAGACAGGAAACATTTGGATCCCAAAAGGGTTGGCCTTGGTCAAGATGAGAAGGTGGACAAGAGAGAAAAAGCATATCCATTAGACCCTGAATTGCCTACTCCTGATATACAATCCTAGAATTCTGGAGCTGGAAGAGACCCCCAAGAGCCATCCAATCCAATCCGCTGTTATGCAAGAAGGCACAGTCAAAGCACTTTTGATAGACAGCCTCTGAGGAAAAGCCTCCAGAGAAGGAGGCTCCACCTTACTCCCAGGCAGCCTATGCCACTCTCCAACAGGTCTTACCCTCAGGAAGTTCTTCCTATTCTTTTCAGTCAAATCTCTTTCCCTGTCATTTGAAACCATTGCTCCCTTGTGCCCTGGTCTTTGAAGCAGCATAAAGTCTCCCCTCCCCCCTCAATGGGACACCCTTTGAAATCTTGAAACATGGTTCTCATTTTCCCTCTCTACCTTCCAACTAAACATTTCCCAGGAGGAAAGGAAGAAGGAAAAAGAGAAGAAAGGAAGCAAGGAAGAAATGGATGAAGAGAAGGATGGAATTATGGAAGAGTGAGAGGGAATGGAGGGAGGGAGGAAAGACAAAAGGGAGAGAAGGAAGGAAGGAGAAAAAGAGAGAGGGAAGGAAAGAAGGGCGGATGAAAGGGTAGAAGGGAAGGAGGAAGCGAGAAAGAGGGAGGAAAGGAAGAGATGGAGGGAGGGAGGAAAGAGAGAGGGAAGGAAGGATATGGTGAGAGAGAGGGAGGCCTGAGAAAAGGCCCATACCCGTACTAACAGAATGTTAAAAAGGAAGGAATGGAGAAAGAAAAATTGAAATGTGGTAGTGCAATTACGTTAAATGGGTTTTTATTTTGGCATGAGCTTTCATGGATATAAAACCCACTTCTTCAGATGCAGTACGGAGTTGTATTACGGTCTCAGGAACAAACTGTATGTGTAGTTGTATGAGTAGGATAGAATGTAGTAGCATCCTTTGTAAGCAGAAAAAATGACTTTCGGTTTTTGATTTATAAATTCGTTTCAACTATTATGTGTTTAAACTGTATAGATCTGTCTGACTCTCTGATTCAGATATTACATTACAGTTGTACAGTTCAAATTGTTTTAATGAGCAGCGCTGGCTGTAGTTCTACCACTTCTCCTATCATTTTTCCATTTATTGAAAGCTTCTCTAAGGCATTTTGAGAGGTAACCTTTAAGTTTCAATTTCTTCATTTTTGGGCAGCTGTAGTAGTAATAATAGGCAATATTATCAAAATCAGATTGCACATTTCAGAGACACATATCAATACAACTGGTGTGTGCATACTTGTTTGGAAAGCCATTTATACTTAATTTGGATTTCTCAACCATTAAGGACATGGAATAGAATTTGTATGTTTTATGTACTTTTGTGCAAAAATTATCTTTTAAAAATAGCTATTAAAGCTATTGCATATAAACCAAAATTATCAGAGTTGGCAGGAGATCCAAGTTATTTATAACCAATTGTTTGTTGCTCCTTTAATGTGTATTGAAAGCTAATAGAAATAAAACAGAATAAAATTATTACTCTCAAGTACTGAATGCACTTCACAGAGTATACCTTGCAGATGCCAGCAGCCAGTGTTTGAGATTGGGGCATATTTTGGGCAGATGGAAGAAAGATTATTGGAGATGGCAGAGTGTGATTAAGGCACAGGGAAAGCTCTGCAGAAACTGCAGAACTGAGGCCAAGGAAGGAGGTGAAATGGAAAGGCTGAAAGAGAGAAGCAAGGGAATATCATCAGAAGAGAGAATAAATCAGATGATTGCATGTGACAATCCTTTTGATTGAGATTAATATGGGAATCAGATCTAGGTTAAAACATTGGTTTCATTCTATTTTAATGTTTGGATAGTTGTGGATTTTAAATTGTATTGAAGTGCTTTTAATGTGAAATGCTTTGAGTCTCATTTATGGAGAGAAAAGCGGGGTATAAATAATAATAACTGACTAGGCCATGGTGGTCCATGCCTTAGTTACCTCCAGATTGGATTACTGCAACCCTCTGTATGTGGAACTGCCTTTGAAGCCGGCCCGAAAATTGCAGTAGGTACAAAGGTTGGTGGCCAGGCTGCTAACTGGACCAAATTATAGGGAGCAGATAATCCCCCTATTAAAACAGCTCCACTGGTTGCCGATACATTTCTGGTCCCAATTCAAGGTGCAGGTTATTACCTACAAAGCCAAAACGGTTTAGGTCCAACCTGTCTTCGTAATTGCATCTTTCCCTATGAACCTGCACAAGCTCTAATATCTGCTGGGGAGGCCCTTCTTTCACTCCCATCTCATCACAGATCGTGGGGACAAGTGAGATGGCCTTTTCGGTAGTGGCCCCCTGGCTCTGGAACTCTCTCCCCAGGGAGATTAGATTAGCCTCTTCCCTGTCCATTTTCAATAAAGACCTAAAAATATGGTTGTTGCAATGTGCCTTTAATTAATCAATTCACTAAATGAATTGTCCCATCTAGCCATAACCCTATTCTCGACTCTTGCACTTTACTATTATTCCTGCCCTGGAGTTGCACTGTACTAATCTGACTTGTCTCTTTCCGCCTTAACTTATTACCTACCTCTTGCACTTTGCCATCAGCCCTTGTCCTGGCATTTGTGTAGCACAAGTCTTCCCTTTCCCCTTAGTTTGGAAATGTCTATGTTCGGCTACTGGTTGTTGCATGATGAATTATGTTTTAATTATGTTTTTATGATGTTATATTTATTTTTACTGTATTATATTTTAACTTTATCTGACTGGGCTTGGTCCCTCTTGAAGCCTCCCCGAGTCTCCCCATAGAGATGGGGGGCGAGATACAAAAATAAAATAATAATAATAATAATTAATAATAATAATAATAATAATAATGACAAAAGTCTTACTCTTATTCGGACTAACTAAAATGTCACACCATAGCAAGCAAGTCTTTCTGGCAGAAGTTTTCTAGAGATTTCAGAAGCTTGTTCGGTGTTCTGTGTGAAATTGTAACTGTGCTTAATAAAAGCATTACCCTACTGTGGCTTTATATTTGTCACATATGAGCATGCTGAGTCAGAGAAATTATAAGAGGGAAGGTTCCAGAGGTGTTTGAAAGAGACTGGAGAGCCCTGAGTGGGAATAGGCTAATATGGAGAAGTGCAAGTGAAAGAAAGGAAAAGTTCCAGTCTCAATACAATACAATTCAAAAGAAAAATCTGGGGATGTGTTTTTAAAAATTTTAAAATATTTAGCTTGAAGGTTGTGAGGAGGAGACAGGAACAGTTGAAAGATTATGCATAGGTTGTTGATGCAATGTGCAAAGGAGATGATGCTACCAGATTGTTCTGTAATGCTGTGGGAGTAGTGGGAAAATTCCCCTCTTGAGAGTGTATAGCTGGAAACTAGACTTTTGCAGGGACAGCTGCAGATGCAAGATAAGAAGAAACACTAGATGGTTGAGGTGAGAGATGTTGGAACTGGTTAGAATCCATGCTTCACATCAAGAAATGACCCCTTGATCTTAGCTAGCAGTTCTGAGATCTGGGAATTGTTTCATTTCTGGAGATAATATTTGGTTCTGGAGGATCTTGGGGGCAGATCTGGCTTACAGGTTTTGTTTTCATGGTGCTGCTGCTTCATTCAATAGCTGTGTTTTGTGTCTTGAAAACAACTAAACCTGGGGACAGGTGATCTTTCCTAAATCTTACCTATGAAGAATCTTTGGTCCAGAGTCTTCATAGGTAAATCAGTTCAAGTGGGAGCTGCCTTTCATGTGCACATTTGACAACTTTCCTCTTCGTTAAACATATCCTGCTGGGTTACACGATATAATACAGTGGTTCCCAACCTTTTTTTGACCAGGGACCACTCCCCAGCATTATCAACAGGTTGATAATTTTGGTCAACTTTAGATTCGGTTTGGTAATTTGGGGTGCTGATTCAGAATATTGCATTGGATAGACCATATCAGCTCTAGTTTCTGATACAGAACCTATGCTATCTAGTAGTCGCCATATGCTTGCCCACAGAAAACCATATTTAATAAGTCTTGCCACTTTGACCAGGAACCACTTGACCAGAGACCACTTTGACCAGGGACCACTTGACCAAGAGGGCTCCACAAGACCAGTTGCTCTCATTGCAATAGTGTAGTAATGGTGAGGCCGTGGACCACATTTTAGTTCTTACGGACCACTGGTAGTCTACGGACCACAGGTTAGGAACTACTGATGTAACATGATCCTGGGTTATAAATATCATTTCCTAATTGGCTCTATCATAAAAACATGGGGAAAGTTTATTAATCTTGAAAAACTTTGTTTTTGTGGGAAGGACATATTTAATCCAGTCTCAACCAATTCAACCTAGTCTGTGGCAGCCACAAAAACAAAGTTTCTGGAGCAGAACAACTACTTTCAAAGTAAGTTCCCCATAATTAAACAAGAATAACACTTTCAAACCAGGAACAGATTTTTTTTTCAAATTTTGTTACATAGTATTATCCAAAGTGCTCTGTCCATGGAAAGCCTCATGCTCTGAATGCAACCTAGATTCAGGTTCACTGGATCAACCTTGAAGCATTCCCCACTTTCATGTACTCCTTTGAATACTTGTTCCCATTTCAAGATTTGTTCAGATTATTGAGAGCACACCACTGATGAGCTCCAATATATATCTACTTGTTAGAAGACTCATTGTCCCAAGTTCCTGTCCAAAAGCTCATTTTTTTTTATCTCCTTCTCTGCTCATGCCAGTGCTTTTCGAAGAAGGAAATCACACTTACTTACTTACTGTATTTATATACTGCCTTTCTCACTCCTGGGGGGACTCAAGGCGGTTTACAAGATATTAAAAGCAAAATTCAGTGGCAACATACATGTAAAAATCATAATAACTAAACAATAATATTAACTATAAATTAAAATCATTAAAACCATTAAACGTAAGACGCAAACAACATTAAAACATTAAAACAAAGCATTAAAGCATAAATATTAATTTTAAAAAATATTAAAATCACATGATCCAAAATCATAAACGGGAGCCACTCCAATTGTCATTGCACATATTCCCTACTTATTTTTTGCACTGCATTAATTTACTGGCCAAAGGCTTGGTCCCACAACCATGTCTTTGTTTTCTTTCTGAATGCAAGGAGGGAGGGTGCTGATCTAATCTCACTGGGGAGAGAGTTCTAGAGCAAGGAGGGAGGGTGCTGATCTAATCTCACTAGGGAGAGAGTTCCAGCCACCACTGAGAAGGCCCTGTCTCTCATCCCCACCAATCGTACTTGTGACGGAGGTGGGATTGAGAGCAGGGCCTCCCCAGAAGATCTTAACCTCTGAGATGGTTCATAAAGGGAGATACATCCGGACAGGTAAGTTGGGCCACAACCTTTTAGGGTTTTGAATTGTGCTCAGCAGCAGACTGGCTGCCAGTAGAGCTGACGTAGTAGGGAGTTGTGTGCTCCCTGTACACCACTCCAGTGAGAAATCAGGCTGCCATTCGTTGGACCACTTGAAGCTTCTGAACTGCCTTCAAAGGCAACCTCATGTAGAGTGTGTTGCAGTAATGGATTCTCAATGTAACAAGAGCATGGATCACAGTGGCCAAACACGTTGCTTTTGTTTGTGAAACATTTAAATTTGATGGACAGGATCTGTATTAAATGACATCTTTCAGTAATAGCTGAAATGATCAAGATATGGAAATATCCTAGCCCATTAACAAGATGTGCATATTAAGTTTCTTATTCAAATGCTAAGTGTTATATTAGTTTTGATGACTCTCTGAATGGAATTACTGTTAATCAGATTCATAATCTATTTTAGTTGTGTTTGGATTCTTGTAAACTTTTATGATTAGGTCTATTTCCCTCCTGTGGTGGAGAATAACGTTTTGAAATTTTTATGAAATTATCTTTTGAGAGTCGTCCAATTTTGCTTCCCTGACGCTTGTCCCATAATCCCTGTTGGTTGATATTTTGCAAATGAGTAAGACCAAAGCTGATTGCGCTTGACTTTCTTCCTTTGAATACCATTAACATTTTTTAACCTGTAATTGTGCTATCTTGTGGGGAAACAAAATGTGGATTTTCTGTCTTTCTGGTAAAGAACAGTTACAAGGGTCAAGAACATCCAGGCTTTTAGGCAACAGCCTTTGGACAGAAAAAAATATTTCTGCAGTATTCAGTCTTTTGGCTCATTTTCTTGTTGTTAGTTTTTTTTCCCCCTCATCTTAGAAAACAGTGCCGGAATAAAATCCAGTTGTTTGACTGTAATGAACTTGCTTAGAAGGCTTCGGGGCCCATAGATATGCTGAGCTGAATTTCATCAGATGTCAGTATGAAAATGTATATAAACCACAAATATATTGAGGAAAAGCACAGAGTGTTTAAAGAAGATCAGAAAATGCCCATGTAGATCAGAGCTTTCCAAACTTTTCACTTTAGTGACATGTTTTTTAGACATGCATCCTTTTGCAACATGGTAATTCAGTTTTACTAGCAATCAGAGGTTAAACCAGCTCCTTAGAAGAATTTGATTTAATCTCTTATATACTAGATAATTATATGTATGAGTTTGGATCATGTGATTTTAATGTTTATATTAGGTGGTTAAAATTTTTATGTCCTCATGTTTAAATGTTGTTTTATCTTATGTTTAATTGTCTTATTTATTTTAATGCATAGTTATATGTTTTGTTTAGATTTATGGTTTGGTGTGAGGCATTGAATTTTGCCATTATTTGTTGTAAATCGCTTTGAGTCCCCCTTGGGGTGAGAAAATACAGTAAATAAATAAATTATATCTATATCTAAATATATATACACATACAAACGTACGTACACACACACACACATGGTATAAGATTCATATGCTCTTTACTGTATAAGCAAGGTTTGGAATTTTTCCCTTTACACTTCTTTGCACTACAGTTGATTCTTGTGTTGTTTCCTTTAGTTCGTCACTCCATGTTGTTTTGTCACAAACATCATTGTCAACAGATTTTTTTCTTAGTTGGAAACATACCCATTCCAGTGGCAATTACTGCAACTCAATCAACAAATGATGCAGATTATAAAAGTTATAACAGTCCCTACACTTGAACAGCACCACCACCCTACTTCTGTAAGGATTGAACCTCTCTGGAGGTTTTTAAATGGAGGCTGGATGGCCATCCCGGATGTTTTGTGTGTGTCTTCCTTTGTGGCAGATGGGGACGCTCTTTGGGGGTCTCATCCAACTCTAGTGAAGTATAGACTACCTAGGAGTTCAGAAGAGTCTCCTACTCGAGATTTTTGAACAGAAGCTGGATGGCCATCCAGAAGTGCTTTGACTGTGCCTTCCTGCCTGGCTCTAGAGGGTTGGACTGGATGTTCTTTGGGGGTCTCTTCCAGTGGAGTCTCTTTCTCTGGAGGTTTTAAAACTGAATTTGGATGACTATCTGTTGGGAGGCTTTGACTGTGTCTTCCTGCCAGGCAGCCTTTGCTTGTGAAGACGGGAAAGCGGGGGGGATTTTTCATGTGACACCACTGTGGGCTATAGGCGACATGCTTGCCCCAACACAGTTTGGAAGGTTCTGATTTAGATGTTACCGGGAAAACTCCATGATAGCTTTCCCATAAGTTGAAAACAAAGGCATACAACATCAGTGTATAGGATTGTGTCATTATTAGCATTAAAAGCTCTCTCTAAGTCAGTGGTTCCCAACCTGTGGTCCGTCAACCACCAGTGGTCTGCAAGAACGAAAATACGGTCTGCGGCCTCACCATTACTATACCATTACCTCGAAACCACACAGCAAGAGGAGCTACTGGTCTCGCAAAACCCTCTTATAATGCTGAGGCAATGAGGATGTCAGGAGGGGAGGGGCTGACTACCCACAAAAGTACTACTTCATCAGCTCTAGATTATTAAATATGGTTTTCTGTGGGCGAGTAGCTGGCGACTACTAGATGGCATACGTTCTGTATCAGAAACTAGAGCTGATGTGGTCTATCCAATACAATTTTCTGAATCAGCACCCCAAATAACCAAACCTTTGAGATGTATCCCAACTTGTGTATTTAAATCTTAATGATTTTTTTTCTTAAAAAGGTGTGTATGCGAGTAAGAGGAATACTGTAATATACGGAAAGAGGTATGCTATTGACCATTACAAAGGCATCAGTAACAAGGCTGGATAGAAATCGTGATGTGCTGTTCCCCTGAAACACGTTTTTCACATCTGCTGGAGGAGGTGGGCGTTTGGCAAGGGAGGCTAAGAAATGTATAATTCAGGTGCCTGCAAGTGTTTTTTTTCTTTTTCAAACAAAGGCCACCTATATCTTCTATTTTTTTTCTGGCTCCAGATGCCTTGCACACAGGCTTACCAGTCGTCTTATGCTGTAGATGTTTTTTCTCTCTGTGAAAACTGGATCAGATCTCTGTAGGCTAGCATTTTCAAGTGTTTTGCACTCATTTCAAAGCTGTCATTAGCATTGCTGTAATGGTGATAACCTGTTGTGTGTTGCTTTCAGTTCAAATCAAGATTTATTTTTCGTATTGCAAGAAGCTAAAGATACAAATTGCAAAATAAAACTTTAGAAATGGCTTTATAGGCAGAAACCTTATGAGGCCACAAAACTTGTGGCAATTTGCAGAGGTGGTTTTGCCATACATGTAACTGTTGGAATTGCCTCTGTGTGCTTTCAATGTAAAAGGCCTTCTTCTGACTCTTTGAAAGCTTGTGCTGTGTACCTTTGAGGGCAAAATGGCTGTTGCAGAGAAAATTAGGATGTGTATGAGATCTACTTCATATGGTCATCTTAGTGCTGAGCCAAAGCCAAAGGGGGAGCTACCATATATACTCGAGTACAAGTTGAGTTTTTCAGCCTTTTTTAGGCTGAAAATATCCCCCTTGGCTTATACTCTCAAGTCAAAATTATTATTTTTTACTCTGTTATTGTTAGTATTACATTTATTATTTTACTTATTCTTATTATTCATTTACATTATTTTACTCTATTATTATATTTAGAATTTTATTCTATTATTACAGTTGTTATATTTACATTATTTTACTCTTATTATTATTACATTTATTATTTTACTCTATTATTATTGGAAGGATACGTAAGCACATATATATTGATGAAGGTTAGAATAATGGTTTAATCAGATTTGGACAATCTTAACTTAAATTATCTTAAATTACAGTTTTATGTAGATATTCAAAAACATGTAAGATACTGATGCCTTAATGTAATTTTATTGGTATCCATTTTTATTTTGAAATTTACCAGTAGCTGCTGCCTTTTCCACTCTCAGCTTATACTTGAGTCTGTACAGTTTTCCAGCTTTGCCAGATTTGTATTTGTGATTATCAAGGATATTAGGAAGAGAGGGGTTCAGACTTGTAAGATGTAAAGGAAGCCCATGCAAAAGAGATAGACTCCATTGCAAGCACAATAGGTCGAAACTATTGGCACACAACAGCTAGAGGCATTGGAAGGAGGAGGTGAAGGATGCCATAAGGAAGAGGGAGGAGGCTTCCTTTCTGCTGCCCCGGAGACTCAATGGAGCCATGGGATCAACTGAAAGGAGATTACAACTGAACATTAGGAAGAACTTCCTGTCCATAAGAAGAGCTGTTCAACAGTAGAACTCTCTGCCTTGGAGTCTGGTAGATGCTCTTTCTTTGGAGGCTTTGAAACAGGTTGGATGTCCATCTATTTTGGGTGCTTTGTGCTTTTTCTGCATTAAGGCAGAATGGGGTTGGACTGGATGGCCCTTGGGGTCCCTTCCAACTCTAGTAGTCTTTGATTCTGTGCTCCTTAGCCAATGGCAGACAGACCGACTGCCCTCTTCCACATAATGGCAACAATAATGCAGTCATCCTTGGGTGTCTTCTAACTCTATGATTCTATGATTTTAAGGAGAAACATTACTCAGTGTTGGCTGGTAGGCTAGGGACTGTACACAGAACTGTGTAGATAATGTCAGACATTTCAGACTCACATTTCAGTGCTTACCTGCCTCACAATTCCCCTGGATCAGATAATCTGTCACGGTTCAGTAACTATTTAAAGCAAGGAGTGTGAGTATTGATAGTTTTTGGAATTCAGTCAATTAAGCATTAGGAGGTCTCAAAGACTCTGCATTATGTTCAGTTCTGTTTCTGTTTCTGTACTCAGGGCAAAGGGATAGCCAAGTCTGCAGATAGCTGAAATTGCTCAAGACTCAGCCAGTCTAAGGTTGGATCTACACTGTCATCTAATCCAGTTCAAAGCAGATAATTTAAATTATATGATAGTGTGGATGGGGGCCTTAGCAGACTGAAAATCTCTAAAATAATGTCTCTAGACTAAGCAAAGGAACAGTGCAATGCAAATGCACAAAGTTGTATACTTAATTGTAAATAGATGAAAGAAAAATTCTAACTATGCTAAGGAATTTTGCAACAAAGGTATATTCCATATTTGGCAAATATAGGTATAGTTCCACCACTGTATATTGTGTAGAGTACTGGAGAAGGTGCACCAAAGGCTTGCCAAAATTACGGAGTAGCCGGAGCATCTGCTCTGTGAAGAAGCTTTGCAGGATTTTTCAGCCTCAGGGGAGAAAATGGGAGAAGATAGAAGTGTATAAAATTATTCATGATGTGAAATTAAAAGATAAAGGGAGATTTTAATTTTATTTCATTTTAGATTGTAAGCCTGAGGGCAGGGAACTGTCAAATTAACCATCGTAAACCACTCATGGAAAATATAATGTACACTGATGCTTCTTTTACAGATACTTGATGATAGTAGTAGTAATAATTTCCTGCCTTATCATATTAAAATTGTGGGAGAGTCAGGTCAAAGAAATTAGTTCTTCAGCCAGGACATAATCAAATTATGGGATATACTGTCATTTGATTTAATGATGGCCACCAACTTGAACGGGTGGAAGATAAGGTTGTCTTCATAGAATCATAGAGTTGGAAGAGACCACATGGGCCAACCCCCTGCTATGCAGAAAAGCACAATCAAAGTACCCCTGACAGATGGTTATCCAGTTACTGTTTAAAAGCTTCCAAGGATGGAGCTTCCACCACACTCTGAGGCAGAGAGTTCCGCTGTTGAACAGTCTTACAGTCAGAAATTCTTCTTCATATTCGGGTGGAATCTCTTTTCCTACCATTTGAACCCATTGCTCCTAGTCCTAGTTTCCAGGGCATCAGAAAACAAGACTGTTCCCTCGTCTTTATGGCATCCTTTCACATATTTATACATGGCTGTCATGTCTCCTCTCAACCTTCTCTTCTTCAGGCTAAACATGCCCAGTTCTTTAAGACTCTCCTCATAGGGCTTGTTCTCTAGACCCTTTATCATTTTAGCCACCCTATTCTGGAATTGAACACAGTATTCCAGGTGAGGTGTAACCAAAGCAGAATAGAGAGGCACCAGACTTCCCTCGAGCTAGGCACTAGATTCCTTTTGATGCAGCTCAAAATCCCAAAATCCCATTCGCTTTTTTAGCTGCTGCACCACACTGTTGGCTCATGTTTAACTTGTTGTCCACGAAGACTCTTTCTCAAATGGACTATTGTCAAGCCAGGCATATTTTCATTTCATTTTTTTCTGCCTAAGTGTAGTATCTTCCATTTGTCCTTGTTGAAGTGCATTTTGTTAATTTTGGCCAATCAGCTCTCTAACCTGTTAAGGATATTATGAATCCTGATCCTGTCCTCTGGAATGTTGGGTATCCCTCCTATAGGATTTGGTGTTATCTGCAAACTTGATAAGCATGCCCTCTAAACTTTCATCGAAGTCATTAATAAAGATATTGAACAGTTCTGGACCCAGGACCGAACCCTTTAATGGCACTCCACTATTCACTTATTTCCAGAATGAAGTGGAACCATTGGTGAGCACCCTTTGGGTTTGGTCACTTAACCAATTACAGATCACCTAATAGTAGCATTGCCTAATCCACATTTGACTCTTGCTTGCAAGAAGGTAATTGTGAACTTTGACGAAGGTCTTACTGAAATCAAGATATGCTACTCTCACAGCATTCCCTACATCCACCAAGCTTGTAACTATCAAGAAAAGAGATAAGATGACTTGTTTTGGGAAGACATTTGAAGACCTTTTTCTGGAGCTTGGAGAATGGGGAGCTTGTAATATGTTTTGTATCCTCTCCAATCCATATCTTTGTGGATTGCTTCACCAGTGTCGTGGTCCTCACCTGCAGTCTTCTGCCTCCCACCTGGTCTGCTGTGTGTTTTCCTTGTTCTGTGGTCCCCCCTTGCTTCCATCGCCATCCTTTTCTTTGTCTTTCCATCTGCCTTCCTCATCCTTCATGTTGGCTCACATCCTTTAGTTGCTTCCTCTCTTCTTGTTCAGAGCATCTGTGAATGTCTCTGGCAGAAGTCTGTCCTCAGGCTTGCTGACTGCTACCAAGGTTTTGTAGCTCTGTTGCTTTGCTATGGGGAAAAGGTCATTTTTCTAGTGACCAACCATCGCTGCTGATTTCTTCTCCTTTGCAAGGCAAGATAGATAATATGTCTGGACTCTTCCTTTCTGGCTGAGAACATGTCTTCTTCCGCTAAAATGTTTTGCCCAGCCTTCACTTGCTTCTTTTTCCTATCTTCTCTACATCATCAGTGTATTCCTTTTGAACATGTTAAAATGATCACACTGCACTCAAACATTAACCTTTCCGATCTTCACTTCCTTTTTTACTTTCATCCCTATTCACTCCCCGAATGGCTTTCACATTCCTCAGATCAGCCGTTAAGGCTCCCTCCGTTGAAGTTAATATGTTAGACAAAGCATTATTTATTTATTTGTTTATTTATTTGCCTTATTTATATCCTGTCTTCCTCTACCCTGAGGGGAACTCAAGGCGGCTTACAATTGCACCTCCACAGTGCCTTAAAAATACAATATCAGCTAAAGTCGTAAGTTAAAAATTAAGACATTGTACACATATTTAAAATACATTTCAATGAATCACACCATCCAGAGTCAGAGTCTTAAGACCATTCCAATGTCAAATTGCATATTTCCACAATAACATACCTTCATTGCTCTATTTTTCAAAGGCCTGCTCCCAGAGCAAGGTTTTTAACTCTCTTTCTAAACACTAGGAGGCAGGGAGCTGCTCTGCTATCACTAAGAAGGGAGTTCCACAACTGATGGGCCACAACTGAGAAGGCCCTGTCTCTTGTCCCCACAAGCTGCTCTTGCGAGGAAGGTGGGACCGAAAGCAGGGCCTCCCCAGATGATCTTAATCTCCTAGTAGGGATCATTTCTTAATTCAGCTAGTGTTCTGTGCAAAGTAGATGTGATAAAACCAGATACAAGCTTTGACATCTTCAAGTGCTCAATTAACCTGTTTTGTTAGAATTTGGTAATTTGGGAATAACCTTTGATACACTACTTTCTAAATTTCTCGTTGACCTACTATACCATTGTTTGTTTGTTTTTTTTGACCAGGGACCACTTGACCAGGGACCACTCTCCAACATTAGTACCAAAAGGGGTGCTAATCAGTTTTTTGGTCAATGTTAGATTCGGTTTGGTTAATTGGGGTGCCGATTCAGAAAATAGTATTGGATAGACCACATCAGCTCTAGTTTCTGATATAGAACATATGCCTTCCAGTAGTAAACCATATTTAATAAGAGGGTTTTGTGAGACCACTCACTCTTATTGCAACGGTGTAGTAATGGTGAGGCCACGGACCATATTTTAATTCTTGCAGACCACTGGTGGTCCACAGACCACAGGTTGGGAACCACTGTACTATACACTAGTGATGGTGACCACAGAAACATTATTCTCTGAGTTGATTAAAGGGAAATTGGGACAAAGATTGTTTCCAGAATTGCAAATGGAGAATTAATCTGAGATTTTTCTCACAATTCCCTGGAATTCCCATTTGGGGAGCATTGAATAGCCTATTGTCATGATTCTGGCAAGCTATTTTTATTCTCCCCACAGACACTTCATAGTATACACTGGGATGGTGTCTAACGCTCATTATTTTTCTCCGATTACATGTCTTTAAATGAAGATAACAAATAGCGGAGTCAAACAGCTCCCATCTGCATGGCTAAGTATAGCAGGAGTAATAAAGATTGAAAACATTGGCAAAGAGGGCTTGATTTTTCTGTGACTAAAATAAAGATGGCTTTTATATCCTGCAAGCTTATTTAATACCCAAAATAACAATAGACTTGTGACAGTAAATCTCCAACATCTTTCACTTGCTGTTGAATGCAGGCAGGCATCATTGAATTGAGTAGGAAAGTGTTGAATACAAAATTGCAGTTTGTAGTATTGCTAGAACCTGGGTGGCCCTTTAATTTGGAATCAGGTTGAAAGCATTAGCTGTACCAGATATGTTGTGACAAGAGATAGCGGTGTTCCTTGAGGCGAGCAGCTGACACCCCCCCCCCACCCCAGTTTTTAATTTTCTGAAAATCTGAGAAGATTGAAAATACATGGTCTTTCAGTTAAACCTTTTTTCACATAACCCTAACTGGTTCCTTGTTCCTCATAATGATTTCTGATTGCAACGTGAGGTTGGAAAGAAATTTCTTGTTCCAGCAAAAATTGAATTGTGTCAAATATATCCGTCCTACAACATGATGATTCAGCCTCCTTAAGTAAGACACCTAGAACTGGATACAGTATTCCAGATGAGGCCTGACTAGTGTAGGATACAATTTAGGTGATTGTATTGGCTCTATCCCACTCTGTCGATATAGGAAAGGTAAGTAATGATAGAAATGAATGAAGAAGAGGCGAAAGATCAGCGTGAGTCTGCTGCAGGGTTTGCTGTCTCTCCCAGGAGTTTTCTTAGGAGGCAACCAGTCCAAGCACTGAACAGATTGGCCTGTTCTGTTCCAGTTTCTGTGATTTTGGGCACATGTCGAGGTTTCGCAGGCGGAAGATGCTGTGTCCTTTGGGGGAGGGGGAATCTGTTTCTTATCCCATATTTTTCTTCCCTTATTCTGTACACATCAGAAAGAAGTAGCCATTCATTACAAGCATCCTCCTTAAAATGAAGGATATTTTGCCTATGACATCTTACTCTATCGGGTTTCCTTGTGGCGCAGCAGGTTAAACTGCTGAGCTGCTGAACTTGCTGACCGAAAGGGTGAGCTCCCGCTGTTAGTCCCAGCTTCTGCCAACCTAGCAGTTCAAAAACATGCAAATGTGAGTAGATCAATAGGTACCGCTCCAGTGGGAAGGTAACAGCGCTCCATGCAGTCATACTGGACACATGAGCTTAGAGGTGTCTGTGGACAAGGTCAGATCTTCGACTTAGAAATAGAAATGAGTACCATCCTTCAAAGTCAGACATGATTAGACTTAATGTCAAGGGGAAACCTTTCCCTTTACTACCATACTCTATTGTGTATGTATTATTTCAGTGAAACTGCACAGTATCCCAGATTTTATAGAAATTGGATAACCTTTTTAAGGGATGGAAATAAACAGACCCCTGCAGAATCCAGGGATGTTTTGCCGACCAAATCCCACTCATGTTTAATAGCAGATGAAAGGCCTTCCTTCCATACCAACTGCACTGAAGGATCGAAGAAGAGCTTCATCATTAATAGATACAAAAGTTAATAGACAATAGTCTCTCAACTTTGGGGATTGCAGTCAATCAGTGTCCTCAAACTATGGCCTGCGACCTGGATACGGCCCACCAAGGTCCTTTCCTTGGCCCTAAACTTTAGACTTAGGGTTGTCCTGAGTCTGAATTGACTTAAAGGCACACAACAACAACAGTCCTAATTAACATTACTCTTGTCAGCCAAATGCATGCCCACCCTTCCCATTGAATAGTCTGAGCTTTCTTAAAGCAGCAGGAAATATAAAGTTCTAAAGAGGGGAGAGGGCAAGCCATTTTTCTCTGGGCAGTAGTGATAAGTAACCCTCTGGCGCATCTTCCTATCTGCCACTGCTCATCTGCTCATATCTTTCTTGCACTTGCCTCTCATGGCTTTTCCGGAAAGGGAGTCAGTGCCATGAAGAATGCTGCAAGATGACTTTGAGTCACCGCACTTGAGAAGGAAGGGAACACTTAAGCATTGCGTTGGTGCTCCTCTCTCCTGTGGTGACTCTGTATTTTGACAGCTCAGATATTTACCCAGATGTGATTTAACACACAACCTTAAAGCAGAGTAAAATGTACTAATGGGAAAAGTATTCCTCTTAGAAAGTGTTCTTTTTTTAAATTGCCATCAAGTCAGCTTTGGCGGGTGACCCTATCTATGAATGTGGGAACTCCAAGCTCCTGTCTCATAAAGAGCCCTTCTCAGGCCTTGCAAACCCAGGGCAGCCATGGCTTCCGTGACTAAATGTATCCACCTGAAAGGAGGCCTTCCTCTTTTCCTATTGCCTTCCCAATTTTATTTATTTATTTACTTTTTTTTATCCCACCCTCTTTTCCTCGTAGAGAGACTCAGAGCGGCTAACAGTTGGCAACAATTCAATGCCGTTCAAACATAAGACAGTATAAACTCAAATTACAAGCCATCACATTTATAAAAATTAAAATGACAATACATGGTAAAACAGTATTAAAATCAACAAAATTTTAAACCAGCTCCATCTCATTGCCATGATCAAAGTCCATTGCCATTTAACACAATCTGTCAGTTGTCTTCCCCAAAGGCTTCCTTCCACAGAAAGGGTTTTTATTTGCTTTCTGAAGGATAACAGGGAGGGAGCCATTTTGATGTCCTTAGGGAGGGAGTGCTAGAGCTGAGGAGCTACCATTGAGAAGGCCCTATTGTTCCCATCAGGCATACCTGAGATGGGGGTGGGACTGAGAGTAGGGCCTCTTCAGCAGATTGTAGTGCTTGGACAGGCTTGTGTTGGGAGATATGGTTGAATAGATAGGTTGAGCCTGAACTGTTCAGGTTAAAGGTTAAAACCAACACCTCAAATTGTGCCCAGAAGGAGCTGCTGCGACAAGGGGGAGGAGAAGACACCTTCTCAAGGATTATTGTTCTTTCTAATAAGACTTAGCTCCTCATGGATTGACACAAGTACAATGGTCTCAATCTAGTCTCCTTATAGACAGCAAAATATCAATTTTATTCAGGTTTTGACTAAACGAACTAACCCTGTGATTCAGATTGTATGTGTATATTATTCCCCCATGTGCTTGTAGTAGGCTGTGTCTTTTAAACCCTTGGACAGTGCCCAGGACTTTCTCTGATGAGATGAATGGATGTTGGAACAAAAGCATTGCACTGGAAAGATTTCTGTGCAAGCAGTTTGGGAAGGAATGTCAATTCTTGCCCTCTTTTCAGTTAGTGAAGTTTGTAGAGGAGACATTTGAAGGGGTTTCGGAGTATTTTTAAGTAAACACTTTCCCTTCCTTAAGCTTTTATTTAGCCTATATCCCACTTTCCTTTCTCTGGGAGTGAAGCCAAGACTGGGAAAGTCTGCAGTATTTAAATTCTGATAATAGCAATTAGAACAGTTTTTGTGAATTAATCACAAGAGCTGAAAATCCCTTACAGACCACAGTTGGGCTATTAAAACTCATTGTCTATTAAAGGTGTCTTCTTAAAAGTGCAAATGGTGGTCAAGCGTTCTGCAGGGTCCGTGCAATCACTGGGGGGGGGGGGCATGCCTACCTTCATAAGTTGAAAGGTTTTAGAAGAGTTTATCATTTGCTGATTGAAGCACGCAAGGGGGCACACATGGAAGATAGTGATCCCAAAAGGATTTGGCTCATAATTCTGGTTTGATTCTTCTCCCTGTTAACTGCCTTACTTGGTGGCCTTCACCATATTTTTCCAATGTTGCTCTGTAAATTACCCTGTACTCTCAATGCAGTGTGCAAAATAACGTTTTGGTTTTGTCTTGTCTTCCCGTTTGTCCCCAAGCAAATGGTGATGAGCCTCCGGGTGTCGGAACTGCAAGTGCTCTTGGGATACGCGGGAAGGAACAAGCACGGTCGCAAACACGAACTCCTCACAAAAGCCCTGCATTTGCTCAAGGCTGGCTGCAGCCCTGCCGTCCAAATGAAGATCAAAGAACTCTACCGGCGGCGGTTCCCGCAAAAGATCATGACTCCAGCGGATCTGTCCATCCCCAGCCTCCACTCAGGCTCCCTCTCGGCCACCTTGTCACCCTCTGCCATTCCTCAGCTCACCTATGATGGCCACCCCGCCACTTCACCCCTGCTCCCTGTTTCTCTGCTGGGACCTAAACACGAACTGGAACTGCCTCACCTTACCTCAGCCCTCCATCCTGTCCATCCGGATATCAAGCTCCAGAGGTTGCCCTTTTACGATTTGTTGGACGAACTGATCAAACCAACCAGTCTAGGTAAGGCCCGGCACTGTCCCTCTAGTCCCAGCTTTGCCTCTCCACATTTGTAAGGCCTTTGTTTGGCTCTTTTTTGGGGGGAAACGCTCATGGCCTACTCTATTCCATCTGTGGTTGGTTTGCTGATGCAGAAATGGAGGAGGATGGGATGGGATGGGATGATCTCAGGAATGTTTTCCTTTTCTCAGAAAACTGAGTCTGAAGGTGAATGAGAATGAAAAAGTTCTGAACATTATTAGTAGTGTTGGTAGTAATGCTTTGAGCTTCTTTGAGCAGAGCTCACAGTATAACAAACTCTTCACCCAGACATGGGTTTAAGGAAGCAGCTTGTGGGATTCTGTGTCACAGCATTGCTTGCAGGTGATTGTTTTGGCAATACGTATTGAAGAGGATAGAATTTTGTTTGAAGACATTTATTATTGCTCACTCCCAGAGCTAAGACATCCGACCCATTCTGCCAGGATCCCAGTGCAATATTGCCTTTGCATTAGTCCAGTGAATGCTTAAACATGTTTAAAACCTCAATAAGTATGTGAAACCTGGGGAGTGGTATGCTTAGTTTTGCATGTTTCCTGGCTTCCTCCTTCAGTGCATGACTCATTACTTATTTAGGGGTATCATCCATTTGCAAAAAAACCCCGGCCTAACCACAGGGTGAAAATTCTAAGTACCATGGGTGACAGGGAAATACTGGTTTTGTTGAAGGCTTTCATGGCCAGAATCTCTGGGTTGCTGTGAGTTTTCTGGGCTGTATGGCCATGTTCCAGAAGCATTCACTCCTGATGTTTCACCCGCATCTATGGCAAGCATCCTTAGAGGTTGTGAGGTCTGTTGCAACCAGGCAAGTGAGATTTATATATCTGTGGATTGTTTAGGGTGGGAGAAAGAACTCATCTCTTAGAGGCAAGTGTGAATGTTGCAATTAATCTCCTTGATTAGCATTGCAAAGCCTTGCAGCTTCAAGGCCTGGCTGATTCCTGCTTGGGGGATCCTTTGTTGGGAGGTGTTAGCTGGTCCTGATTGTTTCATGTCTGGAATTCCCTGGGTTTTTTGGGGTTTTATAAAGTTTTTTTTAGTGTTTCTCTTTATTTGTTTCTCCTGGTTTTAGAGTTTTCTAAAACGGGGAGCCAGATTTTGTTCATTTTCATGATTTCCTCTTTTCTGTTGACATTGTCCACATCCTTGTGGCTTCTCTGGGTAGTCTGACATGCTGGTTGTGAGAGTGGTCCAGCATTTCTGTGATCTCAAATAATAATATGCTGTGTCCAGGTTGGTTCATCTGGTGCTCTGCTATGGCTGACTTCTCTGGTTGAATTAGTATGCAGTGCCTTTCATGTTCCTTGATTCGTGTTTCGGCAATGCTGCGTTTGGTGGTTCCTGCCATAGATGTGGGCGAAACGTCAGGAGAGGTGTGGAAGAAATGTCAGTATGGAGTATGGCCATATAGCCTGGAAAATTCAAAGCAACCCAAATACTGGTTTACAAGTCTCAATCATTTTCAAGGCTTAGTGCTGTATTTTTTCTCTCTCCTGAGCACGATCCTGAGAGGGAAACCTTATCAGCCTTTATGGCCTGATGCCTTCCAAATATAGTCAAAATTGTAGAGTCAATTCAGAATTTGTGGCATCAGATTCTGATATAGTCTAACATTCAGTTTGCAGATTATCACTTGCACACGAGAAGCCTATAAGGTGAATATAGCCACAGCTGAACCCTCTGTTTCTCACAAAGGTTGAGAGCTGTAGCTCAGCTTATCTGAAAGGCATTGGCTTCAGGGACGAGGTTGCAGAGTGGAAAATATATAGAAAGAGTAAGATCTCTCTAGCTTACAGTAGCAGAAACCTAACGGGGCATTCTTCCCTCTTGCCTATGGAAAAATGCTTTGGAGGTGTCTGAAAATGTTGCAGAGGCTGACAAGAGATATCTTTGAGATTTGTGCCAGTTTTATCTTGTGCTCATGTAATCTTTTGCCTCTTCGAGTCAGATGGGAAACATCACGTAAGCCTCGCTTTCTCTTTGTGTGCTAGGGGAAGGAGCCTGAGCTAGCCCCTTCCATCTCCTTCCATAAGGGCACTCAACTTCCCCGTTGCCAGTGGCAACCAGAAATTGATGCCTGGTAACTATTCCATGCTGTTGACCAGAGCCAGGCAGTAATAACACTCGGACTCTTGAGTTCACGCCATCTGAGAAAATCCTTTGCAAAAGCGAAAGTCAGAAAAGTGATAGGGGACTTTTAGGGTTTTTTGTGTTAGGAAGCAGCATTGGCTCACACAATCTGGATCTTAACGTCAAAAGGGCGCTTCTTCAAAAGAATGCGCAGACAATCTTTTCTCAAGGTGCACATTGTTGATGCCATGCACATCCTGCAAAATATTTGCTTGGGAGCCTTCCTTAGCATTTTATGTTTAGGCAAGCTTATGGCACTTCATCCGAAAAGCCAAGAAACCTGAAGCTGCTGATCTTTTGAATGCGTTCAATTCCAATGCGTGTTTGGCCTCCAAAGGGCTGATGTAAATTCCAGTCACTTGTTACTCTTCCTGTCTGGATAAGTGCCAGGCCTGCAGGGTCTGCAGCTAGCTTGCTTGCTTTCCTTCTCTCTGGGCCGTTGTCCAAAATTACATAATTGTGGCCAATGCTTTCTCCACGAAAGCATTTACACTAGCTTCCTGTACTTTCCCTATGTGTGTCTGTCTGTGTGTATTTATTATATATACATGCAAGACACTAGCCTTGATGATGTTTAGTGGAAGAACTTGATCTTCTGTAATGTTTTCTCTCTCGATATTTTGAATTGTATCTGATTGTAAGATCTCTACAACTACACGGGTGTTGTGTGGTTCACTGACTGCATGGCTGTGTTCTAGCAGCATTTTCTCCTGACATTTCACATGCATCTGTGGCAGCTGTCATCTTCAGAGGATGTGATGGTAGTCAAGCAAGCGAAGTACATATACCTGTGGAATATCCAGGGTGAGAGAAAGAGTCAGTATTGAAAAACACCAGAATCAAGACAATAACTAATGAATGCCACCCGGACAAAGGTGAAGAGTGAAGAGAGGGGCCAGGAAGGCAGTTCCATCTTGTCTCCTGCACTGTGCTTATAATATAATATAATATAATATAATATAATATAATATAATATATACACATAATATTGATAATATTATAATGTGATACAGTATAATAATACTACTAATAATAATATGATAATATAATTATATATTTTATATCAAACTAGCTGTGCCCTGCCACGCGTTGCTGTGGCCTATAGTAAAACTTATCAAAGTTGAGGTAGATATCTGGACTATTATGAAAGAGAGGTCCCTACCTATTCCTTCCCCCTTTTCCTCCCCCTTTCTCTCCTTTCTTCCTTCTCTACCTCTTTCTTTCTTTCCTTCTTTCACTACTTGGTTTCATCCTTCTCTCTTTCCTTCATTCCCTCCCCCTTTCTTCCTTTGCCTTTCTTCCCTCCCTGTTTGCTTCCTTCTTTCACTTTTTATTTCCTTTTATTTTACCACCATCATAACAATAATGCAATGCATTGCCTATGGGACCTGACACCTCTCCCATTCCCCCTAAAAGGGTCTCATAGGAGCAATAGCATAATAATAATAATAGAAATAACAACCTTTACCCGCCACGTGTTGCTGTGGCCAATCTTCCCTCTTTCTCTCCTTCTTTCCCTCCTTCCTTCCTTCCTTCCCATCTTTCCTTCTCCTCTTCTTTCTCTATCTCTTTCCTTCCTTCCCCCCTTTTTCTTTACCTCCCTCTCTCTTTCTTCCTTCTTTCCTTCCTTCCTGTCTTTCCTAGATTTTGACAGGGCGGGAAGGGGCAGGGTGGGGTTTGGAGGTGGCGTGAAGTAAAAGGAGGTAAGATCGGGGCAGGGAAGTGATGGAGCGTGGGGTTGCGTGTGTGTGTGCGGCAGCGGGGGGAGTGATGGAGCGTGGGGTTGCGTGTGTGTGTGCGGCGGCGGGGGGAGTGATGGAGCGTGGGATTGCGTGTGTGCGGCGGCGGGGGGAGTGATGGAGCGTGGGGTTGCGTGTGTGTGCGGCAGCAGGGGGAGTGGGGTTGCATGTGTGTGTGCGGCAGCGGGGGGAGTGATGGAGTGTGGGGTTGCGTGTGTGTGTGCGGCGGCGGGGGGAGTGGGGTTGCGTGTGTGTGTGCAGCGGCGGGGGGAGTGATGGAGCGTGGGGTTGCGTGTGTGTGTGCGGCAGGGTGTGTGTGTGTGCGGGAAGCGGCGCCACGGGGCTTGGAGTGGGCATGGTTTCCGCAGAGGGAACGTTGGCCAGAAGGCCATGTGCGCGTGCCAGGGAACTTGCGGCTGGGCGCCAATGCGCATGCTCAGTTGTTTTGCCATTTTGTGAGTGTGTTGTTGTGTTGTTTTTCATTTTGAGTAGATATGTTTGTACCTTGTGGGTTGTGTTATGGGCATGGGAATTTTGGTTAAGTTTCGTTGGGTTTTTTTTTAGTTTTGTTGTTTTGCCTTTTGTGAGTGTGTTGTTTTTCATTTTGAGTAGATATGTTTGTACCTTGTGGGTTGTGTTATGAGCATGGGAATTTTGGTTAAGTTTCGTTGGGGTTTTTTTTAGTTTTGTTCTTTTGCCGTTTTGTGAGTGTGTTGCTGTGTTGTTTTTCATTTTGAGTAGATATGTTTGTACCTTGTGGGTTGTGTTATGGGCACGGGGATTTTGGTTAAGTTTCATTGGGGGATTTTTGAGTTTTGTTGTTTTGCCGTTTTGTGAGTGTGTTCTTGTGTTGTTTTTCATTTTGAGTAGATATGTTTGTACCTTGTGGGTTGTGTTATGGGCACGGGGATTTTGGTTAAGTTTCATTGGGGGATTTTTGAGTTTTGTTGTTTTGCCGTTTTGTGAGTGTGTTCTTGTGTTGTTTTTCATTTTGAGTAGATATGTTTGTACCTTGTGGGTTGTGTTATGGGCATGGGAATTTTGGTTAAGTTTCTTGGGGGGTTTTTGAGTTTTGTTTCTCCGTTGGATGCCCCTAACAAATTTATATATATAGATGTAATATTAGTAATAATATTATGGTATAATGTTATAGTACAATATAATAATATATAATATTAATATTGTGCTGTGGTAATAATATAATATATTGTATTTACATTTTACTTGTAAGCCGCTGTGAGTCCCCTTCGGGATGAGAAGGGCGGCATATAAATGTCGTAAATAATAAATAAATAAATAAATAAATAAATAAATGTCTCCAGGCAGCAAACAATTCAAAGGGAACTTTGAATTCCAGGCTACTTCTAGGTAGATGCCCCTCACTAATTGGCAATGCTATCTTCATGGTTACTCACATGCTAAAGAGTGGTTCCCACTCAACATGTGCAAATCAAGCTTGCTCATTGGGCCCTTTACAGTTGGTTAACATACAGTGGTTCTTTCTCCCATCTGGATATTCCATAGGTATAGATCCTCCACTTGGCCTGACTACCATCATATCCTCTGAAGATGCCAGCCACAGATGCAGGTGAAATATCAGGAGAAAATGGTGCTAGAACACATGGGTCAAACACCACACAACACCTCAGTGATTTTGGCCATGAAAGCCTTCGACAAGATGTCTCTATCTTTTCTTAACAATGCTGGTATCAGCTGCTCAACAGTGATTTACCAGTGGTAACAAGATGAAACCCATACATGATGTTCCATTGGATTAAAAACATGGTCGGAATTACCTGAAGTAGACTTTTGTAACCTGAACCAGCGCATGACATCTTTGTAATGTTTCTCATCAAAACATTGCCCTTCAAGCTTTGGTTTTGCAAAACTTCAAAAAGAAAGGCTAAGACAGTATTTATAGATGATGTGTCATTTATGAGACTTGGCCGCTTTTTTGCCCATTTATTGGGGTGATTATAAACCATCCCGCACCTCGCAAAAAGGGCCTATTCAGTGCTACTTTCTGGAATCTTTTAATGAAAAGCTAAATAACCTTGAGTTTAGTAAAAAAAATGTGTCAGAAGGGACTTGAGAAACTACAAGTCGTTTCTAGTGTGATAGAAATGGCTGTCTGCAGAGAAGTTGCCCAGGAGACGCCCAGATCCTGTGAGAGGCTTCTCCACATGGGAAGCTGGAGCTGACAGGCAGGAGCTCATGGATTCAAACTGCTTACCTTCAGGTCAGCAGTTCAGCTGGCACAAGGGTTTAACCCATTGTGCTACCATGGCTCTCGAGTTTAGTAATAATAATAATACATAATACATCATCATATTCTCATCCATTGTTTGGTCAAAGATATCACATGTTTGCAAGAGCTAGTTTGTTTCATCCATTAATGTGAAGCATGACACATTTTGGTTACTAGCGTAATGTTTTGGTTTTGATTTGTTGAAGTGAATATACAAATATTTAGCCTTTTTTGAGTCCTTTGAAACAATTGTGTCTAATGAGTTTCATAGAGAAGCTGTAGAGAGCAATTGGTGAACCCAAAACATTATAATAGTGATATTCCTATACAAAAATTTAGTCTGGATTCAGAAATGTAATTAGTCAGGTGCAAGCAAGCCCCGACTTGCAATGCCAAGTTAGACAAGTTTGGTTGCTTCAGCTCAGCTTCTCGTCTCCAAAAGTGGCTGATATTAAAGGGCAATTACAATCACATCCTGTTCTTGGCAGCTACAATTAATGTTATTGTAATGTAAACTTGAAAACCAGAGTTTCGCAAAGACAGTCTCCAACGATGAGCTGGAAACCTGTTTCAGGAACACTTCTTTCAACATGGTGGCAAGATGAATTGTGCGGGAGAAGTAGCACACCTACTCCTAGCTACCTCCATAAATCCAACTTCTGGGCAGTGGAATCAAAATGGATGCACTTACGTTATCTCTGTAAAGCGAAAAGAAGGAACAAAACCTTCGAACCAGACGCCATGTTCAGCCAAAATATGCAAGCCGACACATGCAAGGGATTGCTATGCAGCATAACTTCCAAATTTAAAAATAGGAATTCAAGGCACTTGATGTTTTCTTCACTGTTAACATTAATTCTAGAATTCCTTTTTAAGAGTAGAATAGCTACTCCTCTAGACCAGGTTATTTATTGGGTCAGAAGCGAATTGAGAAAGAATTATAGAAAAACCACAAACGAAGCTAAAAACTTGGCATTATACTAAATTTCCTTTGACCAGAAGCTGGCCACTTGGAGGGCCTCAGGTGTCACTGTGAGAAGGTCCTCCATTGTGAATGTGGCAGGGTTCAGACTGCATTGTATCAAGTGGTCTGTGGTTTGCTCTTCTCCACACTCGCATGTTGTGGACTCTACTTTGTAGCCCTATTTCTTGCCCATCTCTTCCATATTCAACGTTCTTGTAATCTGATCGAGTGCCATAACTTTAAATGGCCGTTACTCATTCTGTGAGTGCAACAGATCTGAGGATCGGAGCGAAGTCAAGATCTCGTTTCCCTAATCGAGCCAATTATTTCCTTAATAAATATGCAACAATGCAAATACACCCTAACGCTGTAGTAATGCATACAGTGCCAACGTGCAGCAAGGCAGGATTGATTCTCAAAGACTCCTTCCTAATCTATCACGGCCCAATCGCCGTAATGTGATGGTGTATTTATGTGGCGAGTCTTGCATAAGCTTTGCAGAAAAAGAAATGGGATGTGCCAAGCTGGGGAAGCCACTTTCCCCTTTTAAATAAGTTAGAGTTCATTGTACCGTGAAATCTCTCCGGCAAATAGTGTCTTCACGACATGTTTTCCCCTTCGTCATCACAGTAAGTGCTTAATTATTTAGCAATGGCCAATTTGCCGGGGAAGATGGAAAGCGTTCCCGGTTAATAAATTGAGCTGATGACCATTGAAACGGAGTGCTGTGGCCTGCTGTCAGCAGCGGCGTGGGGCTGCCTTTCTCAAAGAACATTCCGGAATGGTTATCCGAGGAGAGCGTTTTCCAGCACAGCAAGGCATATTTTACAGGAGAAAGATTGCGGAGCTATATTTAGCGGGTGGCTAGAACCGAAAGAGGTTGGGGTGCGAGTGCATTAATATGTATTAAGCTGAAGAAGTGAATGCATCCTGCGTGGTCTCAGTCAACCGGCAGGAAGGATTTCAGATTTTCTTCCATTCTGTCACAGGTACATATTACATGAAGAATCGTGTTGGAAACAGCCCTAATTGCGTTTCTGAACACTGACCTTGCTCTGCACGTAGTTTTCCCCACATCTTCTCTTGGGCAAACCTTAACACATGACCTAAACATGTTTGTATAGGGGCTTTGTGTTTTCCCATGAAGGTCTGTTTTGCTGTACTGAATAAAGAGGTAATGCAATATTCTGGGTCTAGTGTAAAACCAGAAAGATATGGCTGCACTGAGACATGAATCTTGCTTGGGGTTTTGGGTCAGTGCTACTTACAACAGCTGTAATAATAATAGTTACCTGCTGCTGCTCATGGCTTGAGATTGTGTACAGCACGGTTAAAACACATCAGTAAAAACACATAGATAAAAACAATGAAATACACACATATATGTATATAACAAAGACACTTCACAAGGTGGCTGTGATCTAAAGAAAAGAAGCAAGAGTCTGTTCATAGGATTGCTGTGAGCTTTCAAGGCTGCATGGCCATGTTCCAGAAGCATTCTCTCCTGATGTTTCGCCCACATCCATGGCAGGTATCCCCCCAGGTTGAGGAGTCTCTTGGAAAATAGGCAAGTGAGGGTTATATATTTGTGAAATGTCCACAGTGGGGGAAAGAACTTGGTTGCAACTGACTACCTTGATTAGCATTTAACGGCCTTGCAGCTTCAAAGTCTGACTGGTTGCAGTCTGGAGGAATCCTTTGTTCAGAGTTGTTAGCTGGCCCTGATTGATTCAAGGTGGCCAATTGCAGCATTCATACTTGCCTCAAGCGGACAAGAGTTCTTTCTCCCACCTTAGACATTCCACAGATATATAAACCTCACTTGCCTAGTTTCCAGCAGATCTCACAACCTCTGAAGATGCCTGCCATAGATGTGGGTGGAACCTCAGGAGAGAATGCTTCTGGAACATGCCCATACAGCCTGGAAAACTCATAGCAACCCAGTGATTCTGGCCGTGAAAGCCTTCGAAAACACATAGTCTCTTCATATGTCTCTCTGTGTGTTTATATATATATTTATATATGTGTGTCTTTATAGTATATGTGTGTGTAAACAGAGAACAAACACAGTTCACAAGGCAGCTGTAAAGATTGCATTATCCTTGTGCCCTTGGTCCAAACTCTTTGGGAGTATATAATATACATTCTCTTCCTTGCCAAATACATATTTTATGCAAATAGAAATTCTGTATTGTTCATACTGCATGTTTTGTAATTCATAACTCTTGAAAAAGCAATAAGTAGGATTCGGGAGGAGGGGGAGGTTACAAAAAGCATGTCTTGGGCATTTTCCAGATAGGAGTGGTTTGGGTTGCAAAGCCCTGGCTGGCTTCCATCTTGATAAATCATGTATTTTTAGAGACACATTTGACTTGCTTTCAGTTCCCTCTAAAACCGAGGTGGTTATTTTTTGCTCTTGCTTCCTTTGGCATCATGTGAGACTTCTATTCACCCCATAGATGTATCAAGAGGTTATCACTGGGAGTTTTGATATAAAGCAGTGGAGTCTTTTCCCCTGGCGGATTGGAATAATTGCTTTACATTCATTCATTCTACCCCAAATTGTATTCCCTGATGATATCAACCGTAGCGACCAAGTATAGGTGTTTTTAAATGATTCAGTTTCTTCTTAAAGGCTTATGCCTAAGTCTTTAATTCACATACCCTATGTTTTACAATGCCCCTTTCACTTTTGAGTGTTGGAAACTAATTGATGAAGCATGTCTCAGTTTCCTTTGACAGTGAGAAACAGTCCTGTATGAATCTTGTTGACTCTCAATATGGAATATAGATAATTAAAATCTTGTTAGATTTTCAAACGTGGGCATGGTCATGTGTTTCCTGAAAAGTGAGGAAGAATAATCTGCTTTTCCTTTTTTTAATATGAATTTTTATTGTAGTTATATATATTATTTACAACTCAGGTGTGAACACGAACGAGAATAATCTGCTTTTCAGCAGCATAAAAGATCTGTGGATGTTTTTAATACCTCCTTGTATATTCCATCTCCCCTTCTCCTCCCACAGCATCCGATAACAGCCAGCGGTTCCGGGAAACATGCTTTGCGTTTGCCCTGACTCCACAGCAAGTGCAACAGATAAGCAGCTCTATGTAAGTCATCATGACCTTTCAGCGTTTCTTATTGTGATGCTTCTGAAGTGTTCAACATATTTACAAATGTGTCTCCAATTGTGGGGTTGCCAGAATAGATGCGGTGGATGTTGTTGAGAGTAGAGAGCTGCCCAAGCTTTGTCCCTCCAGGTGTTTCGGACTTCATTTCCCAGAGGCCTCAGACAACTGGGCCAACAGTCTGGAAAGTCTGAGTATTGAAGTTCAAAAATATATTGGGGATCAACGATTGGGAACTCAGAGGCTAGATGAAAGTGAGTTTGCAGCAGATGTACAAGCAGGTGTAAAGCTGCAATAATGATGATGGTGATGATGGTGGTGGCTGGCTTTAGCACAGCAGGTTAATCATCAGTTGCAGCTGCAGTAAATCTTGCCAACAGAAAAGTTGACAGTTTGAAGCCGGGTCAGAGTGAGCTCCTGACCTTCAGCCCAGCTCTCTGCCCCCCTAGTGGATCAAAAACAGCAATGTGATTGGATGAATAGGAACTGCATTAAGCGGGGAGGTCGTTTAGGCACAGTGTTTCAGCGAACAAAGAAAGCTCTTCGGCAAGGAGATGTAGTGACAGCACCCTCCTGTGGCAGGAACCAAGCACAGCCTCCAAAGATGCCGAAAGATGGGAAAGCTCGAGTATATTTATTGTTTTACTCTGTTATTATTATTGCTTTTATTACATTTATTATTTTATTCTTTTATTATTACATTTATTATTTTACTCTATTATTATTGTTACATTTATTATTTTACTTTATTATTTTTATTATTACAGATATTTTACTCTCTTTTAATTATAACATTATTTTACTCTTATTGTTATTATTACATTTATTATTTTACTCTATTATCATTTGAAGGTTACGTAAGTATATTTACATTGAAGAAAGTTAGAATAATGGTTTAATCAGAGTTTGACAGTCTTATCTTAAATTACAGTTTTGTGTAAATATTCAAAGACATTTAACCTGCTGTTACCTCAATTAATGTAATTTTATTGGTATCTATTTTTATTTTGAAATTGACCAGTAGCTGCTGCATTTCTTACCCTCGGCTTATGCTCGGCCAATGTTTTCCCAGTTTTTTGTGGTAAAATTAGATGCCTCGGCTTATATTTGGGTTGGCTTATACTCGAGTATATACGGTACATTTATGGTTTTGCCCATATGGTTTCTGTGCCCAGCTGAGCAATGGCATATTAAGCATTTCGAGAGCCAAGTTCTGATATTTGGTTTATTTTAACATGCCACCTTTCCTCCCTTTCGCTAGGGACATTTCCGGAACCAAATGCGATTTCACAGTGCAGGTCCAGCTAAGGTATGTTTTCCCTACCATCCGATTTCAGAGTTCACGGGACATGGTTTCACCCTTCAAGCTCAGGAAAAGCAGAACTCTGTACAAATGATCCTTGCTGAGTATTCTTATGGATAAAAATGCTTACTTTGAGTAAACATGAGAATATTCTCAGAGGAAGCCTACACCATCTTTCTCCCTTCTTGCTGCTGTACGTTGGAGAACTAGAGATGAGAGAGCTCTCTTGCTGCCTTTGCCTCGCCCTGTGGCTGAAGGATTGGCTGCCGCTTTGATTAATGTTGCCATTATCTCCTGAAGGAGAACTTGTACCTTTTCATGTTTGTATATTTTCCTTTATGTGCTGTTGAGGGTATCAGTGCATTTTGGGGTCATTTTAAACTAATGCCCCCTTGATTTGAGGAAATCCAGTTGCATCTGATACTGTTTCCCTGCCTGATTCATTTCTTTTTCCCTCTTTTCTACTCCTCTTCCCGTTTCCTGCCTTGAGTGAGCATCTGGCCTTCTTTCCTAGCAGAAAAGCAGATAGGGAATAACTACCACACAGTTGCTGTGGTCTCTTATCTCAAAATGGTGATTTCAGCCTTTATAGCCATTTCTTGGTTCCAAATTCAAGCAAAAAGCAGGCAGTATGAGGAGGAGGGAGAAATCCTTTGCTCAGTTTGCTAACTCTATGTTCATTCATGTAATTACGTTTGCTTACTGCTTGTAATTGTCTCCATTGTCTTAACTCATACTTTTTAAATTAGTCGCATCACCTTTTCTTGAATTCTACCTTCAGCCTTTGAGAGCCATTTTTTTGTTTTTTGGGTTGGTAGGTCCCCCCGGTGGCGCAGTGGGTTAAACCACAGAGCTGCTGAACTTGCTGACCAAAAGGTCGGTGGTTCGAATCCAGGGAGCAAGGTGAGCTCCCGCTGTTAGGCCAAGCTTCTGCCAACCTAGCAGTTCAAAACCATGCTAGTGTGAGTAGATTGATAGGTACCGTTTCTGTGGGAAGGTAACGGCGCTCCATGCAGGCAACATGGCCTTGGAGGTGTCTACGGACAACGCCGACTCTTTGCCTTAGAAATGGAGATGAGCACCACTCTCCAGAATTGGATTCAACTAGGTTTTATGTCAGGAGTCCTCAAACTTTTAAAACAGAGGGCCAGGTCACAGTGCCTCAAACTGTTGGAGGGCTGGATTATAATTTGAAAAAAATGTATGAATTCCTATGCACATTGCACATATCTTATTTGTAGTCCAAAAACCCTTTAAAACAATACAATAATTAAAATGAAGAACAATTTTAACAAATATAAACTTATTAGTATTTCAATGGGAAGTGTGGTTCTGCTTTTGGCTGATGAGATAGGATTGTTGTTGTTGTGTACTTTCAAGTCGTTTCAGACTTAGGTTGACCCTGAATGAGGGCCAGGTAAATGACCTTAGAGGGCCATATCTGCCCCCCGGGCTTTAGTTTGAGGACCCCTGCTTTATGTCAAGGGGAAATATTTACCTTTACTAGATGCCTTAGACCCGAAGGGGAAAGTAGGGCAGAAGCATATATTCCACTGTCATTTGATGCTGTTCGAGTCTTAGTACAAAACTGAATCTAAAACACAGCCAAATTTCTCTAGGTTTTGCTTATCGGAAACCAGCTGCCCGCAAGAGGATCACTTCCCACCAAATCTTTGCGTGAAAGTTAATGGAAAACCATGTAGCCTTCCTGTGAGTATCTCTGCCTTTCACTACGGTTGTTAGGAGATGCTCTTGATTAGAAGAGAAAAGTAGTTTGGAGTCTGTCCAAGTGATTAGTGCTGGGCTGAATTGAATGCAAAGCAGGAATCTTTGGGTTTCAGAATGCAAGAGGAAGCACACAGTTAGGAGTGAGCTAGCCCTGTTCTGGCTTCCATTTGCCTGTTTTCCAGTTGCCATCTGTTTAAGTCCATTCTGTGTATGCATTGGGATTTGGAAAATTTGATGATAAGGACTTGATGAAAAGACTTTTGCTTTTATGTGTCTTCTGTTGTGTTCTACTCTGGGAGCAATAAGTGGCATTGAGAGACTGGTAGAAAGAAAGGAGTTGTGGGGAGAGCTGAGCCTTGGACACTTCTCAGCCTTGTTGCCCTATCAGTAAAAAGGAGATAGTGTCTTGCGATGAAGGACTGTGGTGCACGTAAACAAGGCGATAAAGGAACCAAGCCAGCTTGGTGTGGTCATTGTGACTTTGTGTGGCCTTTGCAGGGCTATCTTCCACCAACTAAAAATGGGGTTGAACCAAAGCGACCGAGCCGGCCAATCAACATCACCTCACTTGTGCGCCTGTCCACAACCGTACCAAACACCATCGTCGTCTCGTGGACTGCAGAGATAGGAAGGGTGAGTGAAACCTTACCATAAGACAGTCAGGGGATGGGGAAAGGAAGTCATGAAAATTCATAACACTATATCACAAAATTTGAAAAGTTTTATATTCCTGGTTTGAAAGTGTTATTTCCTGTTTAATTGTGCAGTCCTTACTTTAAAAGTAGTTGTGATACTCCCAAAACTTCGTTTTTGTGGCTGCCACGAACTATATTGAATTGGTTGAGACTCTATGATGAGATATTCATTGGAAAACTATAGCAAAATGTGCTGCAGGATGTCCCTCCCAGGTTTCTGTAGTTTAATAAACTCTTTCCATGTTTTTATGATAGAACTAATTAGGAAATTACATTTATAACCCAGGAAAAAAATTGTATAGGGAGAATTGTGAAAGTAATGTCATGTCACGGTCTTTCCCCTACCTGTTTCTACAACTGTGTCTGCAGTATATTCTCACATTACTTCGTAGACTCAAATAATAAACTTTATTTATACCCTGCCACCATCTCCCCAAAGGGGACTCGGGGCAGCTAACATGAGGCTAAGCCCAGAATTACAGTACAACAAAATAAAATACGAACAGAAAATAATAACAACAAAATAAAATACATAAAATAACTGCAAATGACATAAACAGATGCAAAGTAACACGATGAAGAAATAAAATAAAAGCACGGTGGGCGGGCCAAATGCACAGAATAAGATTGATAAAACCCTGGGTGAGATAAGTAAATGGAGAAGTATGTGTCTGTGGGGGAGTTCAGAAGGGGCGACCAATGGGATTGAACCTTCATTAAAGACAAGGAAAAGTGTGCCATGAGGACAGAACTATAGTTGGGATAGACATTATATGGGGATATGGGTTCATTCGTCAAAGGCATTCCGGAAGAGCCAGGTTTTTAGGTCTTTCTTAAAGGTTGCCAGGGAGAGGGGCTTGTCTAATCTCACAACGTAGGGAGTTCCAAAGCTGGGGGCCACAATGGAGAAGGCTCTTTCCCTCATACCCACAAGTCGCACTTGTGATGGAGGTGGGAGCGAGAGGAGGGCCTCCCCCAAGGATCGAAGAGATCGTGCAGGATTGTAAAAGGAGATGCGGTCATGAAGGTAGGCAGGTCCCAAACTTCAGGGCTTTGTAGGTGATGACTTACACCTTGAATTAGAACTGGAAAATGAATGGCAACCAATGGAGTTCCTTAAACAGGGGGGGGGGAGGGGTAGACCACTCCCTGTAATTCGCTCCTGTTAACAGTCTGGGTGCTGATCGTTGGACCAAGTGAAGTTTCCAGGCCATCTTAAGTGCAGCCCCAAGTAGAGTGCGTTGCAATAGTCCAGGCTAACTAAGGCGTGAACCACCCTCATCAGATCAGACTTCACTAGGTACAGACACAGCTGGCGCACAAGTTTTAATTGTGCAAAGGCCCTCCCAGCCACAGCCGACACCTGAGCGTCAAGTGTCAGCGCTAAGTCCAAGAGGAACCCCCAAACTGCGGACCTGTGTCTTTAAGGGGAGTGCAACCCTGTTGAGCACAGGTTTCCCCCTTATACCCCGATCTGACATGTGACTGACCTGGAGGACCTCTGTCTTGTCGGGATTAATCTTCAGCTTGTTCTCCCTCATCCAGATCGTCATGGCAGCCAGCAGCTAGACTCAAATCAAATGACCTACTCAAAGTCAATTACACAATTACATAAATATTTGTATATTAAATAAAATACATGGTCATAGACAGTACTTGGCAAAGCCAAAAATGACATGGAAGGGACTTTGCAATAGCATATCATCCAGACAAAGTGTTGCACTCCAGGGCAGAAAGCAACTCAGTACTTAACCATCACACTCCAGTCCAAGTTCAAACAGCAAGCAGTTAATTGAAGGTTATATAAAAAAAACAGTTCAGCAAAAATAGTGAAAATGTCAAAAGTTCAAATGTATGAAATAGTCCACAAAATTAAAGGTACAAGAGTAGTTTCAAAAACCTAAGAACATCAGGGCATCCAGCACAGGGATACAAAAGAACCAGGAGACACAAGGCAGCATATAATCTCATACAAAAATCCAGGAATAATTCTTCAAACTTGAAAGTATGTAATATGAATGGAGACATGAACTAGAATTCCCTTAGCAGGCTTAACTAGGCAAAAGTTATTGCTTCAGCACCAATATTAACCAGATTGGCTGGAAGTCCTCCTGGTCTCTCTAATAAATACATGAAATCATGTTGTTTTCCCTGGCTGCCTGATAACAGCTTTTTCTGTAAAAAGCCTTGTGACCTTTGGGGATGCTTTGAGCCACACAGAGTTTACGAAAACTAACTCTCCTATCTAAAAGCTCGTAATCCTCACCACCTGCGATTTCATCCTCTGATCTCATTTCAGCCTCTGACCTTGCTTCCCTAGAGAAAGGCTTCTGAGCAGCATCTGGGCCCCTCTCTGGAAAGTGGTCTTCACTAGCTTCTGGAGATATAGACTGCTCAGTTTTAGGACTTAAAATCTCTTTCTGGCTCGCAGGCCCACAAATCCCAACCCTCATTGACATTAGGAGCAGGCACAATCATGGACTGAACTTCAACACAAAACAGCGCTAGGTGGATTTCATGTTTCTGCAGAGATCTAAACCAGCTATGTCTTCATCCACCTTGATCCTTTTGATCAGGATTTCTGATCTGAGTATTTAAGGGAATACAAGTCAACTTGAAACGTGTGTAGATGTGCCCATGGGAGGGTCAATAACTGGCTCGTCTTCTGAAAAGTTCTATCTCTAAAGATAATACACAAAGGAGAAAATAGCTTGGCTGCTGTTCCTGTTCTTGAAGTTGGCGTTTCCAGATGTGTTTAGTGACTTCCTGAAGGCCAGAGGCAGCAGGGACTCCCATGCAAGGAGGGAATAAATTGGTTGGAAGAAGGGGTCCTAAACCTGTCACTTTTCCTTCAACCTCCTTGGTTTCCATGTGATCAGAAAGACAACCTTCTCTCTGTCACAAGTTGAGAAGAGGGCAAGAGGATGGAGCGACTTATCTTTCTTCAACCAACCCACTCCTTTGCTATCATAGAATGCCTGGTGCAACATGTTGGGTGAGGATTTGGAAGGATTACACAAAGCCCCAACCTATTCTACGTGCCTCACCCTTTTTTCTGTGTTTTCCCCCCAGACCTACTCCATGGCCGTCTACCTCGTCAAGCAGCTATCTTCTACGGTGCTGTTGCAGCGGTTGCGAGCGAAAGGCATCCGAAATCCTGACCATTCCAGAGCACTAAGTAAGTCTGATATGTGGAGGCTTCTCATGAAGTAGAATTAGCGGAGACGGAAAAGTGATCATGTCAGGATTTGGAAATTACCAGGCATTTTCTAATTAATAGTGTAGTTCATACCTCTGGCCTGTAGTTAGAGTGTAGTGGTTAATGCAATAGGAGTAGTTAAATATAGGTTGTAGTTATACTGAGTAAGTTTGATGAGGGTTGTTGAGGAACAGATGATGATTTGGAGAGTGTTGGAGAATTACTTCTGTGAGTAACGAGGAAGAAGTTTGTAAAGTTGTAAAGTTTGTATATTTTGTATATACTTTGTATATTTTGTTTGAGTAGAAGATTACGACAACTGTGGGTTGTTGTTTTTTTTTTTTTTGTTTTTTTTTTTTGGATACCTGGTTTTTTAACCAGAACTAATAGAGTCACTTCCTCAAGACAGAAGTGTTATGGCTGCATAGAACTCATGACAGATCACTGTTCCCCATTTATTGGTATCATAGTAAGGGTGGTTTTCTTCAACTAAGAATGGGGCATCTGACCCCTCATGTGAAGGAAGCCTTGTCATTTTCAAGGGGCCTAAAACTAAGAGCTGGACACACGTGTTTTCTGCTCTCTGGTGTCTTAGTGTCTATAGGCCCCAACTCTCTTCCGTGGATATGAAACTGCCTTCCAATGGAAAGGTGAAACTCTTAAGCTCTTTCAAATACTTACCAGTATTTTACTTGAGAGCCAGTGTATGAGGGCATGGGTGTGATTTATGGGTGCTCCATTCCCACCTTTGAGATGGCATCAGCCATCTCTTTGTAGCATCTTCATTGGCTTTTACAGTACTCCACTGTCTGTCTGTCTGTCGGTCCGCCTTGCCCCATGGTCACTTGGATATTGTAGCTTCCTTGCAGTTCATCTCCTTGTGAGTTTCTCCTGTTACAATTCCTCTAATGCAGTTTTTTAAAACTGTGGGTCCCAACCCCAAATGGGGTCCCCTTCCTCATGAAAAGTATGACAACAGTGAAGGGTTCTGAACACCACACATTTGCACAAATCTGTTAGAAACAGCGTGCGGTGTTTACAGTGGACTTTGTAGAAGATTCTTTAGCTGTACTCCACAAAAGTGAAATCAACCTATTTAGCTAACCTTGCCAATGCTGGTTTATTATCAGCAAATGTTTGATATATAGAGAGCTATTTTTACACACCTGAGTTTGTGTAAAAATTTCCCAGACCAAAAGAGGTCTCAAGTGGGAAAGGTTTAAGAAGCCTGGCTCTGATGTCTACTTTGCTTGCTCTCCCTATCTCTTTTTGCAGTGTATCTTTTAATAGTGTTTCCTGCTTCATGTTGTTTTCTCTTTCTGTCCTTGACAGTCAAAGAGAAACTAACAGCAGATCCTGACAGCGAAATAGCCACAACCAGTCTGCGAGTTTCTCTTCTGTGCCCAGTAAGTGTCACTTCCCTAAAATGTTGCTTCTCTGTAAATCTGTTGCAGTAATGCCAACCTCAACACCATCTATATTTATATGTAAGATATATACTTTGGGATAGATCATGTGAAAGAAAGACCCATAGCATTCAGGAGGGAACACTCTGTGGAATGATTTCTTCCTTGTGGAAAGTGAAACATGTTGGCTCCCTCTGGAAAGCTAGACATGACATGATGGTAACAGCAGTGATACATCCAGAGGACCTCTGCAATGATATCATCGTAATGCATCCATCTGGATTATGTAGCCAGGTCATTCCCAGATCTCGCCTGCTTCCTACAACGCATGGAATGGCCACATCAGGGATAGGTGGGGGACTTCAGAGATGCTTCTGGACATTGCAGAGACATTTAGGTGCTGCAAGGCAAGGAAGTAAATACCAGCCTCCACTGTGTGGCAGGCATCATCCATCACCATTGGATGCTCTGGCTAGAGTTCCAAGAAGTTGCAGTCCCACAACTTCCCGCAAGTCCCGTAAGGCAATTTAAAAACAATAAATAAATGGAGGTCTCTGGAGCTTTCTCCTTTCTCCAAAGAGCTTAATTTCAGATTTTGCAACCTGCCTTGCCTTCAGAGAAAGAAAGGAGGAAGGGGGGGGGGGAGGGAGAATCTTCCTCCGAAGCAAGGCAGTTTAAACATAATACACAAACAGAAACTGAGCTGGGTTGCTGTGAGCAGGCATCCTCAGAGGTTGTGAGGTCTGTTGGAAACTAAGCAAGTGGGGTTTGTAAACCTGTGGAATATTGTCCAGGGTGGGAGAAAGAACTCTTGTCTGTTGGAGGCAGGTGTGAATGTTGCTATTGGCCAGCTTTATTAGTATTTAATAGCCTTGCAGCTTCAAAGCCTGGCTGCTTCCTTTGTCAATCTGTCAGCAACATTTGAAAATGTGTTAGAGCTGTCTTGAGTGTAAAATTTTAAACGACACAGTACTTCATGCAACATTTTATTGTAAAAATAATTTATGATTATTGTTTCCTGCCTGGAATTCCCCTGTTTTCTGAGTGTTGCTCTTTATTTACTGTCCTGATTTTAGAGTTTTTTAATATCGGTAGCCAGATGATGTTCATTTTCATGGTTTCCTCCTTTTTGTTTAAATTGTGCCTATGGATTTCAATGACTTTTCTTTGAAGTCTAACATAATGGTTGTGAGAGTGGTCCAGCATTTCTGCATTCTCCAATCATACGCTGTGTCCAGATTGGTTCATCAGGTGCTTTGCTATGGTTGATTTCTCTGGTTGAACTAGTCTGCAGTGCCTTTCGTGTTCCTTGATACGTGTTTTGGCAATTCTGCTGTGTTTGGTGGTCCCTCTGTAGACTTGTCCACAGCTGCGTGGTATATGGTAGACTTCTGCAGAGGTGAGAGGATCCCTCTTGTCCTTTGCTGAATGTAGCATTTGCTGGATTTTCTTAGTGGTTCTGTAGATAGTTTGTAGGTTGTGTTTCTTCACCAGCTTTCCTATGCGGCCAGTGGTTTCCTTGACGTATGGTAAGAACACCTTTCTTCTGGGTGGATCTTTGTCTTGACTCTCGTGGCTTGTTCTTGTTTTTGCAGTTCTTCTGATGTCTGTGGTAGAGTTTCCATCGGCCTGGAGAGCCCAGTTTAGGTGGTTCAATTCACCTTGGAGGAGGTGGGCTTTGGAGATTCTTTTTGCATGGTCTCCAGGGCTGTTTGTTTGAGGCTGAATCCTTTCCCCACCTTCTCCTCTTTCTCCTCAGTAAAGCAGTTTATTTATAGAAATTTAAAAAAACAGAAACCAGAGAATCAAACACAGATTTTGTTTCATCGCATAATAGTCGCACCCTCCTTGTTGATTAAAAAGGGTATAAAATGTGACTGTTATAAAATATGGTGAGCCTATATCTAAAATTGACATGCTTTTGAAAGGTATTTTTTAATAAGTTGAGCATATTGTGTAAGACAGAGTTCTCCTGCCACAAATGCTCTCACTCACTGTTGTTTTTCTTGGTTTCTTTAAAAGCTTGGCAAAATGCGTCTGGCCATCCCCTGCCGGTCGCTGACCTGTTCCCACCTGCAGTGCTTCGATGCCACTTTGTACATTCAGATGAATGAGAAGAAACCCACCTGGGTTTGCCCTGTCTGCGACAAAAAGGCCCCCTACGAACACCTCATCATTGACGGGTGAGTAACTTTGGGAAACTGAGCTAGCACAGGAAGGCAAAGCTAGTTTTGTCTCTTCTTGTAGAGACCTGGAAAATCTGGGGTTGTTTTGGGGCATCTCTCTCTCTCTCTTGAGAGAGAGAGGTTTTGCCTTGTGTTCCTGCGTGATTTCTGAGGGGGTTCTTTTTCACAGGCTCTTTATGGAAATCCTGAAGTATTGCACAGATTGTGATGAAATCCAATTTAAGGAGGATGGGTCTTGGGCTCCTATGAGATGCAAAAAGGAGGCACAAGAGGTGAACACATCTTTCAATGGAGTAGAAGGTGAGTTTCCCATTGAACTATGCCATTCCTCTCATCTCCCTGATCATTTTGATGTGTGGTACGTTATTGTGCAATTTGTGACGTTTGCTTGCGTCTTTAACGCTCGCTGTACTTCAGAACCGGGACTTCAGCATTTGACTGGTATCTTTCTAGGCTGTTTAAGTTCTTCTGTGGATCATCAGGTAACATCTCACCATTCAAACAAAAACAAGAAAGTTGAGGTGATTGACTTAACCATCGAGAGCTCGTCCGACGAAGAGGAGGAGGAGCCATCTGTCAAGAGGAGCTGCCCATCCCTCTCGCCGGCCTCCCCCATTAACAACAAAAGGTGAGGGGACCAAAGAGTGTTATGACTAGGGCTCTGTCTGGGATGTACTTGCAGGCATCCTTTCAGGACACATGTGAGCCACAAAACCCTTTGCACGGTGTTTTAATGATTCCTGTATATACTTGAGTATAAGCCGAGTTTTTCAGCTCTTTTTTAGGCTGAAAAAGCCCCCTTCAGCTTATACTCAAGTCAGAGTTATTTATTATTTTGCTCTGTTGTTGTTATTATTACTATTATTACTAGTCGTCCCCTGCCAGGCATTGCTGTGGCCCACGTGGGGGTTCTATGTGGGAGGTTTGGCCAAATTCTATCGTTGGTGGGTTTCAGAATGCTCTGTGATTGTAGGTGAACTATAAATCCCAGCAACTACAACTCCCAGATGTCAAGATTCTATTTTCCCAACCGTCACCAGTGTTCACATTTGGGCATATTGAATCTTCATGTAGAGTTTGTTCCAGATCCATCATTGTTTGAGTCCACAGTGATCTCTGGATGTAGGTGAACTACAACTCCAAAACCAAAGGACACTGCCCACCAAACCCTTCCAGTATTTTCTGTTGGTCATGGGAGAACTGTGTGCCAAGTTTGGTTCAATTCCATCGTTGGTGAGGTTCAGAATGTTCTCTGGTTGTAAGTGAACTATAAATCCCAGCAACTACAACTCCCAAATGAGAAAATCAATTTTTTGAGTGAAGGATAATCCCACAAACGAACATTAGATTTTTATTTATATAGATTATTATTACATTAACATTATTTTACTCTATTATTTGTAGTATTACATTTATTAATTTTAAATATTTGTTATCATTATTATGTTATTTTACTCTATTATTACATTTATGTTAATTTATTATTGTTATTACATTTATTATTTTACTATTATAATTACATTTAATATTTGGAAGGCTACATAAGCACATTTACACTGACCATTTTTAAAGTTTGTCAAAAAAGAAAAAAGCCTCACTACTGTGGACAGAGGGCTACGAATAAGACCGTACCAGAGAAAATCCCACCCCCCAAATTATCTAGAAACAACCACTAGACAGATGGTCTAATGTAGGGTTGCAACCTTGGAAGATACCCAGCAGACATCTTCAAAGTAATAGCATCTCCTTCTCCGGAAACAGGAAATCAACAGAGCAGATAAGGGGAGAGGGAGGAGAAGCAGGGGCACCACTGTGTTGCATCATAGCTTGCCAAAAATGTGTAACATCTGCAGTGCAATCGTGGGGGAAATAAAATTAAAAAGAGCAGGGGGTGCAAACCATTAATACTAAGTTTTGAGGGATTTTGTGAATTTGGGGATGTCAGCAACTCTATGGCAGTGCTTCCCAACCTTTTTTTGACCAGGACCCCACTCCAACATTAATACCAAAAGAGTTACGAATCAGTTTTTGGTCAACTTTAGATTCGGTTTGGTGATTTGGGGCGCTGATTCAGAAAATTGCATTGAATAGGCCACATCAGCTCTAGCTTCCAATACAGAACACCATATTTAATAAGCCTCGGTACTATAAGAGGATTTCGTGAGACCAGTCGTTCTCGTTGCGAGGATGAGGCTGTGGACCATATTTTCGTTCTTGCAAACCACTGGTGGTCCACGGCCCACAGGCTGGGAACCACTGCACTACGAGTGCACAAACTCAAGATATCTTCTTCTTATTTGCAGCATTTTAAGCCTGCCGCACCAAGTCTCCCCTGTTTCGAGAACCCCAAGCCTCCCGGCGGTCGACACAAGTTACATCAACACCTCGCTTATCCAAGACTACCGGCACCCCTTCCACATGACGCCCATGCCTTACGACCTTCAAGGTGGGCTCCCAACTCCGGTTAAGAGCAGAGCAAAGGCCATTTTGTCAGGATTTGGACAAAAAGCAAGCGTGAATATCTCTGGCCTCCAGACCAGACGTATTTTTCCTGGGTTATAAATATTATTTTCTACTTTGTTTTATAATAAAAAACATGGAAAGCGTTGATTAAACTGCAAAAACTTTGTTTTTGTGGGTGGGACATCCTGCTTTAGCACATTTTGTGATAATTTTTCAGTGAAAGTCTCAACCAATTCAACCATGTTTGTGCCAACCACAAAAACAAAGTTTCTGGAGGAGAACAACTACTTTCAAAGTAAGTACTGCACATTTAAACAGGAAATAACATTTTCAAATCAGGAACAGATTTTGTTTTCACATTTTGTTACATAGTTTTATTTGTGCTGTTCTTAGAATAAAATGACTTGCTGCACACAAAACCAATATCTTTTTGTTGTGTTTTTTGCAGGTTTGGACTTCTTTTCTTTCTTACCAGGAGACAATCAGGTAGGTCGTATTCAGATTACCATATTACACAAATCTAATGTTCACCTTTATTTTGGAAAGGTAATTTAGCCCCAAAAAAGTGAACATTAGATTTGAGTACCATATATACTTGAATATAATCCGAGTTTTTCAGCCCTTTTTTTAGGCTGAAAATGTCCCCCCTCAACTTACACTTGAGTCAAAGTTATTTATTATTTTACTCTGTTATTATTATTTTTATTACATTAATTATTTTACTCTATTTATTATTATTATTTTCTCTACTTATTATTATTATTACATTTACTATTTTACTCTATTATTAATATTATTACATTCATTATTTTACTCTATCATTATTACATTTATTATTTCACTCTATTATTGTTATTATGTTTATTATTTTACTCTATTATTACATTTATTGTTTAATCTATTATTATTACATTAATTATTTTACTCTTCTTGTGATTATTATTCTCTATTATTGTTATTACATTTACTATTTTACTCTTTTATTAGTAATATTATTACATTGTTTTACTCTATCATTGTTATTATTATTACATTTATTATTTCACTCTATTATTGTTATTATGTTTATTATTTTACTCTATTATTATTGGAAGGATACTTAAGCACATTTACATCGAAGAAGGTTAGAATAATGGTTTAATCAGAGTTGGACAGTCTTACCTTAAATTCCATGTGTTATGTAAATAGTCAAAAACATTTAACCTACTGATACCTGAATTAATGTAATGTTATTGGTATCTATTTTTTTATTTCGAAATTGACCAGTAGCTGCTGCATTTCCCACTCTCAGCTTATACCCAAGTCAAGATGTTTTCCCAATCTTTTTTTGGTAAAATTAGGTGCCTTGGCTTATATTCGAGCATATGGTACATTTGTGTTTTTGTTTCTGTGCCCAGCCAAGTAATGGCATATTCAGCATTCCGTACATATGGTAAATGGGGTAAAATACGTAAAGAGAGCAATAGGGGGCTTTCCCTGCCTGCTGAGCTGCCTGTGTATCTCCTTGTTGAGGACTGTCAACTTGTGCAGGATGTGGCTGAGTTCCAACATCTTTTCACTCTCCCCCCCCCCCCCCCCCACTTTAGCATTACAGCACTTCCCTGCTGGCAGCAGCAGCAGCAGCAGTGTCTGCCTCGGAGGACCAAGACCTGCTGCACTCCCGCTTCTTTCCCTACGCCTCCTCCCAAATGTTCCTGGAGCAGCTGAATGCGGCCGGAGGGGCTGGCCCACTCCCCTCGGCCAATGGCGGCGGCAGTAACAGCGGCAGCAACAGCAGCCTGGTCTCCTCCTCCAACAACAGCTTGAGAGACAGCCACAGCCACCCGGTCGCCAGTCGCAGCGGTACAGACCCAGCCTCCCTCTTTGGCGTCATCCCGGACATTATCTCCTTGGACTGAGCCCTAGCGTGGTGCCACTGGACTCGATGGAGCAGAGAGAGAGAGAATGCTGGACGGTTGCGTTTTTTCTTTCTTTCTTGGTCCTTTTTTTTCAGGCATGGGCAAACTTGGTCTCTCTGCGTGCTTTGCACTCCAACTCCCAGCATTCCTAACAGCCTCAGGCCCCTTCCTTTCCCCCCTCAGCAGCTTAAGCAGCTGAGGGGGGGGGGGGGGGAAGGAAAGGGCCTGAGGCTGTTAGGAATGCTGGGAGTTGGAGTGCAAAGCACGCAGAGAGCCCAAGTTGGCCCATGCCTGTCTTATCTTATTTTGAGGTTAGATGCGCAGACAAGCTTTTTCTTTTCCTTTTTGTAGAGGGAAAACAAAATACCTATTAAGACGTGTACAGAGAACAAAACTATATTTTCAGTTGTACTTTTTGTATATATAAACAGAAGATGGTTTTGAATGGTAAAACAAAACAGAAAAAAAAATATGACAGAAACTCCCTAGTTCTTGGATACGGAAGATTTTTCATCTCCCTTGAGTGTGTTTTTTTAAATAATAGTTCAGCTCCTAACAGCATAACCCTTTTGTTTTGTTTGTTCCCAATGATCCTCATTGGAAAAGAAAGCAGGGAAGGTTTTCCTAAAATTATCCCTGCGGAGAGAAATGAGTTTGGTGCCAGTGGACTGGGCCTGTATTTTAATTTAAAATGATGTTTTTCAGTTGTTTGCACAAACTCCAGGGCTGGGCGAGGCATTCCGGAAGGTATTCCCAGCTCTTTGTTCTGGACCTGATTTTCACATCAGTCCTGGTTTCTTTATCAGACACAGTAATACAGTTTTCCCAGCAATTCCCCCCAAGTTCCGTCACCAATGTCGAAGCATTGCAATTTGGAATGCCTTGAGACAGAGGAATTAATCCACCTTAGCAACATCAAGTATTAACGGCTTCCTTCCTTAGCTCCCCCCTTCTGATTTATCAAACTTACTGGACTGATTTGAAAACTGAAAGAGGATAAATGTATTGTCAAAGGCTTTCATGGCTAGAATCACTGGGTAGCTGTGAGTTTTCCAGGCTGTATGGCCATGTTCCAGAAGCATTCTCTCCTGACATTTTGCCCACATCTATGGCAGGCATCCTCAGAGGTTGGAAGGTCTGTTGGGAACTAGGCAAGTGGGAGGTATTAGCTAGCCCTGATTGTTTCCTGTCTGGAATTCCCCTGTCATTGTCGAAGGCTTTCATGGCAGATACATAAACCTCACTTGCCTTGTTTTCAACAGACCTCACAACCTCTGAGGATGCTTGCCATAGATATGGGTGAAACATCAGGAGAGAATGCTTCTGAAACATGGCCAGACAGCCTGGAAAACTCACAACAACCCAGTTAAAGAAGATAAAGTGATTTACTATCAGTATATTTTGCAGCAGGCCATAACATGTTTCTTTCCAGAAGCATACTTGAATCCATATCCTCTGTCTCATTTGCTTCTGAGTCAATTCCACTGAATTTTGTCAGACTAATGTTTGACCCAATTCTACATCATTACTAAATTACAGCTTCCTTTTCCTCCTTCAACTGCAACAGAATGTTAAAAAAATCCTCCCAGTTACTTCATCGTGGTGTCTTTTCAAATGTGGCTGATGATTTAGGCTGTCCCTGCCTTTCCAAACCGCAAAGCATGTGAAAGGAGGAAAAGGAAAATGGTTTAAATATAATTAAATAAGAAAGGGGAGAGTCAAAGAGATTTTTTTAAATATTCCAAAACAATCAGTGGGGTGTATATTTGTCTTCTATCTAGCTATTAACCACCTACATTGACAAAAGAATCGGAAACTGATTGGAAGGAAGGAAGGAAGGAAGGAAGGGAGGGAGGGAAGGAGGGAGGGAGGAAGGAGGGAGGAGATGAAACCAGGCAAACTTTTTGCTTCCTTTGATCAAAAACTGATATTAAAAAGCAAAGCTTAGTTCTCAAAGGTTCCTTTTGTTGAAACTTTACGTATTTTATTCTTCAATAACCATTTTTCCCCAGCAGATTTTCCAAAAATGTGTCCCCTGTCACCATTGAAAAGCTGACTTGAATTTTGACATGGTTTGTTCATATGTATATGTGTGTGTATATATGTATTTATAGGTGTGTGTGCGTTTGTCTGCCTCTCTTGTCTGTCCCATGCATGTGTATTCCATTAATATCTGGCTGAGGACATTTCTTTCAGCCAGCTTATAATTTATTAAATGTCAGTCAAATCTCAATAAAACAACTGAGAAACAGGAGTTCTTTTAAGTCCGGTCCAGCTTGGGGAGGCATCAGAGTGGATTGTTTTCAAGAAACAGAGTGAAAAAGGCTCAAAACTTAAGTTGACGATGGGTCCGATTCTGTTCCAAACACCGAATGAAGCGCTAGATAGTCCAAAGTCAGGGATGTGGCTGTCGGAGGCCAGATTGTCATTGATCTGATGAATAACCCCTTTGGCCTTGGTCTTTGTTGTTGTATTCTGCACAATGGGAATGCCTTGCCTAGGTACGTTTCTTGCATTCAAGACGGGGCAACTAAATGCTGAATTCTCTTTTCTATACACGCTTCGTAAATAAAAGCAACAGGCTGCAAGGCAAGTCATCCTCAATCCCATTTATTGCTTAGTCCTTGTTTTCCCAATTATTCCCAAAAATCTCCCCAACCAACTATCAGCAAATGGGTGGGATCATCTACAATAGGCTATATATGAAGGATATTGAGGGATCTGTATATATATATATATATACAGAACAGTTTTAGTCTAAAAGGGCACAGGAGATTTAATCTGGCAGGATATTATCGCACTACACTTCAAGTGCCTCTGTCCCTGCAATGGCTGCCTCACTTTGAATCCTGGCATTTGCAGTTTGGGAAGAGGCCTTTCAAATTCTCAGCTCACTAAACTTCAAATCCCAGAATCCAGCAAGAGGCAGCCACTGGATTTAAGGTGGGATTTTTTATTTATTTATCGTGTCAGAAGTGAGTTTTTAAATGTGCATTTAAAAACACATACAAAAATTTTAAAAGAACTTGGCATTATGCTAAATGTCCTTTAACTAGAAGCTGGTGACTTGGAATGCCTCTGGTGTGGCTGTAAGAAGGTCCTCCATTGTGCATGTGGCAGGGCTCAGGTTGCATTGTAGTCAGTGGTCTGTGGCTTGCTCTTCTCCACACTCGCATGTCGTGGACTCCACTTTGTAGCCCCATTTCTTAAGGTTGGCTCTGCATTTTGTGGTGCCAGAATGCAGCCTGTTAGGATAGCGATTCTTTAAAGCAGATGTGGGCAAACTTCAGCCCTCCAGGTGTTTTGGACTGCAACTCCCAGAATTCCGAATTGTGAGAGTTAAAGTCCAAAGGACCTGGAGGGCCAAAGTTTGCCCATGTCTGCTTTAAAGCATGGTATGAAAAGGCCTTTCAGGTGGCAAAGCGGAGAGGGATTGTCCCATCTTCACTCTTTGTCTCTGAATGCTCCTTCTTTCCCATCTTCCCTCTCCAAGGAAGTATGCAGGGGTAGAGATCTGCAGAAACTTTCAAGCAGGCCCTATATACCAGGATATGATCCCTGGTTTTCTGTTTATCCCAGGTTATCTTGTAGTGCAGACTCATATAATCCAGTTTGAAGCAGAAAATCTGGGATTAGATCCTGGGATATAGGGCCTGTCTGGAAGGACCCTGTGTCACCAGATAATCCAAAGCATATGTGGGATTAAAGCCCCCTTCTTTATGGTTCTTGGGAAGTTTGAGTTCTAACAAGGTAAATATCTCTTGTGGGGAGGCTTATCCACTAGGAAGCTGTGCCCATTTAGACATTTAAATAATTGCCATTCCCAAAAAGGAAAGGAAAGCTTGAAAACTGATGGCCACTTAAGGTATCATTCATATGCTGCCTCCATCATAACAAAAGAATCTTCTCAATTTAAAGTGATTTCTTGCCCTATTTTTTGTGAAAATTCTGCGTTTTAATTCTGAGATCGTGCCTAAAAGGTTCTTCATTTCTTCAGTTTTGAGGTGCCGTTGATGGCAAAACTCACCCTAACCAAAATGCATAAAATATACCTGCGATTCTACAACATGCCCCATTTGGGGGGTACAGTAGAGTCTCGCTTATCTGACCTTCGCTTGTCTGACATTCTATCTTATCCGACGCCCCCTTTTCCTCCAGCATTTCCCCTTCAATTAAAGGAGTGCTTTCTATTTCCAATAAGTAAAAAAGGCAATATGAGGAGGAGGAGGGAGGAAAGGGGGAAAAGAGGCAGGATTGGAAATGGAAGCGTCTTCCCTCCTTCCCTCTGTGATTTCCACACTCTTCTTCTGTATCCAGGCACTTTCTGCTGGGCCTCTCTAATCCTGAGGTATTGTCTTGCCTTAACTTTTTGAGTCCCTGTTGTTAGTATTCTACGTGTCTAGCGCCACATCAGACGAATAACAGGAAACTCCGTATTATTTGACATTTACGTTTATCCAGCGTTCTGCCGGCCCGTTTATGTCGGATAAGTGAGACTCTACTGTATGTTTATATGGGGAGGAAAGTATGCCTTAGGATAGAAGAAATGCAGTATTTCCTTTCCAGAAAGTACATATTGATCATGGTTGTTTCTTGCAGCCAGTAGCAGACTGTGACCAGAAATTCACTTGAACTTTCACAGCTTCTTTAGGAGAAAGCCTTGCAGAGCTTTTCTTACAAAATGGGAATTAAGGACTCTGCTTTGATGCTGATAACTTTAGATACTTATATTAAAATCTACATGATTGGTTGGCTTGTCTTTTTTTATCTTTCTTTTCCGCAAAAGAGCAGTGTTCCTGTTTGTTTGTATGTTTGTCCATTTTGTTGTTTGTTGTGTGTGTGTGTATGTGCACAGATGCAAGATAACTTGTATAATAGCAGGGATGAGTGATTTTGAATAACTTCCATGGGCATTATTGTTTGCATAACTTTTTAAAACTAAACGCAAAACCAAAACTAAACCTTGCTAAAACTTTAAACTGGTTGCTGGTTTCAAGCCCTTTCAGTATTTTTCGCAAGAGCATTCCCAGGTTTCCTATTCTTTCTCGTGACAAGAGGTAGCTACCATAATCCTATGAAATATGGCATTGCTGGTAGGCCTTTTTCCATTGAACAATCTAGCAGTTTTCTCTTGAGTGCAATTAACCTTTTTACAATAGGCATTTCAGGATATTTTTGATGATTATGTTGTTATTTTCCTTCCAATGAAAGCTTAGGTTTATAGAGAGGGAGAGAGGGAACTGCCAGGGATCCCAGCATGTGCTGCTGTTCATGGTTCGAATTCACAAAAGGGAAAACGATATGTAAATATTAAAAAAGAAAATACTAAAGAGGTTATTCCATGAGCTCAAAATCTGTGATTCATTGCCTTAAGACTTTCTCTTGGTTTTCCATACAGCATGCCAAACGAGTTTTTTAAAAAAGTGGCTTTTAACAAGAAAAAAAATGTATAGTAGACCAATGTCAGTTTGTATAAAAGTACCAAGTGAAAATATTTATTACATGCATTGGAAAGAAGAAAAAAACTGGTTTACCCTATTGAATGTTATCTGTTTATGTAAAGCATCTTTAGATGTAATAAAAAGCATTATTACGTTGTCTTTTCTGGCTAAGTCCTGCCAAATTGGCAGTGTTTAGAGCAGTAGATCCCAGCCTTTTTTTTTTTTTGGCCAGGGACCTCTTTGACCAGGGACCACTTTGACCCAGGGACCACTTTGACCAGGAACCACCTTGACCAGGGACCGCTTTGACCCAGGGACCGCTTTGACCCAGGGACCATTTTGACCACAGACCACTTTGACCATGGACTACTTGATCCAGGACCACTCTCCAACATTAGTACCCAAAGGGTTACAAATCAGTTTTTGGTCAACTTTGGATTCAATTTGGGGTGCTGATTCAGAAAATTGCATTGGATAGACCACATCAACTGTAGTTTCTGACACAGAACATATGCCATGGTCAGCGACAGGGAAGGAGTGGCAGGTGGCATGAAAGGTGTGGAAATAAAATTAAAGAGGAGGAGGCTCACAGACCAGATTTTCATCCTCATGGCCCACTGGTGGTCCATGTCCCACAGGTTAAGAACCACTGGTTTAGAGAGAGGCCCGCGACATTTTCAGAAACAGGGAAATATTATTTGGAGCAGGGTAAGTTGACACTGCGGATATCGAATCTGTGGATACGGGGTCGTACTGTAGTGTTTTGGTTTTTTTTTACTTCCCTGATGCAGAACGTCCACATTCAGTTCAAGGTCGCAAAAGGGGAAGTGTGCATTCGCTTGCTCAACTTGGTTAATTAGAACAAGGATTGCATTGCAGAACCAAAACTTGGCACAAGTTTATATGTAAAGATTTATGTTAAGACAATCTCAATGTAGGATTTCAGCCATAATTTTAAATGCCTGTTTCCAACATCAATACACATTTTGGGGCCTCACATGTGAGCCCTGTTTGTGAGTATATTTGTTGACAGCTGATTCAAAAATTGGCACCAGTTTCCTCCTATTGGAGTGGTTCTCAACCTGTGGGTCCCCAGATGTTTTGTCCTTCAACTCCCAGAAATCCTAACTGGTCAACTGGCTGGGATTTCTGGGAGTTGTAGGCCACCGGGAGCCCCTGGTGGTGCACCGGGATCAACCGCTGAGCTGCTGAACTTGCTGACCAAAAGGTTGGCAGTTTGAATCCGGGGAGCTGGGTGAGCTCCTGCTGTTAGTCCCAGCTTCTGCCAACCTGGAGGTTGAAAACATGAATGTGAGTAAACCATTAGGTACCACTTCTGTGGGAAGGATAATGGCGCTCCATGCAGTCATGCTGGACACATGACCTTCGAGGTGTCCACGGACAATGCTGGCTTTTTGGCTTAGAAATGGAGATGAGCACCACCCCCAAGAGTTGGACACGATTAGACTTAATGAAAGGGGAAACCTTTATCTTTTTAAGGCCAAAACACCTGGGGATCCACAGGTTGAGACCACTGTTCTGTCGGCTTTGGTTTGTGAGCTGTAGAACCTGTGCCATCTATCACACTCCACTCTCCTCACCTTTAAAATTCAGAATATTTTAAAGCTTAAACGGCTGAGGGGGAAAAGGAAGGGGCCTGAGGCTGTTAGGAACTGGAGTTGAAGTCCAAAACACCCAGAGGGCTCAAGTTTACCCATGCCTGTATTATTGAATGCAACATCACAATGTAATGGACAGGAAAAGAGATTTAAAGATGGGGTTAAAGCCAACCTTAAAAACTGGCATAGGCCAAAAACTAGGAAGCCCTGGTCCTTGAGCACTCTAGCTGGAGGTCAGCTGTGACCAGTAGTGCTGAAGAATTCAAAGAGGCAGAAATAGAGGGCAAAAGGGAGAAACGTGCCAAGAGGAAGAAGGTGTGTCAAGCCACCCATTACCGGGACTGCCTTCCACCTGGAAAGCAATGTCCCCACAGCGCGAGAACATGTGGATCAAGACTCAGGCTCCACAGTCACCTACGGACCCACCACCAAAACACCACACTTGGAGGATCATCATCCTCGGGCAATGAGGGATTGCCTAAGTCAAAGTCATTGCTGTATGAAATTGTGTGAACCCACTTCAAGGCATTTTACACCCCTAGTGCAACACGCAAGTGTTCTACTAGTTTCAAAAAGGTACTCAGTATTCATCTTTATCTACAAGGCAAATAGCTTTATTTTGTAAGGCAAACCAGTAGCAGAGGCGTCAAAGGGACAGTCTGCAAGCCTCCAGTCCAGCTAGCAGTCCGGTTCAAGTCCTGATTCAGTAGTCAACCACTGGAAGTGTGATGGAACGGACCAAGTCTTCGTACTTCACGATCCCGTTGTGTCCCACTTTGGTGTCCTTCAAGAGGTTGTCCACTGTAAGTCATTACAATTTGAAAATTTTAACAAAGAGGTTGTTGAGCAGTCATTCCTAACTTACTCTGAGCCTAATGGGATTTTCTTGGCAGGGGTTCATCAGATAGGTTTGTTGTGACCTTCTGAGAGAGTATGAAATGCCCAAACTCTCCAGCAACTGTGAGAGCTGTTCAGCAGTGGAACTCTCTGCCCCAGAGTGTGGTTGAGGCTCCTTCTTTGGAGGCTTTGAAACAGAGGCTGGATGTGCATCTGAATGGGGGTGCTTTGAATGTGATTTTCCTGCTTCTTTGCAGAATGGGTTTGAACTGGATGGCCCACAGTTCAACTATGATTCTGTGACTTCAAATCGCCATTAAATCTATGGGCGGAGAATCCATGGATACAGAAGGCTAACTAATTTTCTTACGTAGTGCTTGGTGCTCTTTGGTTTTCACCCACATCTTACTAGCATGACAATTTCCATCCCTTTGATGATCCACCATGCAGACTGGGGATGAATGGGAATTGCAACCAAACAGCCCTTGTAGATCATAGAATCATAGAGTTGGAAGAGACCTCATGGGCCATCCTGTCCAACCCCCTGCCAAGAAGCAGGAAAATTGCATTCAAAGCATCCCCGACAGATGGCCAATCCAGCCTCTGTTTAAAAGCTTCCAAAGAAGGAGCGTCTACTACACTCTGGGGCAAAGGGTTCCACTGCTGAACAGCTCTCACATTCAGGAAGGTCTTCCTAATGTTCAGATGGAATTGCCTTTCTTGTAGTTTGAAGCCATTGTTCCGCATCCTAGTCTCTAGGGAAGCAGAAAACAAGTTCACTCCCTCCTCCCTGTAACTTCCTCTCACATATTTATACATGGCTATCATGTCTCCTCTCAGCCTTTTCTTCTTCAGGCTAAACATGTCCAGCTCTTTAAGCCACTCCTCATAGGGCTTGTGGCTCTGAGGTTGGGGAATGAACAAATGGTATTTTGATGTTAGGCATCATATCCACAAGTCTTGTATCTCAGTCCAAACCACACTCTCCTGACTAGAAGCAAAATCTAGCCTTCTAGATGTGACTGTTTTCTGACTCCCATCAGCTCTAGTCTTGCTGTCTAACGAGGGGGAATACAGGAATTATAGTCCAGCATCTGGAGGAGGATCGCATAAAATGACATTGAGGACCAGATATGGCTGGAGTCCTCGGTGGCACAATGGGTTACACCCTTGTGCCGGCAGGACTACTGCCCAAAAGGTCAGCGGTTCAAATCTAGGAAGTAGGGTGAGCTCATGTCTGTCAGTCCAGCTTCCCATCCCAAATGTCAAGGTCTATTTTCCCCAAACTCCATCTGTGTTCGTATTTGGGTGTATTGAGTGCTTGTGCCAAATTTGGTCCAGATCCATCAATGTTTGAGTCCACAGTGCTCTCTGGATGTAGGTGAACTACAACTCCCAAACTTAAGGTCAGTGCCCTCCAAGCCCTTCCAGTATTTTCTGTTGGTCAGGGGAGTCCTGTGTACCAAGTTTGGTTCAATTTCATCATTGATAATAGTTCAAAATGCTCTTTGATTGTAGGTAAACTATAAATTCCAGCAACTACAACTTCCAAAAGACAAAATCATAAATTTTTGAGTGATGGTCTTGTGTTGTGAGACGTTTTGTTGCCAAATTTGGTATGATTTCGTTCATTGGTTCTTTTGTTTTTAAGGTACTCATTGTGCACAGAGCATTTTTATATAGATATTATATTGTGTTATATTAAAAGCACAGTGCAGGAGACAAGATGGAACTACCTTCCTGGCAGGAATTATAGTCCAGCAGGAATTATAGGAATTATAGTCCAGCATCTGGAGGAGGATCGCATAAAATGACATTGAGGACCAGATATGGCTGGAGTCCTCGGTGGCACAATGGGTTACACCCTTGTGCCGGCAGGACTACTGCCCAAAAGGTCAGCGGTTCAAATCTAGGAAGTAGGGTGAGCTCATGTCTGTCAGTCCAGCTTCCCATCCCAAATGTCAAGGTCTATTTTCCCCAAACTCCATCTGTGTTCGTATTTGGGTGTATTGAGTGCTTGTGCCAAATTTGGTCCAGATCCATCAATGTTTGAGTCCACAGTGCTCTCTGGATGTAGGTGAACTACAACTCCCAAACTTAAGGTCAGTGCCCTCCAAGCCCTTTCAGTATTTTCTGTTGGTCAGGGGAGTCCTGTGTACCAAGTTTGGTTCAATTTCATCATTGATAATAGTTCAAAATGCTCTTTGATTGTAGGTAAACTATAAATTCCAGCAACTACAACTTCCAAAAGACAAAATCATAAATTTTTGAGTGATGGTCTTGTGTTGTGAGACGTTTTGTTGCCAAATTTGGTATGATTTCGTTCATTGGTTCTTTTGTTTTTAAGGTACTCATTGTGCACAGAGCATTTTTATATAGATATTATATTGTGTTATATTAAAAGCACAGTGCAGGAGACAAGATGGAACTACCTTCCTGGCAGGAATTATAGTCCAGCAGGAATTATAGGAATTATAGTCCAGCATCTGGAGGAGGATCGCATAAAATGACATTGAGGACCAGATATGGCTGGAGTCCTCGGTGGCACAATGGGTTACACCCTTGTGCCGGCAGGACTACTGCCCAAAAGGTCAGCGGTTCAAATCTAGGAAGTAGGGTGAGCTCATGTCTGTCAGTCCAGCTTCCCATCCCAAATGTCAAGGTCTATTTTCCCCAAACTCCATCTGTGTTCGTATTTGGGTGTATTGAGTGCTTGTGCCAAATTTGGTCCAGATCCATCAATGTTTGAGTCCACAGTGCTCTCTGGATGTAGGTGAACTACAACTCCCAAACTTAAGGTCAGTGCCCTCCAAGCCCTTTCAGTATTTTCTGTTGGTCAGGGGAGTCCTGTGTACCAAGTTTGGTTCAATTTCATCATTGATAATAGTTCAAAATGCTCTTTGATTGTAGGTAAACTATAAATTCCAGCAACTACAACTTCCAAAAGACAAAATCATAAATTTTTGAGTGATGGTCTTGTGTTGTGAGACGTTTTGTTGCCAAATTTGGTATGATTTCGTTCATTGGTTCTTTTGTTTTTAAGGTACTCATTGTGCACAGAGCATTTTTATATAGATATTATATTGTGTTATATTAAAAGCACAGTGCAGGAGACAAGATGGAACTACCTTCCTGGCCCCTCCCTTCATTCTGATCTCAGAGCAGCAATTGGTGCTAGAGGGGGCGGGGGGCTCCCAACTGATGACACTGGAGGCAAGAGGGAACTGCCTTCCTGGCCTCCTCTTCTCCTGTCTCCTCTCAGTCTTCTCTTCTGCAGGCTAAACATGCTCAGCTCTTTAAGCCACTCCTCATAGGGCTTGTTCTCCAGATCCTTCATCCTTTGAGTCGCCCTCCTTTAGACACATTCCAGCATAGAGTCAACATCTCCCTTCAATTGCAGTGTGATTCCAGGTGTGGTCTGACCAAGACAGAATAGCATGACTTCCCTGGATATAGGCACTAAGTTTCTATTTATGAAAGCCAAAATCCCATTGGCTTTTTAGCTGCTGCATGACATTGTTGGCTCATGTTCCTCTTCCTCCCCATGAGGACTCCAAGATCTTTTTCACACGTCCTGCTGCTGAGCCAGGCATTGTCCCCCATTCTGTCTCTTTGCATTTCATTTTTCTGCCTAAGTGGAGTATCCTGCATTTGTCCCTGCTGAACTTCATTTTGTGAGTTTTGACCCATCATCTCTCTAATCTGTTAAGATAATTTTGAATTCTGCTCCTGTCTTCTAGGGTATTGGCTCTCCCTCCCAATTTGGTGTCGTCTGCAAGTTTGATGATCCTGCCTTCTCACCCTTCATCTAAGTCATTAATAAAGACATTGATCACTTACCTTCTTCCCTGGAGAGCCTTTCTCCCAGGTTCATCAGCTTGGCCCTCAGCTCTGCCACAGTGATGAAGCCAGTCTTCTGCATGTCGGTCATCAAGAAAGCCACCAGGATCTCCTTCTTGGGATCTTCCTGCTGCATTTGCTTGTACATTATGCTCAAGAAAGTTGAAAAGTCCAGTTCTCCGCGGCTATCTACAAACACAGAGGAGGGGAACAAATGGGTTGGATACCCAATGGACCAGACTTCCCAAAAGAGCCCTGCTGCGGGGTTAGATTACACAGCACAACAACAACATATTTTCTCTTGTGGTTTGCTTTTGAGGCCTGCTCCTGGGGTTCTTCGGGGTGCTGATTCAGAAAACGGCATTGGATAGACCATATCTGCTTTGGTTTCTTAGATACGATGATAGTAGCAATAGATGGCATATGCTCTGTATCTCAAAAGCTAGAGCTGATGTCGAAAACATGCCAGTTTTGGAATTCGCCAGTTTTGGAATCCGCAGGTCATAATAGTAATTATTATTATTATTATTATTATTATTATTTCTTACTGTGGTTTTTATCTTTGAATATGTTTTGATGGATCTGGACTATGAATGTTTTAGTGCTGTTGGTGTTTAATTCTGTTTTAATAGTTGCATATTTGTATTTTTTAATTTGTATACTAATGCTTTTATGTCAAGCTGCATTGAGTTCCCTTTGGGGAGACAAAGAGGGGTATTATTATTATTATTATTATTATTATTATTATTATTATTGGGTTGTTGAGGATGCTTGCCATAGATGCAGGCGAAACGTCAGGAGAAAATGCCTCTAGAAAATGGCCATAGAGCCCGGAAAAACCTACAACAACCCAGTGATTCTGGCCATGAAAGCCTTCAACAATACATTATTATTATTATTATTATTATTATTATTATTATTATTATTATTTGAAACACAACAAGATGAGTCCACAGAAGACAAGATCACTTTGCTGGCTATTGTATTGGATCAAACGTTGGACACTTCCCAAGTGTCTAGGACCAAGTGATGTATCGGTGAATAATGCGTGCAGATCCCACTGATTGTGTTTAAGTGCAGGCCAAGGTCTTTAGACACTGCACCCAGTGTGCCGATCACCTTTACTGGCTTGTGCCAGAGTCTTTGCAGTTCGATCTTTAAATCCTCATATTGTGTCAGATATTATTATTATTATTATTATTATTATTATTATTATTATGCTCGAGGCAGGTTACAGGATAATTAAAACAAACACACATTGTAAACATTCTAAAAATATACATACTAAAATGTATTTCTATAAAATACATGTTAAATTACACAGAACATAAAGTAAACACAAATATACTCATGAACAGATCTTACATGTGAGTCACCAAAATGTATGTGGGCTAGTGCTATTTCCAATCCCAAATTCACATTGGGAATTTCCAAAATCCATGCTGCATCATGAACAGAAACTGTAATGAAGGCCACTTCAATGCAATGAAATATTAGCCTAGCAATTGAATTATTCCCCCTTCTAGGGTATGTGTGGTTGTGTGTGTATATGTGTGTGTGTATAGACATAGAGAGAGAGAGAGAGAGAGAAAGGGGGGGGGGGATGAGGGGTTTTTTTCTCTCTCATTGGGAATCAATTTGTGTATTGCTCCTTTCCTGCCCCTTTGCTGTCTTTGGTGTAAGCGGGTATAATAATAATAACAATGATAATAATGATAATAATAATAATAATAATAATAATAATAATAATATATCGAACAGAACAACCATTTCCCAGGTCCTTGGGTGTTTTGGGCTACTGGTAGCTACGAATTGTGGGAGGTGAAGTCCAAAACAACTGGAGGGAGGACAGAGATTCGCCCATGCTTGGTGTAAAGGATCTCTGGAGGATAGCACCTATGAAGCCGTGCACTTGATCTCCCCTGTATCCTACCGATCTTGTGCTGTTGGAGGTGCCTGGCCACTTCACCCGGGATGGGGCTGGCCCCCAGGCTCCGCATCACCGTCATGAGGTCGCTGGCCTTGATCTTCCCCTTGTGCTTCTTATCATACAGGGAAAAACATTCCTTGAATTCTAAATAAAGGAGGAAAATACAGAGAAACAAGAAGCCCAGGGTGGTGGATGAATGCCTCTCGAGTAAGTACAGGCAGTCCCCAAGTTACAGAACAAGATTGGTTCTGTAGGTTTGGGCTTTAGTTGAATTTATTTGTTATGTCAGAACAAGAACAAAGGATTAGAGATAAAGCTTCAGTGGAGATCCCAGGATTGCTTACGATACATGGCAATTAAAACAGTGTGAAACGGATGTCACGGTGCACTTCAGGGACACCTTCAAATCCCTGTTTTCCAAATACGACTTAAGTCACCTTTACACAAAATGCTTGGAAACACAAGTGTTTGACATCCCCCCCCCACCCCCTAGATTTAGGAATGCCTGTATTTGCATAGACATCAGTAATACCGTGGAGAAAACTTTACGTGTTCTTGCTGCCTATTACAGGGGAAACCAGCTGATTCCTAATCCATCTAAAATACAGACATGTGCTTTTCACCTTAAGAACAGACAAGCATCTCGAGCTTTGAGGATTTCCTGGGAAGGAATCCCACTGGAGCATTGCAGCGCACCCAAATACCTGGGAGTCACCCTGGACTGTTCTCTGACCTGCAAGAAGCACTGCTTGAATATCAATCAAAAAGAGGGAGCTAGAAATAATATAATACGAAAGCTGACTGGCACAACCTGGGGATCACAACCAGACACAGTGAAGACATCTACTCTTGCGCTTTGCTGCTCTCATGCTGAGTATGCATGCCCAGTGTGGAACACATCTCACCATGTTAAAACAGTGGATGTGGCTCTTAATGAGACATGCTGCATTATCACAGGATGTCTACGCCCAAAACCACTGGAGAAATTACTGTTCAGCAGGTATTGCAACACCTGACATCTGCCAGGAAGTAGCAGCCAGTAATGAGAGGACCAAGGCAGTGACCCTAGCAGCCTTTAAGAAAGATTTGAAAACTTGGCTTTTCTGATGTGCCTTTGGAGAGTGACCATAAATCCAATTTTTGTTTGTCCCATCTACAGTGTTGTCCTCATGATGCACTTTCCCCCGTCCTTAACGAAGACTCAACCCCATTGTTTGTCTTTTTGGGCTCCTCCCTCATAAATACACTACCTCACAAATACACTTTTTTCCACTCCTATCTTATCTGGCGTTTTATTTTACTTTGTGCATTTGGCCCGCCCATTGTGTTTGACTTTCTATTATGTTATTTTGCATTGTTTATTTTATTTTGTTCATTGTGTATTTTATTGTGATGTATTTTTTTTATTCTTGTATTTTATTTTGCTGTATTGTATTTTTGGACATGGCCTCCTGTGAGCTGCCCCGAGTCCCCTTTGAGGAGATGATGGCAGGGTATAAATAAAAACAAACTACAAGAAAGGAGATGCCATCTGAACATTAGGAAGAACTTCCTGACTGTGAGAATCGTTCAGCAGTGGAACTCTCTGCCCCGGAGTGTGGTGGAAGCTTCTTCTTTGGAAGCTGGATGGTCATCTGTCAGAGTTGCTTTGAATGCAATTTTCCTGCTTCTGGGCAGGGGGTTGGACTGGATGGCCCATGAGGTCTCTTCCAACTCTATGTTTCGATGATGATGATCATCATCATCATCTCCAACCCTCCCCCTGTTCAGATATCAGCCAGCATGCCAATGCCTTAAATCAAGAAATAGCTTTCAAAGATCTACAGAGATACTCGCAGGAACACCTCAGCAAGCAAGAGTCCAAAAGTGGCAGGTGAAAACCCAGAACTTAAATCAGTGGCTGAGACCGGATGAGAGACTCCCCCCTGGGCACACAAAAGACTGGGCAACTTGGAAGACGCTGAACAGGCTGCGCTCTGGCACCACAACATGAAGAGCCAACTTTATGAAACGGGGCTACAAAGTGGAGTCCGTGACATGCGAGTGTGGACGTGAGCAAACCACAGGCCACTTACTACAATGCAACCTGAGCCCTGCCACATGCACAGGGAGGACCTTCTTACAGCGACACCAGAGGCACTCCAAGTGGCCAGCTTCTGCTCATAGAAAATGTAGCATATGCCAAGTTTTTAACTTTGTGTTTTTAGAAAATACTTTATAACTGTACCCTCAAGTCGCTTCTGACATGATAGACAGATAAATAAATAGGGCCCCAAGTCTAAACATAGAATTTATTTATGCACACTGCCTGGATTCACCGTAGTACATTAAGGTAATGTCCAGTTTGCTTGTGTTTCTTTCTTTCTTTCTTTGATCAAATTAGCATTTCACAAACTCATTCTGCTTTACACACAAAAACAGTTCAGCAAATTGAAAACGAACCTGACTTGTGTATAGTATGGTGCCGTTTCCATATGAAAAAGAAAGAAGAAAAGAACCAGGAAGCATTGTTAGTGCACTATTTTTGACATACTCGGACTTTTGAGTTTATACCAGGCATGGGCAAACTTTGGCCCTCCAGGTGTTTTGGACTTCAACTCCCACAATTCCTAACAGCCGGTAGGCTGTTAGGAATTGTGGGAGTTGAAGTCCAAAACACCTGGAGGGCCGAAGTCTGCCCATGCCTGGTTTATACGCATCAATGGCTTCCGGAGGTTCTTTCAAATACATTACCCAACGGTATGTCTTTCCAAAACATTGAAGCATGCCATAAAGGAAAGGGAGAGAGACCAAACCTCTTTCCAACGATCCGTTTGCTTGTCCGAAAAGATGCTTACCATGGATTTGGTCCTGAGAGAGAAACTTGGCCTGCAAAGGACACAAAAGCAGAAAGTGCATCAAAAGAAGACCTAGTTCTTGCAGAGAGAATCAGTAAAACAGCAACAAGCCATAGAAAGAGGAAAAAAGCAAAGGGTTTTTGCTCCATTCACCATTTGCTGGGCTTTATCCTCCCCTCTGCAGTCGGCTTCCCAGTCGTTCTTCCTCTGAGATCGGAGTCTAAAGTCCGACAAAGTGCAGCCGATAACAACAGCAGGTGTAACACAAGACTCGGGTTCTTGGGTTTCGGCAGAGGCACCGGTTGCTAAGCTAGGCCTGGTTTTAGCCGTCCGTTCCATGGCTTCGCTTGGTGCAACAATAAGACAACGCAGTATGCATCACTGCTGCAGCCTTTGCTGTCCTGTCATGCTCCAAATAGCAGCAGCAGGGGCACCGTTGGGGGGCTTGGCCATAATCCCACATGGCTTGCAAGGCATCTCATGCTGGGTTTAAATACCAACTAGTCGCACCCATCCGCTAAGGCGTAAGGCGATTGTTTCCAGAGGGAGCCCTGGGGTCACTCAGCGGTGAACTGTGTATCGACTGGTCAAGCGCACAGAGAGATGCATGGATGGGTCTGAAAAGCGGTCCATTTTTAATGGATTTTTGGCTCCAGGAGAAATGCTAGGCCTCCATGAGATTTCAACCTTTTCCCCTTTCTGGAGCAGGCATGAGCCAGAAAATATATTTTCAGCACGACAGATATAATAATAATAATAACAACAACAACAACAACAACAACAACAACAACAACAACAACAACAATAAATCACACAGTCCTAGACGCTTGGGAAGTGTTCGACTTGTGATTTTGTGATATGAAATCCAGCATATAGTTCTCTGGGTGGTTGTAGGTTGTTTTTGGGCTCTATGGCTATGTTCTAGAGGCATTCTCTCCTGACGTTTCGCCTGCATCTATGGCAAGCATCCTCTGAGGATGCTTGCCATAGATGCAGGCGAAACGTCAGGAGAGAATGCCTCTAGAACATGGCCATATAGCCCGAAAAAACCTACAACCCAGTGATTCCGGCCACGAAAGCATTAAACAATACATATAGATCTTGTTTGCTGTGGCATACTGTGTTTGTGTGTCAGTAAAATAATAATAATAATAATAATAATAATAATAATAATAATAATACAGACTGTGCAAGGAAGACATCACGGTTGTGGAAAAGAAAAAAGTTTGGATTATTGATGTCACCATTCCAGGTGACAGTTTCATTGAGGAAAAACAACAGGAAAAACTCAGCCGCTATCAAGACCTCAAAATCAAACTGCAAAGGCTCTGGCATAAACCAGTACAGGTGGTCCCAGTGGTCACTGGCGCACTGTGTGCTGTGCCAAAAGATCTCAGCCAGCATTTGGAAACAATAAACATTGACAAAATTATCTGTCAACTGCAAAAGGCCAACTTACTTGGATCTGCGCGCATCATTTGGAAATACATCAGACAGTCCTAGATGCTTGGAAAGTGTTTGACTTGTGATTTTTTGATACGAAATCCAGCATATAGATCTCATTTGCTGTGACATACTGTGTTTCTGTGTCAATAATAATAATAATAATAATAATAATAATAATAATAATTTGCAGTCTTTGAACTGCAAAGATTGGCACAAGCCAGTAAAGGAGGTCCCAGTGGTGATCAGCACACTGGGTGCAGTGCCTAAAGACCTTGGCCTGCACTTAAATATAATCGATGCTGACAAAATCACCATCTGACAGCTGCAGAAGGCCACTTTACTGGGATCTGCACGCATGATTCGCCGATACATCACACAGTCCTAGGCTCTTGGGAAGTGTCTGACACATGATCCAATACAACAGCCAGCAGAGTGATCTTGTCTGCTGTGGACTCATCTTGTTGTGTTTCAAATAATAAATATAGTATGGATTGTTGATGTTGCAATCCCAGATGACAGCAGGATTGAAGAGAAACAACTGGAAAAGTTGACATGATACAAGGATTTAAAGATTGAAATGCAAAGACCCTGGCACAAGCCAGTCAAGGGGGTCCCAGTGGTGATCGGCCTGCACTTAAACACAATAGGCGCTGCCAAAATCACCACTTGTCAGCTGCAAAAGACCACCCTACTCGGAACTGTATTCATTATTCACCAATGTATTCACCGATACATCACACAGATCACATGTGATCCAGTACAACAGCTAGCATAGTGATCTTGTTTGCTGTGTGCTAATCTTGTTATGTTTCTAATAATAATAATAATAATAATAATAATAATAATAATAATAGGTGCTATGCTTTTAAACTTTGAAAATGTTTTAATGGATTTTAACTGAATTTTAAAATACTGCTTATATTTCATTCTGTTTTAATGTTTGTGTACTTGTTTATCAGGTTAGATGGCCATCTGTTGGGAGTGCTTTGATTGTGCTTTTCCTGTCTGATGATAATACAATGATAACAATAATATGCCATATAATAGAATGATAATAATAGAATATTAATGTACCATAATAATATATCCATGGGTTTAATAATATGAATTGTATTATTCATATAATAGAATAATAATTGTAATAATAGAATATTAATGTACCATAATAATATATCCATGTGTTTAATAATATGAATTATATTATTCAAATAATAGATTTTTTTTGTTGTGTCAGGAGCTACTTGAGAAATAGTATAATAACAATAATAGAATATTAATGTACCATAATAATATATATTTGGGCTTAATAATATGAATTATATTATTCATATATAGAATAATAATAATAATAATAATAATAATAATAATAATAAATATTAATGTACAATAATTATATACCCTTTGGCTTAATAATATGTATTATTCATATAATAGAATAATAATAATAATAAAATATTAATGTATCATAATAATATACTCCTGAGCTTCATGCATCCATTTATCTTGATGCAGCATGCCCAATTCTGCTTCTACAGCCTTGCATCAAATATGGCAGTTCAACCTGCCCAAATGTCCAACTGCTTTCCATATGTGTAAAGACAACAAAGGGATTCTAGCTTTTTGAAAAAGGGGAAAATCCACATGCATAAACTGTAGTAAATGTTTATTTCTTCTGCTGATGGATTTTTCAACAGACACTTGATTTGTATTACACTCAAGATGTGTACACAACACAAGGAAAGTGATGAGTGAAAAAGGATTCAGTTGAGGAATTGCAAAATCCTCCGAAAAAGGAGACAACTGGATCTACTTGAGTTCAAGAAATATAATCCTGCACCTCCCTTAAAATGAATGTTCTCTACCTGAGTATTCAAGGGAAGGGAAAGAGGGAAAGCATAGAAACTGCATCAGAAAGGAGAAAGCATGCCGTATGGAGGAAGAGCTCGTTCCAGTGCTGTTTTCATTCTGGAATAGATCTTCTTGGGTTAACAAAGAGAAAGACATTGGCAACAGGCTGCATCTGAGAAAGTCTATTAAGTCTAGGAAAGCTTATGCTGCCAACATCTTTGTCTCGGTTGAACTCCAAAGGTGCTAGAAGATCCCTTTGCATATTATTTGAGCACCTATGCCATCTCTCTGGACTTGAATCTCTTTCTCTTGCCAAATGATCACAGAATGCTTTGACGATCACCCCAAACATGTTCCAGCACACCAAGCGTCCTTAACTAAAATGTCCATCATCCTCAGCCAGGGACAATGGGAGTTGTAGTCCATAACAAACCAGGGGGCTTTTTCAAGTTGGGGAAGGCAGCTTTGAAGAGTCCTTTCTGCAGAAGGGCTTCGAGGAGAGACGCAGGCGACGCTGAACTCTCCAAAATGGTATTTGCATAGTTTTAATTTCCCGGCGCAAAAGGAGGAGAAAGGGGAAGAGAGTGGACATGCGGAGGCTGGCATTTTCTTCAGGGATTCGAACAGACTTTGATGACCCATAGAGAAGGTGGCCATTTGTATTTTCAATTCTGCCAGAAATTATTTAAGGTTCGACAGGGCTTAATCCGCACTTCTTCTAGAACAGTATTTCTCAACCTGGGGATCTGGACCCCTTGAGGGGTTGCAAGGGGGTTTCAGAAGGGTTACCAAAGACCACCAGAAAAACATATATTTCTGGTGGTCTTAGGAATTCCTTTGGCAGAGAAGGCTGAAGGAATATTACTCTAATTTGGAGGGAGGGGGGAAGCAATGTCCTCACCCTTTTCATAGTGACACAGAGTTAACCAATTTTGGAAGACATAGTACGAAGTTCCAGAAGGTTTGACTACACATCTCTTCCCTCATCACCATAAGTCACTTTTCACAGCACCCCAAAATAACCTGGGTTATCAGTGTCATTTTCTAATTGGTTCTATCATAAAAACATGGATGTCTTCCTTCAATGTTATGATTCCAGACATTCTGGTTCATGCTTATCTATCTTTTCCAGGGCTCTAAACACTATAGAGCCCTGTCCCATATTCAACCTGGCAACTCAACTAAAGACATCCACAAACACACAATAAAAGCACACATCTGAGCCTAAGCAGCTCTGAGCAACGAGGACAAGGTCTCAAAGCCTCCCAAAATAGCCTCATAACCATACATCCCATACCTTTTGAGCACAGAGGATGGATCCTCCCACCAAAAGCCCTCCTGTGCTGTGATTGGCCAGCCTCTCAGCCAAACTCTCAGTCAAGGGGAGGGCTGTTTTTGAGACTCCAAGCAGGGAGAGCAGATATGCTCAGCGCATGGCAGCATGATGCGCATGCGCAGGCAAGGGAGAGTGTGCGAGGCTGGAGGGAGGTTCACAACATGGGGTTTCTGTGTGGGAAGTTTGACCTAATTCTATCATTGCTGGAGTTCAGAATGCTCTTTGATGGTAGGTGAACTATAAATCCCAGCAATCACTACTCCCAAATGTCAAAGTCTATTTTCTCTCAAACTCCACCAGTGTTCACATTCGGGCATATTGAGGATTTGTGCCAAGTTTGGTCCTGATCCATCATTGTTTGAGTCTGGATGTAGGTGAACTACAATTTCAAAACTCAAGGTCAATGTCCACCAGTATTTTCTGTTGGTTATGGAAGTTCTGTGTGTCAATTCCATCATTGGTGGAGTTCAGAATGCTTCTTGATTGTAGGTGAACTATAAATCCCAGCAACTATAAATTCCCAAATGACAAAATCAATCCCCCCTCAACTCCACCAGTATTCAAATTTGGATGTATTGGGTATTTGTGCCAAATTTGGTCCAGTGAATGAAAATACATTCTGCATCTCAGATATTTACATTACAAAATGACATTTATGAAGTAGCAATGAAAATAATTTTATGGTTGGGGGCCACCACAACATGAGGAATTGTATTGAGGGGTTGTGGCATTAGGAAGGTTGTGAAACACTGTTCTAGAATTAGAGAAGTGACGCACAATTCATCTTGCTCTCGCCTGGATTTCTGCCCATGTTTGCAGCCTGAATGAGGTTTGGTCCCTTTGACTTTGGCTTAGCCTCCTGCCAGTGGGTTCTGCTGCCAGCAGAGCAGATGGCTCCATTTGGAAGTGGCTTAAGAGCCTTTGGCAAGAGAAGGTTCTGCCAGCAGAACAGGACTGAACCTCACTGCCAGCAACTCCTTCATTCTTATCCAGGTTTGCACTGCATTACACTGGCTGGGTGCTTGGATGCCTTTTTTAAAAACCAAAGTGTTCGGACATCAAACTTTCCAGCAATGGAAAAGAAAACCTTAGGGTGCATCTATGCTGTAGAATGAATCCACTTTAACTGCCTTAATTCAATGCTATAGAGTCATTAGAGCTGTAGTTTGACAAGGTCTTGAGCCTTCTCTGCCAAAGAATGCGGATGCCTCACTAAACTACAAATCCCAGAATCCCACAGCATCGAGTCAGTGCAATTAGATGAGAGATGAGGTCCCTTAAAGAGGAGCTTCCCCTTTGGCTTTGGCTCAGCACTAAGATGACCGTATGACGCAAATCTAATGCACACTCTCATTTTGGCCAGGTCATTTAACCCCCCGAAAAAAGAGATGAGCATTAGATTCGGGCAAATAAGGTACATCAGACGTTCCCTGCCTTTGCAGGATGCAAAGTGCTCATGTGCAAGGTGTAGAATGCCCAGGGTTCTGGGACGTAGATGACGCCTGGGTATTTCTTCCGGAGGATCCTGTCGTTCCAGAGCCAGCCAACCCAGAGGGCGATCAGAACCAGGGTGATGATGAAGGAGTAGAAGAGGAAGCGGCCGTTGCTGTCCATGAGCAGGCCTTTGCGCTTCTGGTGCATCACCAGGGCCATCAGGGCAAAGAAGGTGAAGATGAAGAGGATGAAGATCTGCCCCTCCGTCACCAGGTACCTGCCAGGAAGGCTCACAATGTGAGAAGGCAAAGGGAAGTTGGCGCAGGGTGGATTACAATGTACACATATATGGCAAACGTTCAATGCCAAAGACACAGATATAGACAGACAGTCAGAGGCTATTTAACTTTTCTGGCCGCCAGGGGAGCTGTCGCTTTCATCGTCCATCTGTGACACTGATGAAGTACTTCCGCATTCCCTGCATGCTTTTGCTGAAGTGCTTTACTGGAGTCTTTTTTATGGCTTTGTAAATTAGTTACATTAGCCTCCCCACACATAGGTGGTACCCAGGTCCGTAGCCAGGATTTCAATTCGGGAGGAGGGGGATGAGTTTGTTTCGGGGGGGGGGGGATGAGTCTGAGCAAAAGAGGGTCTACCCTAGCAAACCTTTTGTATCGTTACCCCAATACCACCATGCATATGGGATATATTGAGTATGGTGTTCAGATCATGATATGAATAAACATAACAGTTTAAAAAATGCACCAGTAAGGCCTTTTCACAGACCACCATGAGAATTGGGGGGGGGGGGGGGCTGAAGCCCCTCAAGGCCCCCCCCCCCCCCCGGCTACATGCCTGGTGGTACCTAATTTTCCTACTTCACAGATGCAACTGTCATTTGGGTTGCAAAGGTCAACAACAAGCTACACAATTGGTCAGAAACTCACTCCGACCCGGGCTGACTTCGAACTCATGACCTTTTGGTCAGAAGCTGACAATCAGACAGCTGCGCACTCTCATTATGCGCACTCTCATTAATGCAGCTGACAGTCAGACACCTGCGCCACAGTCCCGGTGCAATGGGAGAGAGGCTGCAGGAGTTTGGTACTCATGCCTCGCCAATTCAATCCCTCACATGTAACGACAACATGTAACAACATGGAACTCCCGGTGGCGCAATGGGTTAAACCCCTGTGCTGGCAGGACTGAAGACTGACAAGTCAGAGGTTTGAATCTGGGGAGAGTGCGAATGAGCTCCCTCTGTCAGTTCCAGCTCCCCATGTGGGGACATGAGAGAAGCCTCCCACAAGGATGGTAAAATATCCAGGTGTCCCCTGGGCAATGTCCTTGCAGACGGTCAATTCTCTCACACCACAAGTGACAACAACAACAACAACAACACTATGTAACATGATTTTTGTTCCTGGGTTATAAATTATTATTATTATTATTATTATTATTATTATTATTAACTTTATTTGTACCCCGATAGCATCTCCCGAAGGACTCGATGCGACTTACAAAGGCCAAGGCCTCAAACACAACATAACAATACAAACCTAAAGCAAATTAAAAACAATTAAAGCAATATTAAAACAACAAAACAACAAGCAATAAACAATACACCAAAACACAATAAAACTGGGCCGGGCCAGAGTGAAGGGTACAGGAATTAAAAGTGCTGATGTGACAGGTGATATGTAAGGATTATAGGGCAAGTGCAGTGTGCGGCAATCTTAGTTCTAATAAAGTGCTCCTGGGACTTGGTATTGGAGATTTCCTATTCTGGGAAGGCACATCGGAACAGCCAGGTCTTTAAGTTCTTTCTAAAGACTGCCAATGTAGGGGCCTGTCTAAGATCTTTGTGGAGGGTGTTCCAGAGTCGGGGGGCCACCACAGAATGTCATTTCCTAATTGCTTTTCTCATAAAAACATGGAGAAAGTTTATTAAACATAAGGTAAAGGGAAAGGTTTCCCCTGACATTGAGTCTAGTCGTGTCCAACTCGGGGGGTTGATGCTCATCTCAATTTCTAAGCTGAAGAGCTGGCGTTGTCCGTAGATGCCTCCAAGGTCATGTGGCCAGCATGAATGCATGGAGCACTGTTACCTTCTTATTGGAGTGGTACCTATTGATCTACTGATATTTGCATGTTTTCGAACTGCTAGCTTGGCAGAAACTGGGCCTATCAGTGGGAGCTCACCCCACTCTCCGGATTCAAACCATCAACCTTTCAGTCAACAAGTTCAGCAGCTCAGCGGTTTAACCTGCTTGTTACACAGAATTATTATTATTATTATTATTATTATTATTATTATTGAAGGTATTATCCACCTCTCCCTGGAGCCCAAGGCAGGGCACAGCACAATCAAAGACATCTTTAATAGTATGACTATAAAAGCCCATAAAAGTATGGTTTTATGCCCTGCCTTATGGATGTGCATGCTCCCATTTTCCCTCTCTCTCTAATGGGAATCTTTTTGGCCTTTGAGATGCTTCGAGTTTTTGTTGTCTTTGCTGCTACAGAATAGCACAGCTACCTTCCTCCACATTGTAGGTTTGACTAGTGTGGATTTGATTATCATGTATTTCAGGGAATTTCCAGGTCCTCCTATGCGATACTTTGGTAAACTTCCACTGGAGGGTGACTATCACAGTGCAGTACAAAACCTGGAGAAAATATCTGTCCAGGAATCTCTAGGACTTTCAGTTTGGTTCTGAGCTCAATGTTTGGCAGGAAATTGGCCATAAAGCCATGTTGGAAGACTTAGAAAATCCTAATAAGGTGTTCTCTCAGAGCTAATAACAATAATAATAATAATAATAATAATAATAATAATAATTTATTAATATAATAATTATGGGCGACAAGAAGCTCTGGCATGGGCTGGTCCATGAGGTCACGGAGAATTGGAAAGACTGAACGAATGTACAATAATAATAATAATAATAATAATAAGACCTTGGCCTGCACTTAAAAACAATCGGCGCTAACAAGATTACCATCTGCCAGCTGCAAAAGGCCACCTTACTGGAATCTGCATGCATTATTCACTGATACATCACACAGTCCTAGACACTTGGGAAGTGTCCGATGTGTGATCCAATACAACAGCCAGCAGAGTGTCTGCTGTGGACGCATCTTGTTGTTTTTCAAATAATAATAATAATAATAATAATAATAATAATTCATAGGGTTGCTGTCAGTTTTCTGGGCTGTCTGGCCATGTTCCAAAAGTGTTCTCTCCTGATATTTCACCCGCATCTATGGCAGGTCCTCACAACTTCTGAGGATGCCTGTGATAGATGCAGGTGAAATGTCAGGAGAGAATGCTTCTGGAACATGGCCAGACAGCCCAGAAAACTCACAACAAGCCAGTGATTCCAGCCATGAAAGCCTTCGACAACATATTAATTCAAGGTTTTTGTACAACAAATCACAATCAAACACAGTTTGCAACCAGGCAGAATGCAACAAAGCATCTATTTACTCATCCAAAGCAAGCAACTTGCTTTAATTTATGGTGGATTCTATTTTGTGAGTGTGTGTGGTACACATATAGCATAAATACATACAGAAATGCACAACAGATGCCCCTCTTCCCATCCCTCTCAATAGCCACTTGGCTCACTTACCAGTAATAGAGGCTACTGGGCCCAATGAGGAGAATGGCTGCCAATGGGATTCTTTGCTGTTCCTCTTTGCAAGGAATAAAGCAGCCGGAGAAATAGATGCAGAGGATGAGAAAGAAGGGGATGTACCTGTGAATGGGAAATATGGTGTATTTATTTTATTGACTGTATTCACTTGCTCTGTTGCTCCAAAGGCTCTAGGAAAGATCAATTGAACCCAGAAAACCCGCTCTGGGTTTTAGTCTGAACTTTAAAGGAGATCTCCAATATATTGGGCCTAATTTGGGGTTCAGAATGATGGGCCTCTCCTTTGAAGTTCAAACTAAAACAGAGAATGGACACAGTTCTTGAAGAAAGGGGGAAAGCTTGCCAGAAATGAGTTCTAATCTTCAAATGAAAGTTTGATCCACTCAAATTAGGAAGTCTTTTGAAAGTCCCTGGGGGTAAGAGCTAGCTGAAAATGTATCTCGGCCCCAAGCCAGCAGAAACATATTGCGAAATATATCACTGTGAATTAAAGCATACATGCTGTGTAAAACATAAAATAGTTCCCAAAAAGTATACAATCCCATTTGGCACAAAACACAAATATGATCTGAAATGCCTTGTATTAGAACATTAGGAGAACCACCATGGAATATGACAATATTGTTTGGATACTAGTTGTGCAAAAGCTTGGGTGATTCTGCTGTAATGATGGAATCCTGATCGGAGAGAAGACATGATATATAGAAACTATCAAATCCACCGGCAGTTTTGATGTCAGCCGACATACTAAGAGTATTACTGAACATCATGATAAAAGGTGATATTCATTATGTGTATAATAATAATAATAATAATAATAATAATAATAATAATAATTTTATTTCTTACCCTGCCTTTTCTCGTGGCTCAAGGTAGATTACAGAATAATTAAAACATATAAACATTAAAAAAATTCCACAAATACACATATTAAAAAGTATTTCTATATGTGTGTGTGTGTGTGTGTGCCATGAAACAATAACTTTTTGTGCATTTTTCTCTGCTTGTTTTTTTATGAGCTTTTCTGGGGGAAAGGTGAAAGAAACTGGTTTTGCGTAGTCTTGTTTCAGCTTGTCCAAGGCTTTAGGTATACTTGTATATTTTAAATGGTATGCTAATGCTTTTATGTTAAGCCACTTTGAGTCTCCCTTGGGAGAGAGAAAGCAGGGTATAATAATAATAATATTAATAATAATAATAATAATAATAACCATCATCTTCATCATCATCACTATACTTTTCAGCCTGTTTACCGGATCCTTACTGTTTCGAACAGTTGGGAGCTAAGGCAGGCAGAGAAGCAACTGACAAATACTTCTAACAGCTCAATAGGCTAAAAATAGTGGGGCAAAGCATGGGGAAAAAAACCTTACCACATTGAGTGCCCAAGATATTCATCATAATAGTACAGCAGTTCAAAGGAGTCGATCTGGGAAGGAACAAAAAGAGATAAATGAGAAGAAGCAGCTATTGGTGGCTTCCCTTCCATTCCAGGTTTTGGCTCATCTGACTTCTATGCATGGTGTTTTGTTGAGGAGCAGGATTCAGTACCTCAGAGAGCTCCGTTAAAACTTGGAGTGGATTCACAACCCCTTTAAAGCATGCAAGGGCAAACTCTGGCCCTCCAGGTGTTATGGACTTCCACAATTCCTAACAACCCACTGGATATCCATTCCTGGTTTTGGCTCACCTGACCACTATCCATGGTGCTGAATGTGGTTAGGAGCATGCTTCAGCACCTCGGAGAGCTCCGTTAAAACTTGAGGTGGATTCACAACCCCTTTAAAGCATGCATGGGCAAACTCTGGCCCTCCAAGTGTTATGGACTTCAACTTCCACAATTCCTAACAACCCACTGGATATCCATTCCTGGTTTTGGCTCACCTGACCACTATCCATGGTGCTGGATGTGTTTAGGAGCAGGCTTCAGCACCTTGGAGAGCTCCGTTAAAACTTGGAGTTGATTCACAACCCTTTTAAATCATGCATGGGCAAACTCTGGCCCTTCAGGTGTTTTCGACTTCAATAACCCACAATTCATAACAGCCTACCGGCTATCCATTCTAGGTTTGGGCTTATCTGACTTCTATCCATGGTGCTGAGTGTGTTTTGGAGCAGGCTTCAGCACCTTGGAGAGCTACATTAAAATCTGGAGTGGATTCACAACCTTTTAAAAGCAGGCATGGGCTTTAGGAATTGTGGGAGTTGAAGTCCAAAACAGCTGGAGGGCCGGAGCTTGCCCAAGCCTGCTTTAAAATCTGGATTAAAACCCGGAGTGGATTCAACTTCATGCTCCTTACCAGGGTCTCTGGCTTGAGGTTCTGGATGATGGGGTTCTCTCGGACTGAGAGGTGGAGCTGGTAGCCGCTGAAGATCAGCCGGTGGTTGACGGAGTCGCCCACCAAGTGGATGCTGGCGCCCATGACAAAGGTGATGATGCAGATGTACACCATGGACCGGGGAAGGGTCTTGGGGGAGCGCTCGATCAGCTGCAAAATGGGGAGAGCAACAGGGCTTTGCAGAGATGCAAGGAAACTCTTCATCCTCTCCCACAATTCCCCCATGAAGACTGGGAGATTAAATCTCTTCCTGGACCAAAATCCATTTTCAGGTTCCTAATAACTGCCCTGAATATTTCTGAACCAGAGCAAGGCCATTATAGCAGAGGTGTCAAGTTCATTTCTGTGGAAGGATAAATCCCCCTTACAGTTGTCTGTAAAAGGATCGTGGAATTCATAGGTATAGAGTCCATGGATATGATAACACTATGTAACACAATTTTTAAAAAATTCTGTTCATTGCAAAATGAAGAAAAATAATACTTTAGTGCACAGCCCTGAAGTCCACTTCCCCCAAAACCATAACTTTAATCCTCTCTTCTTGCAGTACAATGGGAATTGTAATTCAAGAGAGCAAACCAAGGCTCTCTAGCAGAACATCTTAAGTACTTAATGACACCACAAATCCCAAAAGTGTAACCAAACTGATACAACTGGTATTGTACGGATGCGCTCAGAAAGGGCCTTGCAAATGCATGCTCTGCTCTCCAATTCCCTTGTGTTGTTTTTCAGGAGAAAAACTCTTGAAAAAAAATGGAATACAAGTACGATGATTTTATCCTATTCTCCAAACAGGAATTGTGGGAGGCAATGACCCTTCACAGATGTTTACCTTCAGGAGAATAAAGGGTGTGATGACATTGTAGGCCATGTGGAAATAGTCTCCGGCACTCGGCTTATTCAGTGGAAACCATTCCAGGGGAAGCACGATCTGGAAGGAAGGCAGAAAGAGGAAGGTGGATGAGTCCCATCCCAAACTAAGCAGAGGATTTTCTTTTATGCTGGAGGTTTGGTCCCTTTCAACAGCGATTAATGCAAACCTAGGGCTGGTGCCATGTCCCAAGTGGGAAAGGCAAATAAATCTCTAATGGGGAGGGAAGGGAGCTTCCTAAGGGAGGATCAGCAGGCCTAGGAGGCTAAGCAGCTTAGGCACTCCTTGGCAGGGATGGCAACTTACAGCAGATGGTGCCTTTGAATGGGAGAATGGATACTTGCTCAGTATTTCATTTGGAATATCCAGATTTCAAAGAATCCTAGAGTTGGGAGGGATCCCAAAGGCCACCCAGTCCACCCCTTTTGCCATAACAGATAGAGAGAAACCTAGAGTTGGAAGAAGCCCCAAAGACCATCCAGTTCAACCCCTTTCTTCCAGGAAAGAAAAGCACAATCAAAGCCCTCCTGACAGATGGTCATTCAACCTAATATAAATTAGTGGGTTCATTGAGAAATAGGGCTATAGAATCAAAGACTCCTAGTTAGAAGGGCTCCAAATGCCACCCTGTCCAACCCCCTTTTGCCATAATAAATATAAATAGATAGAGACATGGGTAGATAGAATCGAGAGTTGGAAGGGGCCCCAAAGGCCATCCAGTCCAACCCCCTTTTGCCATAATAGATATAGACAGATAGACAGGCAGACAGATAGAATTCTAGAGTTGGAAGGTGCTCCAAAAGCCATCCAATCTAATCCTTTTGCCGTAATGGATGGATAGATAGAATCTTAGAATTGGAAGGGGTCCCAAGGCCATCCAGTCCAACCCCCTTCTTCCAGAAAAGAAAAGCACAATCAAAGCCATTCCGACAGATGGCCATCCAGCATGATATAAATTAGTGAGTTAATGGAGAAATAGGGCAATAGAATCAAAGACTCCTAGAGCTGGAAGGGACCCCAAAGGCCATCCAGTTCAACCCCATTCTGCTAGAAGGAAGATACAATTCAAGTCTTCCCAACCCACACAACCTCATAGACATTAGTGGGTTCATGGAGAAATAATTGTAGAATCATAGACAATTAAGAGTTAGAAGGGACCCCAAAGACCATCCAGTACAACTCCATTCTGCCAGGCAGAAAAGCATAATCAAAGCCCTCATGACAGATGGCCATCCAGCCTCTCTTTCCAAACCTTCAAAGAAGGGCTCCAAAGCAGCATATTTCACTACCAAACCGCTATTACCACCAGGAGGTTCTTCTTAGCATTTAGGGGAAATCTCTCTTCCTGCCATTTGACTCCGTGGCTCCATTGTGTTGTGGTGGAAAACAAGTCTTGCCCCCTTCCTCCTCAATGAGCCATCCTTTCCAATATTTAAACCTGGTTCTCCATGTCCCCTTCTTCTCGGTTCATTTTCTCAAAGCTAACGCTGTCCCCCAAACATGATAAAAACTGTGGGACTCACCATGGCGATGGGCCGGCCAAAATCCAGGACCCAGTTCTGCAGCGTGAAATAGAACCACAGGTCGAAGTGGAAGCGGGGGGCTTTGCAGGGGCCATCCTCCGCGCCTGCCCCATGCCTGTGGGAGGAAAGAGAGAGGCCAAAATGACCCACTGGGTCTAACCAGACCCTAACCAATGGGGCATCTACACAGCTTAGCAGAGCTTTCCAAACTTTTCATGTTGGTGACACATCATTGTAGACAACGCCTCCTTTTGCAACATGGCAATTCAATTTTACTAGGAAAATGGAAGTTAAACCAATCCCTTATTAGAGTTTCATTATTGTGTGTGTATGTGTGTATGTATGTACATATATCGTGTGTGTGTGTGCGCGCGTGCGTGTGTGTGTGTGTGTGTATATATATATATATATACATACACACACACACACACACACAAGCCGTCCCCTGCCACACATTGCTGTGGCCCCGTATGTGTATTGTGTGTGTATCTATGTGTAAATATATGGTTTTGCACATGCATTGCAATGTATTTTTTATTTTTTGGTTTTTTAATTCCCTTCTGCTGTGCTTTTCAGTGTTTTTATGAGTGATGGTCACTCATTGGCCTGATAGGTGTCTTGTGTCCAAATTTGGTGTCAATTCATCCAGTGGTTTTTGAGTTATGTTAATCCCACAAATGAACATTACATACACACACACACAAGCTGTCCCCTGCCACACGTTGCTGGGGCCCTGTCTGTGTATATGTGTTTTGTGTGTGTATATTTTTGTGTATGTGTGTATATATGCGTGTTTGCATATATATGTGATTTTGCGAATGTGTTTTAATGGGGTTTTTTTTGCTTTTTAAATATCTTCTGTGTTTTTCAGTGTTTTATGAGTGATGGTCATTCGTTGGTCTGATAGGTGTATTGTGTCCAAATGTGGTGTCGATCTGTCCAATGGTTTTTGAGTTATGTTAATCCCACAAACGAACATTACATTTATATATATATGTATATGTATGTATGTGTGTGTGTGTATATATATATATACATACACACACACACACACAGACAGATAGACAGTCAGACAGATAGATCTACATGTATACACACACACACACATATATATTTGGCTGGAGTTACAGTTTAAAAAGGTCCCTGTTCCAACTTACATACAAATTCAGCTTAAGAACAAACCTACAGAATCTTGTTTGTAACTTGGGGACAGCCATAATATAATATAATATAATATAATATAATATGATATGATATGATATGATATGATATGATATGATATGATATATGATATAATATTTACTGTATAAAAGAGGTTTGGTTCCCCCCCCTCCCCCTTGACGATTCTTATGCCCTACAGTTGATTCCTATGTCGTTTCCTCTAGAGCTGCTCCATCACAAACATCATTATCAACACATTTTGTAAATGAGACACTTTATCCATTTTAGTGTTAATTACTGCAAGGCAATCAACAGATTGTGCAAATTATAATCGTTTTAACAGTCCCTACACTTGAACAGCACCAGCACTCTGCTTCTGTAGGGATTGAACCTCTCCAGAGGTTTTAAAACAAAAACTGGATGACCATCTGTCGGAGTGATTTAATTCTATCTTCCTGCCTAATCGGGGGTCGGACTGGATGCCCTTTGGAGTCCTGACTCTAGGACATTTTATAGCCCTATTTCTCCACGAGCCTGCTAATGTTTATGAGGCTGGATGGCCATCTGCCAAGGGTGCTTTGATTGTGCTTTTCCTGCCATGGCAGCTTAAGTGGGGTCAGACTGCATTCATACTACAGTGTGGACGCACGTCAAGACATTCAAGCACAAAACTCCAAAACAAGAAGCCACTTTCTCATACTAGACATGCTTCTTTTTAATGTGCATTTATACTCCGCTGCTTTTTTTCCGCTCTGCAAAAAGGCAGCTTGTAATAAAACCAATGCAATGCAACGTTGAAATAGCAAGGGGGAAGAATTTGGGGTAGTCCTCGATAAACTAGAAATCTCAGAGAAAATGGAATTATGGGACTATGATGAGTGTGTGGTGCAGGAAGGGCCCTTGAGCAATGCCACAAGTCAGAAAGAACACAAATGGGTCATACAATTTGTATTTTCTCAAGCCACGAGGAGAGGCGGGTAAGAAAAAAAAGTATTAATATTACTATTATTATTGTAAGAAATAGTGGTCTCAAAGTCCTCTATATTCTGATTATTGTTATTATTATTATTATTACTACGAGCCCACGAGGACCTTGAGATCATCTGGGGAGGCCCTTCTCTCGGTCCCGCCTGCCTCACAGGCACGCCTGGCGGGGACAAGAGAGCGGGCCTTCTCGGTGGTGGCCCCCCGGCTGTGGAACTCCCTCCCTGCTGAAATTGGACAGGCGCCCTCCCTTATGGCCTTTCGTAAGGGCCTGAAAACATGGCTTTTCGAGATGGCCTTCAACTGAGTGCTATGTTATTGGAAATGACGACCGGAATGGACTACGACTATGAGATTGATTATGACCCCATGATAAGACGAAGCGGATTTTTAGTATAATTAGATGTTATGTATTAGTAAGATGTTGTTTTGTTGTCTTGACTTATTGTAAACTGTTTTTCTATGTTTTGTACACCGCCACGAGTCGCCCTAGGGCTGAGAGCGGCGGTTAATAAGTGCAAGTAATAAATAAATAAATAAATAAATAAATAAATAAATATTATTTAAGAAAAAATAGTCCCAAAGTTCTCTATGCTCTGATTGTGGTTTGTTGTTGTTGTTGTTGTTGTTGTTATTATTATTATTATTATTAGGAACAGTGGTCCCAAAGTCCTCTACGTTCTTGTTTATTATAATTATAATTATTATTACTATTATTATTATTTTAAGGAACACTGATCCTAAAGACTTCTATGCTCTGTTTGTGGTTTTGTTGTTGTTATCATCATCATCATCATCATCATCATCATCATCATCATCATCATCATTAAGGAACAGTGGTCCCAAAGTCCTCTATGTTCTTGTTTTTATTATTATTATTATTATTATTATTATTATTACTTCTACTACTATTATTATTATTATTTTAAGGAACACTGATCCTAAAGTCTTCTGTGCTCTCATTGTGGTATGTTGTTGTTGTTGTTATATATTTTAAGGAACAGTGTTCTCAAAGTCCTCTATATTCTGATTAATAATAATAATAATAATATATTTTAAGGTCCTCTATTTTCATGTTTCATATAATAATAATATATTTTAAAGTCCTCTATTTTCATGTTGTTGTTGTTGTTATGGCTTTGCAGTTTCAAATCCTGGCTGGTTGCTGCCTGGGGATAATAATAATATTATAATAATAAACTTTATTTATAACTCGCCACCATCTCCCCGATGGGGACTCGGAGCGGCTTACATGAGGCCAAGCCCAAATAAAAATCACAATAAAGAAAAAACACAAACCGAAAATGCAAACAATAACAATAACATCATATTAACATAAAACATATGCATACATAACAATGTAAAAAAATCAATAAATACAGACGCAATAATAATGGGCGGGCTACATGTAATGATTAAAAGACAGACTGATTAAAACTAATTAAAACTCGAGCGAGATAAAAGAAGAAGCAGGTAATTTGCAGAGGAGAGCTCATTATAGGAGAGGGGTTGTGGAAGCAGGCTTTCCCACGAGGGGGGGAGGAATACTCCAATGATAGAACTTAAGGCTGAGGAATCGTGTGCACTTATATACCTACTCATCAAAAGCGCAGCAGAAGAGGGGGATCCTTTTTTGGGAGGTGTTAGCGTGCCCTGATTGATTCTTGTCTGGAATTCCCCTGCTTTTTGAGAGTTGCTCTTTATTTAATGTCCTGATTTTGGAATTTTTAAATATTGGTAGCCAGTTTTTTTTTTTTTCATTTTCATAGTTTCCTCCTTTCTGTTGAAATTGTCCACCTGCTTGTGGATTTCAATGGCTTCCCTGTGCAGTCTGACGTGGTGGTTGTTTGAGACAGTAAATAAAGAGCAACATTAAAAAAGGGGGAATTGCAGACAAGAATCAATCAGGGCCAGCTAACACTTCACTACAAAGGAGTCCCCCAGGCAGCAACCAGTCAGGCTTTGAAGCTGTAAGGCCATTCAATGCTAATTAAGGTGGCCAATTGCAGCGTTCACACTTGCCTCCAACAGACAAGAATTATTTCTCCCACCCTGGACATCATTCCACAGATATATAAATCTCAGTTGTCTGGTTTCTAACAGACCCCTCAACCTCTGAGGATGCCTGCCACAGATGTGGGAGAAACATCAGGAGAAAATGCTTCTGAAACATGGCCATACAGCCTGGAAAATTCACAGCAATCCAGTGATTTCGGCCATGAAAGCCTTCGAAAACAAATTATTATTATTATTATTATTATTATTATTATTATTATTTGAAATGTATGTTGTTGTTTTGTTGTTGTTGTTGCTATTATTATTATTTTAAGGAACAGCGATCCCAAAGTCCTCTATGTTCTTGTTTATTATTATTACTATTATTATTTTAAGGAACACTGATCCTAAAGTCTTCTATGCCCTGATTGTGGTTTGTTGTTGTTGTTGTTGTTATTTTAAGGAACAGTGGTCCCGAAGTCCTCTATGTTCTTGTTTATTATTACTATTATTACTATTACTAGTATTATTATTTAAAGGAACACTGATCCTAAAGTCTTCTATGCTCTGATTGTAGTTTATTGTTGTTGCTGTTTTTTGTTATTATTATTATTTTAAGGAACAGTGGTCCCAAAGTCTTGTTTATTGTTGATGTTATTATTATTACTATTTCTATTATTATTATTTTAAGGAACACTGATCCTAAAGTCTTCTATGCTCTGATTGTAGTTTATTGTTGTTTTTGTTCTTATTATTATTTTAAGGAACAGTGGTCCCAAAGTCTTGTTTATTATTGATGTTATTATTATTACTATTACTATTATTATTATTTAAAGGAACACTGATCCTAAAGTCTTCTATGCTCTGATTGTGGTTTGTTGTTGTTGTTGTTGTTATTTTAAGGAACAGTGGTCCCAAAGTCCTCTATGTTCTTGTTTATTATTACTATTATTACTATTACTAGTATTATTATTTAAAGGAACACTGATCCTAAAGTCTTCTATGCCCTGATTGTAGTTTATTGTTGTTGCTGTTGTGGTGGTTCTTATTATTATTTTAAGGATCAGTGGTCTCAAAGTCTTGTTTATTATTGATGTTATTATTATTACTATTTCTATTATTATTATTTTAAGGAACACTGATCCTAAAGTCTTCTATGCTCTGATTGTAGTTTATTGTTGTTGCTGTTGTTACTATTATTATTTTAAGGATCAGTGGTCTCAAAGTCTTGTTTATTGTTGATGTTATTATTATTACTATTACTATTATTATTATTATTATTATTTTAAGGAACACTGATCCTAAAGTCTTCTATGCTCTGTAGTTTATTGTTGCTGCTATTATTATTATTATTATTATTATTATTATTATTATTATTTAAAGGAACACTGATCCTAAAGTCTTCTATGCTCTGATTGTGGTTTGTTGTTGTTGTTATTGTCCTTCTTGCAATGCAGACCAAGACCTTGCTTTGCATCAATGAGGGGAGATATTGCTATTTGCTGCCCCACAATAACATGCACTTGAGCTGCCCCGTGGCATCCTGGGAGTTGTAGTTTTTGCACCACTGAACCGAAACAAGGCTTGCAAAACCCATAGGGTTCCAAAGCATGGAGCCAGGGGGATTCCAAACTGCACTGAGAGGCATCTCCATGCCCTTGCCTTCCTCTGGATGCATCTCAAGCCTCCTCTGCACGCTGGCCTATCTCTCCCAATTGCTATGGGACTACAAAACCCATCCTCCGGAGGGACTCACCTGCTGCCCTGGAATGACCCCGCCGCCGTCCGCCGCCGCACCGAGGAGCCCTGCATCGCAGCTTGCTTAGAGGGGCTTTCCCGCGGCGAAAGCGCTTCTGGAGCGGGTCTGCATGCTCCCAGGGCTCCGAATCTGGAGCAGGAGGAGGAGGAGGAGGAAGGCGCACGGGAAGAGCCTCCCTCTGCTTTGCAACCTCTGCAAGCCCCGCCCCCTCCTGCCCCCAAAGGAAAAGGCAGCGCTCTGCACATGCTCCGGGGAAGCCCTTCCCCACCAGCCTCTTGGTTTGGAAAGTTTGCAGGGAGCATCCCAAACTGCGTGTCGCCCGGAAAATGCTTCCCCCTTTCAAAAGAAACCCCAAAGGCAATGCCAAGGAGTGGAAACGAGGAATGGAAGACCCTCCCTTGCAGGGAGTCACAATCAAAGCCCCCCCAACAGATGGCCACCCAGCCTCAGTTCAAAATCCTTCAAAGAAGGACTCTCCACTGGGTTCCCAAGCAGTATGGACTTCACTAGAGTTGGAAGGGAGCCCCCAAAGGGCATCTAGTCTGCCCCCCTTGCAGTCAAGCAGGAAGACACAGTCAAAGCCCCCACAACAGATGGTCACCCAGCCTCAGTTCAAAAACCTTTAGAGAAGAAGAGTCCACTGGGCTTCCGAGAATCTATACTTCACTAGAGTTGGAAGGGAACCCCGAAGGGCATCTAGTCTGCCCCTCTTGCAGTCAAGCAGGAAGACGCAGTCAAAGCCCTCCCAACAGACAGCCATCTGGCCACAGATCAAAAACCTCCATAGAAGTCTTCACTGGGCTCCCAGGAAATTTATAGTTCACTAGATGGGACCCTCAAAGGGCATCTAGTCTACCCCCCCTTGTAGTCAAGGAGGAAGACACAATCAAAGCCCTCCCAACAGACAGCCATCCAGTCACAGTTCAAAAATCTCCAGAAAAGGAGACTCCACTGAGCTCCCAGGCAATCTATATTTCAGTATAGTAGAGTTAGAAGGGACCCCCAAAGGGCATCTAGTCCACCCCCTTGCAGTCAAGCAGGAAGATATAATCAAAGCCCTCCCAACAGACAGCCATCCAGCCATAGTTCAAAAACCTCCAGAGAAGGAGGCTCCACTGGGCTCCCAGGCAGTTTATACTGCACTAGAGTTAGAAGGGACCCCCAAAGAGCATCTACTCCACCCCCCTTGCAGTCAAGCAGGAAGACACAATCAAAGCCCCCACAACAGATGGTCACCCAGCCTCAGTTCAAAAACCTTTAGAGAAGAAGAGTCCACTGGGCTTCCGAGAATCTATACTTCACTAGAGATGGAAGGGAACCCCTCTTGCAGTCAAGCAGGAAGACGCAGTCAAAGCTCTCCCAACAGACGGCCATATGGCAACAGTTCAATAACCTCCATAGAAGAAGGCTTTACTGGGCTCCCAGGAAATTTATAGTTCACTAGACGGGACCCTCAAAGGGCATCTAGTCCAACCCCCTTGCAGTCAAGCAGGAAGACACAGTCAAAGCTCTCCCAACAGACGGCCATCGGGCAACAGTTCAATAACCTCCATAGAAAAAGGCTTCACTGGCATCCCCGCAATTTATAGTTCACTAGACGGGACCCTCAAAGGGCATCTAGTCCAACCCCCTTGCAGTCAAGCAGGAAGACACAGTCAAAGCTCTCCCAATAGACGGCCATCTGGCCACAGTTCAAAACCCTTCAGAGAAGGGGACTCCACTGGGTTCCCAGGCAGTATAAACTTCACTAGAGTTAGAAGTGACCCCCAAAGAGCATCTACTCTGCCCCCCTTGCAGTCAAGCAGGAAGACACAGTCAAAGCCTTTCCAACAGATAGCCATCTGGCCACAGTTCAAAACCCTTCAAAGAAGGAGGCTCCACTGGGCTCCCAGACAGTCTATACTTCACTAGAGTTGGAAGGGAACCCCAAAGGACATCTAGCCCACCCCCCTTGCAGTCAAGTAGGAAGACACAGTCAAAGCTCTCCCAATAGACGGTCATTTGGCCTCAGTTCAAAAACCTCCAGAGAAGGAGGCTCCGCTGGGCTCCCAAGCAATCTATACTTCACTAGAGTTAGGACCCTCAAAGGGCATCTAGTCCAATCCCCTTCAGCCAGGCAGTGAGACACAGTTAAAGTCCTCCCAACAGATGGCTATTCAGCCTTGGATCAAAACCCCTGGGCTCCTAGGTAGTCTATACTTCACCAGAGTTGGTAGGGACCCCCGAAGGGCATCTAGTCTGACCCCTTGCAGCCAGGCAGGGAGACACAGTCAAAGCCCTCCCAACAGACGGCCATCCAGACTCAGTTCAAAGACCTCCAGAGAAGGAGACTCCACTGGAGTCCCAGGCAGTCTACGTTTCACTAGAGTGGGAAGGGTCTCTTTTGAAACACTTCATCATTCTTTGCATGTTTGCTCCAAATATGATAATATATGGATGAAATACAGGAATTCCAATCTTTGAAGTGTTTTGGACTCCATTGAAGTTCAAAACACCTTTGAGGATCAAAGTTTGGGAATCACTCGATAGTCCTTGCAGCATCCCCTCAAGTTTGCTCTGACTTATAGCAAGCCTATCATGGAGTTTTCTTGGCCAGATTTGGAGTGCGTCTAGACTGTTGAATGAATGCAATTTGCTACCACTTTCACTGCCATGGCTCAGTACTATGGAATGCTGGGAGTTGTAGTCTTGTGAGGCATCAAGAGCAATTCATTATTTGGCCATTATTTAGGATCAACACTCCCCACTTAGCCGAGTACAGGGTGAAAATGTTCTCTTTGCAATGTAGGCATCGATTGGGAAGAGATCCATTGGTGACTGAGAACGAAAGAAATCCATCTACACTTGAAGAGGAGTCCCTCTCTGCCAGTATCATCCAGGAATGGAGAAAGTATCTTTGAGTCTGGGCTTAAGATTGCCTCTCCCTCCCCGTCTCACAGGCCAGATGTCCAAAGCGGATCAGAACAGAGATGGCTGCACAGCAGCACAGCTGTGCTTTGCCGGGATCAAGTCTTTGGCTGGCTTTCGTTTCCGTTAATCTTCTGATGGGAGCAAACATTGCTTCTGCAATCAACTATGGAACTGGGAGAGATATAGAAAGGTTTTGAACTGCTTCAGGGAAGCAGATCCAGAGAAGTCTATTCTGCCTTGGTCAGACCACACCTGGAATCACACTGGGTCCAATTCTGGTCACCACAATTGAAGGGAGATGTTGACTCTAAGATGGAATGTGTCCAGAGGAGGGTGACTAAAATGAACAAGAGTCTGTAGAACAAGCCCTATGAGGAGCGGCTTAAAGAGCTGGGCATGTTTAGCCTGCAGAAGAGAAGGCTGAGAGGAGACATGATAGCCATGTATAAATATGTGAGGGGAAATCATAAGGAGAAGGCTAGTTGTCTAGTGCCCTGGAGACTAGGACGTGGAACAATGGTTTCAAATTACAGGAATGAAGATTCCACCTGAACATAAGGAAGAACTTCTTGACTGTAAGGAGAGCTGTTCAGCAGTGGAACTCTCTGCCCCAGAATGTGGTGGAGGTGCCTTCTTTGGAGGCTTTTAAACAGAGGCTGGATGGCCATCTGTTAGGGGTGCTTTGAATGCAATTTTCCTGCTTCTTAGCAGAATGGGGTTGGACTGGATGGCCCACGGGGTCTCTTGCAACTCAATGATTCTATGATTCTATGCTTGCATCTTGCTCATAGTGGCCTTAGATAAAGGCCACTATGAGGAGCGGCTTAAAGAGCTGGGCATAGGGCTTGTTCTACAGACTCTTGCTCCTCATAGGGCTTGTTCTACAGACTCTTGTTCATTTTAGTCACCCTCTCAGCCTTGGAGGAGAGCCTTCTGTGCAGAAATTCCAGCCAAGAAAATCCTTGGATATAAACCACCCTAAGTCTTGACTTGATTTGAAGATGAATGCCAATGACAGCAATCATTTAGCTAGCTCCGTTATAGAAATCAGACTGCAACCCGGAGTGGATTTAGTGTCTCCAGAGGACATGGAAACCACTCGACACCATGGTTGAACCTTGGACAGCAACCAACCCTTCTGGATTCAGTTTGGGATCCTTGAGCTTTGGTTCAGATGAAACCCAGAGAGGGTTGCACTCAAAACCGCACTATGTAATGCTTGGATTTGCTCACACGAAGCCATCATGCAAAAAAAAAAAACACAAAAACAAACAACCCCCCCCCCCCCCCCCAAAAAAAACACCACTCCACAGTTGTAGGCAGCCTGAATTGGGATTGAAAGGGACATTTGGGGATTCACAGGGAAGCCAGTAATCTCTTCCGATCATGAACACAAGTGGTAAATCCTCTGTGTGCAACCTCTTGGCCTGCGATGGGGAACATTGATTTGATGCCGGGGAATGTCTGCTCATAGATTATTACAATAAAATAATCCCTCCCTGGGAGATTAGGCAGAGAAGGGGGTGAGGAAGAGAGGCAGAAAGCTGTCTGGGAGAGAAGAGAAAATATGCAAAAATTGTGTGTGTTTTGGGTATATCGCATTTGCCTAAAGCTCCTATGGAGTTTGGGGCAAAAACTAAACTACACTTCCTTTGAAAAGTGATGCTGGAGAAGAGACATACATACTAAAGACAACCCAAAAAGAGAAAGCAATAGCTTCAAGAGCAGATCAGGTCTGAATTCATCCTAAAAGTTAGAGAACTGAAAGGAGATTGTTGTATTTTGGGACAGATGATGTGATCAATTGGGAAAAGACAATATTGATTGTTAAGTTGTTGTTCGTTCGTTCAATCATTTCTGACTCTTCGTGACTTCATGGACTAGTCCACGTCGTCACCACCCCCAGCTCCTTTAATGTCAATCCAGTCACTTCAAGGATGCCATCCATCCATCTTGCCCTTGGTCGGCCCCTCTTCCTTTTTCCTTCCATTTCCCCCAGAATAATTGTCTTCTCTAAGCTTTCCTTTCTTCTCATCTTGGCCTCTACTATTCTTCCTTCCAATGAGCAGTCAGGCTTTATTTCTTGAAGTATGGACTGGTTGGATCTTCTCGCTGTCCAAGACACTCTCGGCACTTTCCTCCAACACTACAGTTCAAAAGCATCTATCTTCCTTCGCTCAGCCTTCCCTATGGTCCAGCTCTCACATTCATAGGTGACTATGGGGAATACAATTGCTTTAACTATGCAGATCGTTGTTGCCAGTGTGATGTCTTTATTGTCAGTGTGATTGTTAAAGTAGGAGGAAAAGAGGAAGGTGGCATTTTATATGTAGCTGGATGGGATCCAGACTGAATTTGCAAGACCGAAGTAGAAGTGTTAGTTATTGTACTCTTGGAAGTCTTTGAAGTTTCTCCTCTATAGAGTTGCCTTAAAGTAAAAAACAGTGACAACAACAATTATATTATTGAAGGCTTTCATGGCCGGAATCAGTGGGGTGTTGTGTGGTTTATAACAACAACAACAATAACAACAACACTGAAATACTGCTTTTAGTTTGTCCAAGGAGGGCAAATTGCAGCCCCACAGTAAACTGCGCTCTTTTCCATCCCTTGTCTTTTCTCTCTTCTGTGCGCACTTGGAAAGAGCCGCATACGGCACATTGAGGGCCTGCTGCTGCATAATGGATGATCAGCCCCTCTGCAGTTTCCACCTGGGACGGCAGCTCCAGTTGCATGGACTCCAGATTAACTATTCATAGGGTTGTCACTGAAACCCAAGCGAAACAATGGCGCCGTCTCAGCTTGGGGTCCAATGAGCCAGATCCAGTTACTGTCCCTGCCAGCTGGCTTCAGCAGATGACAATAGTTTGGGGTCTGTATTCAAGGCCCCTGGAACCTGAGATGGAAGACAGAAAGAGTGGGCATGTGGCGAAAGGGATGCTGCCTCTGTATCTGGTGAATAAAGGCTGATGCTTTTGGAAGGAGGCATCATCAACCCCTTCAGATGTCAAAAGCCCTTTCTCTTGCAGTCTCAAAGAGTAGGGAAAGCCAACCAGTTCATGGCAGGATTTACCTCTCAATGGCTGGTTCAATATTGACGCCAAAAAGGGCTACATGACGCCCCAATATGAGATGGGTAACACTGACCAACACATATTTTGGTGCCTCACATGTGAGCCCTGTTTCTGGGTCTATTTGAACTGGTTCCAAAAATGGCGCCTGTTCTCATCAGCTCTAGTTTTTGAGATACAGAACATAATGCCGTCTTAACAGTCGCCAACTGCAGACCATGACAATCATATCCTGAAAACCAGAGCTGATGCAGTCTATCCGGTGCCATTTTCTGAATGGAAGCCCCAAAGAACCCAACGAACAGACCTAAAACACTGAGGCACTATTGGGGGGGGGGGGGTATGTAATCCCATGTGATAGGTATTTTTCACACCCCACAACTATCACACTTGGATACCACTTCAACTGCCATCCTATGGAATCCTATGGAACACAGTTTTGGGGCATATTTAGAACTAGCCGTCCCCTGCCACGCATTGCTGTGGCCCAGTCTATGAATATGTGCTTTGTGTGTATATATTTGTGTATATGTGTGTTTGTGTGTGTGTGTGTGTGTGTGTGTGTATATATATATATATATATATATATAGTTTTGCACATGTATTGTAATGTTTTTGTTTTTGCTTTTTAAGTCTCTTCTGCTGTGTTTTTCAGTGTTTTTATGAGTGATGGTCACTTGTTGGCCTGATGAGTATTGTGTCCAAATTTGGTGTCAATTCATCCAGTGGATTTTGAGTTATATTAATCCCACAAACTACATTACATTTTTATTTATATAGATTATCTTCCAGAAGCTCCTTACACTACAAATTTCCAGACTTCATAAAATGGCATGAAAGCATATAATATGAAAGAGACCCTAGATTTCAGTTCCATATAGAAGGATTTTGAATCTTAAAGAGTTTTTTCCTCACTTTTTGAATTTGCTTTCTTTTTTGCAAGATCCACCAGCCAAAGCCAGGAGCAAATACTGCCTTGAAGGACTAGGGTGATCTAAACCCCCTTTTTTTGGAACCAGAAACTCCTTGATTGTTCTATTTCAAAGGCTCACTGCCAGCCCCAAACTCTCTCGGACATTCTAGTCTTAAAAGGCAAGTGATTCAAGCTTTGTCCCAGGCCTAACAAAATGCATTTCAACAAGGACAAATGTAAGATACTACACTTAGGCAGGAAAAAATGAAATGCAAAGATACAGAATGGGTGGTGCATGGCTCAACAACAATACATGAGAAAAAGATCTTGGACTCTTTGTGTACAACAAGTTGAACATGAGCAAACAATGTGATGCTGCTGGAAAAAAAATCCAATGTGATTCTAAGTTGCATTAGTAGGCGTCTAGATTCTCCAGAAAAGGATCGCCGCCTTGTCGTGGCACTGGACCTTGAGCACCTCAATGACGAGCGAAACCGTGAAGGGCCACCCAAGATGGGATGGTCATGGCAGAGAGGTCAGACCAAGCATGATTCCTGGGGAAGGCAATGGCAAACCACTCCAGTATTCTTGCCAAGAAAACGATATGGACCAGTACAACCAGAGAAATGTCGGTATGCCAGTGGAAGATGGGACTCCCAGGTCAGAAGGTGGTCAAAATTGTCAGAAGATCCAACCAGTCCATACTTCAGGAAATAAAGCCCGACTGCTTATTGGAGGGAAGGATAGTAGAGGCAAAGAGGAGACAGGAAAGCTTAGAGAAGACAATGATGCTGGAGAAAATGGAAGGAAAAAGGAAGAGGGGCCGACCAAGGGCACGATGGATGGATGGCATCCTTGAAGTGACTGGATTGACCTTGAAGGAGCTGGGGTGGGGACGGCCGACAGGGAGCTCTAGCGTGGGCTGGTCCATGAGGTCACAAAGAGTTGGAAACGACTGAACGAATGAACAACAACAACAAGTGTCTAGGTTGAGGGAAGTCATGGTGTCTCTCTATTCAGTTTTGGTTATTTATTTATTTACTGCATTTATATACCGTCCCTCTCAGCCCACAGGTGACTTGGGACGGTTACAATTTCAATACAATAAAACAATCGAATAATAAAACCATAACAGAATCAATAAAATCAATAAAAACATGGTTAAATCTCTTTACCTGGAAAACTGTGTCCAATTCTGGCCAAAGCAATTGAAAAGAGATATTAACTCTAAGGTGTCCAGAAGAGGGTAACTTAAAGGATCCTGGAGACAATTAATTCCTATCTTAGAGCTGGATCTATTTAGCCTGCAGAAGAAAAGGTTGGGAGAAGACATGGGAGCCATGTATACATGTCTGAAAGGGTGTCATAAGGAAGAGGGAGCAGGCTTGTTTTCTGGTGCCCTGGAAACTAGGACTGGGAACCATGGGTTCAAATGATAGGAAAGGAGATTCCACCTAAACATGAGGAAGAACTTCCTGATGAGTTCCTGTTCAACAGTGGAACTCTCTGCCTCGGAGTCTGATTGAAGCTTTTTCTTTGGAGACTTTTAAACAGGCTGGATGGCCATCTGTCAGGAATGCTTTGATTGTACTTTTCCTGCATAATGGCAGAGGGGGGTTGCCCTAACCCTACGATCTTATGATTCTATTCAAGGCAATGGAGGCTAAGGCTAGTATGCCAGCCATGCCTTGTTTTTGAGTCCAGAGAGGCTTGGCAGAGGTATCTTCCTAGAGGCGCTGTCACATTTCTTTCTATCGTTTCCTTTTTTCCTAAAACTGGAAAGAGCCTGTTCGCACCCGGAACGATTGTTCATGGGGGGCAGTTTCCCCGTAAGACTTGAATTTTCGAAGCACCCAGAGCGGCTGCAGAATCCGCTTCCGGGTTCCGCACCAGCAGTGTTAGACCGAGGGAGGGTGAGAGAGAGAGAGAGAGAGGAACGCGAAAGCTGAGCTAGGCGACTAGGAAAGGCCCTTCCGGCTTTCCGTAGCTGCCGTTGCTGCTCCATTCGCCCTCGGCTTGACCCTTGCGGGGATCCGTAGCTGAGGAGACGAGGCGAAGCCTGGCAGCGTTTCCTTCCTGGGCGCCCCGTCGAGAGGCCTTCCCGGCCGCTTCCGGGGAGAGGGGTTGGGGCCAGAAGGCTCCGGCCTCCCAGCCGAGGGCCAGGCAGGCCTGCAAGCGCCTCCCCAAACCCTGGGCCGCGAAAGGGAAGGAGGGAACGCACGGCCTTGCCTTCTACCCTGGGAAAAGGGCAGGTTGACCTGGCCCACTCTCACTTTAGAGGCCTTGTTTTGACAGAACCTAGGCCCCACTTTCAGCTTTTTTGGAGCAGGCCGGCCCTTGCCTCTTCCTCCTTTTTATGAGGCTGTCATCCACTTCCAGATCCCGCCGGCTTTTTGTCTTCTCCTCATCTCGATGGAGCCTCTTCCCAATTATGGTTTTCTTTGGGGCTGCTGAAGGGTGAGGCCTTGCCCCCTCCTTTTTTGTGGGGCCTGTACCCCACTCCTAGATTACATGGGGCAGGTCTTCTGGACCCTGATACTTTCCCTCCTTTTTCATTTGGAGGACTACAGCGAAGGGCAAAACTGTGTCCCTTCCTTATTTGCAGATTAAGGCTTTCATTGGGGCCTGATCTCCACTCCTAGATTAAGTGGGGCACATCTTTTTGCACCTTCCTCCTTTGGACTTTTTGCCCCACTTCTGAACCCTGATACTTTCCCTTCTTTTTCATTTGGAGGACTACGCCTTTGACTAAGGTTGTATCCCGTTTTCAGACAACTACAAGGCAAGCTTCACAGTCCTTATTGGGAAAGAGCCAATAGCTGATACGCCACTTCTAGACCTGGCAATCCCATGCTGTTGCTCCCTCCTCGGGACGATGTGCCCCACTCTCCATAAGGACTACTAGTGCTTGGGCGCCACCTCGGGGGCTGCCCTGAACCCGTGTTCCTTGGAAGCGGCGGGGACCGGCACCACGACGAGAAGCCCCGGCGCCCCCCCAGACCCCACGGGGGTCGGCCCGCATGCGCCTCCCTGCTGCAGGGCCACGGAGGAGGAGGAAGAGGAAGAGGAGGAGGAAGAGGAACTGCCCAGCCCAGCCCTGGCGCCGGCCGGGGAGAGCGCTGCCACCACCGTGGGTTGGCGTTGGCGTTCCCGGGAGGAGCAGATGGCCATGGAGAGCCTGGCCGGCTATGTCTACAAGGCAGCCAGCGAGGGGCGGGTGCTGACCCTGGCTGCCTTGCTCCTGAACCGCTCGGAGAGTGATGTCCGCTACCTGCTAGGCTTCGTCACCCACCAGGGTGGGCAACGCTCCACGCCGCTCATCATTGCCGCACGCAACGGGCACACCAAGGTGGTGCGACTGCTCCTGGAGCACTACCACGTCCAGACCCAGCAGACAGGCACCGTCCGGTTCGATGGGTATGTCACTGGAAGGCGGGAATGGATTGAATAGGAGCAGACTTGTTGTCTGCTCCCCTTGAAATTAGGACTAGGAGCAATGGATTCAAATTACAGGAAAGGAGATTCCACCTGAATAGTAGGAAGACTTCTTGACTGTATGAGCTGTTCAGCAGTGGAACTCTCTGCCCCGAAGTGTGGTGGAATCTACTTCCTTGGACATGTTTAAACAGTGGCTGGGTGGCCATCTGTCAGGGATACTTTGATTGTGCTTTTTCCTGCATGGCAGGGGATTGGACTAGGTGGCCCGTGTGGTCTCTTCTAATTCTATTATTCTATCATTCTTTGATCCATTCCCACTGAAGTTCTCCTGATAGGAAGAGAAGATGTTTCAAAATACCCATATTGTCTCGAGCCTCATGTGCCATCAAATCTAATGCGCACATCCATTTTCAAAACCCTGAAACCAAAAAAGCATTTGCTGCCAAATGTAATGTGCAGCAACAAAAAGTGCCCTCTTTGTAACCTGGCCATTATGGTTGATGCATACTTAGAATTTCTTCTTTAAAAACAAAAGCTTCTAGCAATGAAAAAGAAAACTTTGGGGTTTATCTATGCTGTAGACTGAATCCACTTTAATTGCCTTGGTTTAGTGATATGGAATCATGGGTTTTTTAGTTTGACAGGACTATTAGCCTTTTCTACCAAAGAAGGCTGCTGCCTCACCAAACTACAAATCCCAGGATTGCATAACATTGAGCCATGGCCATTAAATCAGAGATGAGGTACCTCCAATAGAAGCTCCAGGTGCAGCTCACGAAGAAGCTTCCCCTTGGTTTTGGCTCAGCATTGAGATGACCGTAATGTAACACACACTCTAATTTTGGCATAGTAATTTATTCAAAAAAGGTGAGCATTAAATTTGAGTACATAGGGTACGTTAGTTTCTGGTAACTGAGTTCATGGTGGTATGGTGCCAGTCTTGCTCAATGGATGGAATCGTGTAGGTTGCTCATGTAAGACTATTTTTAATCTATAGCTGAGTAGAATGTGGCAGGAATGTGCTGGGCCATAACCTGTAGGAATACAGTCTCTATAGCAGAGTAGAGTGCACCATAGCCAATGATATATATCAGCTTATGGTAGAAAACAGGAGAGAACATATGCAGATGTGCTGACAGGGAAGAGGCTCAGAGGTCTCGCTTGGAAGACTTCAGGATAAGTTTTGGTGTCTTCCAAGCCAAGTGATAATAATGCAGAGTTGTGTGTATGTCTTGTTTCACTTCAGTACTAAAAAAAGAGCAAAACTAGTTATTAGTTGTCGAAGTAATCTTTGCTTCAGTTTTTTTGAAGGTTGGCAAACTGAAGTACTGACACAGAGAGAGGCACCTCAGGCTTCCTTTGCAACTAGTTACTTTGTCTAAGTATAATGAAGTTACATTTTTAAAGCAATATAACAAAGTTTGGCATGGCAAACTTTCTAGTTCTTTTAAAGCTCCCTTTCAAGGCATTTTGAAAACAAGTTTCAAGTTTTATGCTTTTCCCATTTTGTGTGCTCAAAAAGTAACAAAGTAACGGAATGTAATGAGCAGTATGGTATAATATGTTTTCTAACAAACTACCTTTTCTTGTCATCATAACGACAGAGCAACTGGTTACTTTCCATTTCCCAAAAGGTGGACTCAACTTTTCTCCTGTACTGCATGCCCTTTGTGTCAGGGAGGTGTTTTCCTTCTGCTTTTGGCTTGACACTTTCTTTCTGTGACATCGCTGAGGCACTGGTTGCTGAGAGCTGGGGAGCCTGTCATCAAGGGGGGAGCCCAGATTGGCCCACTGTGCAGCCAGACTCACCTGTTGAAATGGACTAGGTATGAGGATAGCAGTGCAGACTCTGGTCAAAGAAGCCCAATGGGATTATGATGGATGCTCTTAGATGAGATCTAGACACCACAGGAGTGTTTTTTGTTTGTTTGTTGACAAACAGAATCTTGGTTGAATGGAATTTTTGGAGGGCAGAAATGAATTGGCAATAGAATCTTGTTGGAGCTAGGAAGGATCTGAGGAAACTACCATGGAGTTAAAGAGTTGTCAGAGTTGAATTCCAGGCCAGATTAGAAGAAAGCAGGGAATAGATTGTGTTCATTGTTCCCTTATTTTGTATCATTCCAATTGGCTATACTAAGATGTGTAGAAATGTGAGTTTTGCTGAAGCAGCTCATTGCATGCTCAGATCTGACATTGAAACAGGTTTGTTGAAGCTTGTTGTTTGTCACCGGTTGGAGGAGGCTAGTTGCCAGGGCCATCCATCTTTTTTTTTAAAAAAAAAAAACAACAACCCTGCAGCACTTTGTACACGAGGAGAGGAACCCCTTCATAGCAGCTGAGTATTTTTTGCTAAGGAATCCTTGAGAAATCCATGGGATTGCCATAAGTTGATGGGTGACTTGAAGGCAAACACACATTGTAGCTGGAGGCAGGGATGTGGACTTATGGGGCCAAGTATCAACTCTTGCCAAAGTTCTCTCTCCCTCCAACAGAGTTTGTCTTGCTGACAAGTAAGGGTTCCACTTTGTTGCTTCTTTTGAGACACCTTACAGTTGGTGGGATGCATTATTTTCCTGATATATTGCAACATGATTTGTAATTATTGTACATTCTCCTGCTTAAACTAGGGTGAGTCATTAATAACAACATGCTTTGGGTTTCTCTTACCCAAATGGCATGCAGACATTCCCAACCTGTTTGGAAGCCAGTTGCACAATTGTATAAACAGGGCATCTGTTAATATGAAGTGAGCACCATACATTTATGTCACTGAGAAAACAAATTTTCCACTGCAGGGAATTAATGTGGCTCTTTTCCACAGAGAGCATGTACTCTATATTGTCTTATAGTGCGCATGCTCTGGAACTATTGTGATGATTTTTGGGTCCTTTCTCTCAAATGCATTAAAGAGGGAGTAGGGATTTCCTACCAGAGTTGGTCTTGGGAACATAGACTCAGAGAAACATTGGAAGTTGGAAGAAACCTCAGGGGCCATCCAATCCAACTCCCTTCTGCCATGCAGGAAAAGCACAAAGTACCCCCAACAGATGGCAACCAAACCTCAGATTAAAGCACTCCAAAGAAGGAGCCTCCACTGGACTCCAAGGCAGAGCGTTCCACTGTTGAACACCTCTTCTTATGGTCAGGAAGTTCTTCTTAATGTCTCATTGGAATCCCCTTTCCTGCCATTTGGACCTATGGCTCCAAGGCAGCAGAAAGGAAGTTTGCTTCCTCATCCTTATGACATCATTTCCAATATTTATACATGACTATTATGTCTCCTGGAGCCCACTGGTGGTGCAGCAGGTTAAACTGCTGAGCTGCCGAACTTGCTGATCGAAAGGGTGGTGGTTCGAATCCGGAGAGCGGAGTGAGCTCCTGCTGTTAGCCACAGCTTCTGCCAACCTAGCAGTTTGAAAACACGCAAATGTGAATAGATCAATAGGTACCGCTTCAGCAGGAAGGTAATGGCATTCCATGCAGTCATGCTGGCCACATGACCTTGGAGGTATCTAAGACAACACTGGCCCTTCGGCTTAGAAATGGAAATGTGCACCACCCCCCAGAGTGGGACACAATTAGACTTAATGTCAGGGGAAAACCTTTACCTTTTTATCATGTCTTCCTCCGCCTTCTCTTCATCCAGCTTAACAGACCTAGCCCTTTTAACCCGCTCCTCAGAGAGATTCATAGTTTCCTAACATTTGATCATTTTAGTTGCCCTCCTTTGGACACTTGCCAACTTGTCACTATCTCTCTTGAATTGTATAATCTTCTCCCCAAACATAGTTCTCCATACTGGGAAACTGAGCTTATTGCAGGTTGGTTTTTGGAAATTATACCAGCTTTAATGTTTGGTCTTTTTTCTGCAGCTATGTCATTGATGGTGCTACGGCACTGTGGTGCGCAGCTGGAGCTGGCCATTTCGAAGTTGTGAAGCTCCTGGTGAGCCATGGAGCCAACGTCAACCACACTACAGTGACCAACTCCACCCCGCTGCGGGCCGCCTGCTTTGACGGCAGACTCGACATTGTGAGGTACCTGGTGGAGAACAATGCCAACATCAGCATTGCCAATAAGTATGACAACACTTGCCTTATGATTGCTGCTTACAAGGGGCACGTGGATGTGGTACGCTACCTCCTGGAACAGAATGCCGACCCCAACGCCAAAGCTCACTGTGGTGCCACAGCCTTACACTTTGCTGCCGAGGCGGGCCACTTGGAGATCGTCCGCGAACTTGTGAAGTGGAAATCCGCCATGATGGTGAACGGCCACGGCATGACGCCATTGAAAGTGGCCGCCGAGAGCTGCAAGGCGGATGTGGTGGAGATGCTGCTGGCACATGCTGACTGCAACCGCAAGAGCCGGATCGAAGCTTTGGAGCTGCTGGGCGCCTCATTCGCCAATGACAGAGAGAACTACGACATAATGAAAACCTACCATTATTTATATTTAGCCATGCTGGAGCGATACAGGGACAGCGAGAACATTATTGAGAAGGAGGTCTTGCCTCCAATAGAAGCCTATGGCAGCAGGACTGAGTGTCGGACTCCTCAGGAGCTGGAAGTCATTCGGCAGGACAGAGACGCCCTCCACATGGAGGGCCTCATTGTCCGGGAGCGGATTCTGGGCTCTGACAACATTGACGTCTCGCACCCCATCATCTACCGCGGTGCCGTCTATGCGGACAACATGCAGTTTGAGCAGTGCATCAAGCTCTGGCTCCACGCTTTGCATCTCCGGCAGAAGGGGAACAGGAACACCCACAAGGACCTCCTCCGGTTCGCTCAGGTCTTCTCTCAGATGATCCACTTGAACGAGCCAGTGAGGGCCAAGGACATTGAGAGCGTCTTGAGGTGCAGTGTCTTGGAGATCGAGCAGGGCATGGCCCGGGTCAAAAGCTCCCAGGAAGCTGAGCTCCACACTGCCCTGGACAACTACGAGTGCAACATCTTCACCTTCTTGTACTTGGTGTGCATCTCCACCAAGACCCAGTGCCGGGAGGAGGAGCAAGCGCGGATCAACAAGCAGATTTATACTTTGATCCAGCTGGACCCCCGGACGCGAGACGGATCCAGCTTGCTCCACCACGCAGTCAACTCGGGGACGCCGGTGGATGACTTCCACACCAACGACGTCTGCAGCTTCCCCAATGCACTGGTCACCAAGCTGCTCCTGGACTGTGGGGCTGCCGTCAACGCGGTGGACCTTGAAGGCAACACACCGCTCCACGTAATCGTCCAGTACAACCGGCCCATCAGTGACTTCTTGACTTTGCACTCCATCATCATCGGCTTGGTGGAGGCTGGGGCTCACACGGACATGGCCAACAAGCAGAAGAAGACGCCTCTGGACAAGAGCACCACCGGCGTCTCCGAAATCCTCCTGAAAACTCAAATGAAGCTGAGTCTGAAGTGCCTGGCCGCCCGAGCCGTACGGGTCCATCATATAAGTTATCGCAACCAGATCCCCAAGACGCTGGAAGAGTTTGTAGAGTTTCACTAGGGCAGATCTCTTGGGGAATGAATGGGGGTGGGAAGTGGGTTTTTGGTGGGTCGGTGATGCACCGTTCCACCTCCCTACCATTTAAGCGGCCACACAATAAAATACCAGGCAGAGATTTTGGATTTCCTTTTTCTGCTCCCTTTTTTCTGTAGCAAGCGCACACCATCCATGCCCTCAAGAACTTGCTTTGATTTATTACCTTTCCAGCCTCTGCAGGAGGATAGGCTTCTTCTTCTCTCTTTTTGTGATTTTGGGCAGAGAAAGGACAGGGAGAGAATCAGACTCACAATGAAAATGGAGTGTGTTTTGATACTCCGATACACACGGGTTTTTGTACCATTGACAGCCGAGAATGCATTTTTAAGCAGCTACCTGCAAAGATAATTTGCGATGAACCGATTGAACCAGCCTGTTACCTATGCAGCAGTTTGGGAAGCAGGGAGGAAGGAAGGGATGTGTTGAGAATGTACTGAAATGTGCAAAGCGACCCAGGGAAAAATTTATTACTCACCAGCCTCTTTTTAATGCCTTTCAGTTCCTAACAAATTTTATTTTTAAAATTTCTGTTTGCCATGAAATGAAAATGGGGAAAACAAGCAGGAAAATGCAGATTGAAATTCAGGTTTTATGAGTGGCCTAAAGATTATTTCTTTTTGTTGAGACTGAGAAAAAAAAAAGCCAGGCAGACCTCTGCAGATCATTCCTTCTTCAAAAGGTGGACATATTTTTCAAAAATGAAAGTCGCACTGTTACAAACCCACACAATGAATGTGTGGGTTTGTATGTCTATCATTGTTTTCTAAATGTTTAAGGACAGTTCTCAGTCCCAGGCCTGAAATAGTCAGCTGAAATGCATTTTTCAGATACCTTTTAACTCGCTGGTAAAGAAAAATATTTTCAGAGGATGAAATTTTAAATTTTTTTGAAATGGAAATAGGATCAGGGAAGAATGAGAAATTGTGTTGGCAACCAGCCTCTTTTGCAAGAAGGTTCTGTGTCTCCACTCCTTTTATTATGGATTGTTTTTGAGAATACTCCCCTCTTCATAAAACAACAAAAGCCGTCTTTTACATCATGAGTCGTACCTTTATTAAATGAGGAATGTTTGACCTGTGGAACATATCTCTCTCCTTGGCAGAAACCTCAGCAGATCAATGTTAAAAGATTTTGTTGCAATTATTTTACAGCCCACTTTCTAACAGTCAGGCAATGAAAGAATGTTCAGCAGTCATCTTTTAAAAAACGAATGAAAGAACTCTGATTTAAATTAAGAGCAAAAGGGCATTCCAGGCACTGGGGTGTATGTTTGTAAAACAAATAAAATCTTGAATGTGACATTATCTCTTAGTTCCGCCTTTTTCTGTGGCATAGCAGTTTGTTGTTGTTTTCGTCAGGTGTCAATAAGGGACAGAAATGATCTAGTATCTGACTGTCACAATTACTTGGTTGGAATCGATATGTGCCAGAATCCTTTGGTGTTTTCTTTTTGGAACATTAGAGGAGAGAACCTGCAAGAGGCACAGTCACAATACCTGAAACAAGAAGGGATGTTGTTGACTTTTGTGGTGTCCCCATATAACTCTTTCCAAATAAGATGAGGTTATAATTCCTTTTGTACGAAAAGCAACACCCCTTCCCTCCCTTTTCCCCCTTTCTCCCTCTCTTTCTCCTTTCCTTTTTTCACTTTTCCTCCCTCCTTCCCTTCCCTCTTTCTCTCCTTCCTTTCTTTCTTCCCATTTTTCCCTTCCCCCTTTCTCCTTTATCCTTCCATTCTTCCCTTTCCACTTCCTTCTTCCTTCCTTCCCCCTCCTTTCCCCTTTCTCTTTCCTTCCCCTCTTCCTTCTCATTTCTCCCCCCTTTCTCCCTCCCTTTCCCCTTTCTCTTTCATCTCTCCATCCCTCCCTTCCCCCTTCCTTCTTCCTTTCCTTCCCCTCCTTTCCCCTTTCTCTTTCCTTCCTCTCTTTCCATTTCTCCCTTCCCCCTTTCTCTCTCCCTCCTTTTCCCCTTTCTCCATCCCTCCCTTTCCACTTCCTTCGTCCTTCCTTTCCCCTTTATTTCCTTCCCCTCTTCTTTCTCATTTCTCCCTTCCCCCTTTCTCCTTCATCCCTCCATCCCTTTCATTCCACTTCCTTCTTCCTTCCTTCCCCTCCTGTCCCCTTTCTCTTTCCTTCCCCTCTTCTCATTTCTCCCTTCCCCCTTTCTCCTTCATCCCTTCCTTTCCCCTTCCTTCTTCCCCCTCCTTTTCCCTTTCTCTTCCCTTCCCCTCTTCCTTCTCATTTCTTCCTTCCCCCTTTCTCCTTCATCCCTCCCTTTCCCCTTCCTTCTTCCTTCTTTCCCCCTCCTTTTCCCTTTCTCTTCCCTTCCCCTCTTCCTTCTCATTTCTTCCTTCCCCCTTTCTCCTTCATCCCTCCCTTTCCCTTCCTTCTTTCTTCTTTCCCCCTCCTTTTCCCTTTCTCTTCCCTTCCCCTCTTCCTTCTCATTTCTTCCTTCCCCCTTTCCCCTTTCTTGGTCATCCCTCCATCCCTCCATTTCCCCTTCCTTCCTTCCCCCTTTCCACTCCTTCTCCCCCTTTCCCCCCCTTCTCCTTTCTTTCTCTTCCTCCCTTCCCCTCGCTCCCTCCTTCCCTTCCTTTCCCCTATTCTTTTCCTTTCTCCCCTTGCTCCTTTCCCCTCCCCCTTTCCCTTCTTTTTTCCTCCCTTCTTTTCCCCTTACCTCCCTCCCTGGTTCTCCCTTCCTCAGACCATTTTTGGACCCCAGTTTTGCCATTAAACATCCCCAAGAATTCCTGTTTGTGAGTACTGCAATATTCACAAAAGGAATCTCCCAGAAGTCCCCATAACTCTCTAGAGAGAAATTCATTCCATTGAATATCTAGTGAGTGGGTATGAAAGGGATGCCGATTCCCCCTTTCAATGGCACATCTGCAGTTCCTTCAAGGTAAGCCTTTGGCAACCCAAAACAAATTCATTTTTTAAAAAGTTTTAATTTCCTTAAAAAAGATCTTATGGCTGCAGCATTTTTACATACATTACTGCATTCAGCTGAACAGATATCTCATTTTCAGTCATTCATATTAACAATAGCATAAATAACTACTATGCAGAAGAGGGGAAATGGCCAAATCAATACCTTTTCATCATAGACAACTATATACATATAATACATTTTCATTTTTGTCTGGGTTGGTTTTGGAAATTGCACAAATTGCGGGCAAACACTTCAGACTGGTTCTTTTCTTGTTTTCCTTACCTTTTAAAAACAAGTAAATAGATTCAGAAAAAGTATATACAGCTGAAGATAGAAGGTTTGTGTTAAGGTGCTTACAATGGGGGTGGGGGTGTATGTGTGTTCAGTGCATTAAAAGGGGATTGAAATCCCATCACTGTTCCATGTTAAGAAAAGAAACCTGTATTTTTGAAGGCTTTCATGGCCAGAATCACTGGGTTACTGTGAGTTTTCAGAGCTGTCTGGTCATGTTCCAGAAGCATTCTCTCCTGACATTTTGCCTGCATCTATGGCAGGCATCCTCAGGGGTTGTGAGGTCTGTTGGAAACTAGGAAAATGGAGTTTATATAACTGGAATGATGTACAGATTGGGAGAAAGAACTCTTGTTTGTTTGAGGTAGGTGTGAATGTTGCAGTTGACAATCTTGATTAGCATTTAATGGCCTAGCAGTTTCAAGGTCTGGCTTCTTACTGCCTGGGGGAATCCTTTTTTGGGAGGTGATTAGAAGTGCTCACAGAAATGCTGGACCACTTTAACAACTACCATATCAGACTACACAGAGAAGCCATTGAAATCCACATGTATTTTCAATAGAAAGGAAGAAACCATGAAAATGAACAAAATTTGGCTACCAGTATTTTAAAAAAACTTCTAAAATCATAACAGTAAATAAAGAAAAACACTCAAAAACATGAGAATTCCAGACAAAAAACAATGAGGGACAGCTAATCCCCTCCCAACAAAGGATTCCCCCAGATAGCAACCAGCCAGGCTTTTAAACTGCTAGGCCATTAAATGCCAATCAAGGTGGCCAATTCATAGCTACCTCAAACAGACAAGAGTTCTTTCTCTCACCCTGGACATTCCAAAGATATATAAACGCTGTTTTCCTAATTTACAACAGACCTCTGAGGCTGCCTGCCATAAATGCAGGTGAAATGTCAGGAGAGAATGCTTCTGGAACATGGCCATACAGCACAGAAAATGCACAACAACCCAAAAACAACTTGGAAAGAGGCCTGATGTGTGAAAGATAATGTATGTCAATAGGGACACTTCTCCCACGCCAGGCCCTTCAAAAGGCATATGGGCCTCAGGTGCAGAAGAAGGATCTTTGTAAACTATGGAACCTTTTGGATTTAGAGGTGAAACGTGGTTTGCTCTGTGTGTCGTGATTGTGCCTTTTCCTTACAACATACTCTCTCTTCGCAATAGCTATTGGGATCACTCCAGGCCCATCTTCCAAATGTGATACCGAACAGTTCTTGGTTGCAAGAGTCATTGCTGCATTGTACATTTGTCATGTTGAATACTGCAATATTGGATGCAATTGTTATTACTTTGGGGAGGAAAGCTCTCTTTTGCAGACAAATCCAGTCAACACTGAAGTGAACTCCACCTTTTGCAGAATAATCCATTTGGCGTGGAATGTGTCCCACCTTTGTAGGATTATCCATTCTGAATTATTCCTTCTTTGCACTTCTCCTCCTTGTTGCATTCTATAGCACACCCTCTTCTTTTTGTTTCCTTTTTTTTTTTTTTTTTACTTTTTGGGTGTGAAGACTTCCTGGAGGTATCTTTGCATTGCTGAGAGGTAAAGGGGTTTTAGAGGCCACCTCATTCCTTTTCTGGCATCTTGAAAAGCCAAGGCTGGTCGCTTTGGTGAAGGACATATCTCCCTTTGGAGTCTGCTCTGTGTGCGTCCAGTGTCTTAAGCAGAAGGAAATGGTGAAACCCAGTTTGAAGAGCCTTTGCCTGGCTTCACCTCCCTGCTCCTATGGGCAGTGTAGTTGCTATCAATGATGGGAGGGCAAACCGACACAAAGGATGGCCTCGGTGCCGGACCACACCGGGCAGCGAGGTGTCACCGAGTCCCTTGGTTGAGAAGCAGAGGCCTCAGTCCAAGTCCTTGCCGTTCTGGTCCTGATCTGCCTCTCGCTTGCGGTTGGCACTCTTGAAGAAGCCCAGCTGTAGAAATGTGAAGGTGACAAAAAGGCAGAGACGTCAGTTCTGCATTCATAGAGATATTGGTAGAAATTGACACCTTTTACAATGAGACCCCTGGCCTATGTCTATGTCTATTTGTTTATGTAATTTATATTAATTGTTTTGTATTGTTTTTGTTATTCCCTTTGTTTACTGTGGGCTTGGCCTCATGTAAGCCGCACCGAGTCCCTTGGGGAGATGGTAGCGGGGTATAAATAAAGATTATTATCATTATCATCATCATCATCATCATCATCATCATCTCTGTCATGTGCGCTTTTGCTTTTTCCTCCTCCGCCACTGGTACATGACCCATCTCCAAACCAGTAAATGTTAACACCTGATGAACCCACCTAGACACAGCATAGTATTTGAGAACACCGAAATGCTGGACCACCAACAGTCACCATGCTAGACTACACAGGGAAGCCATTGAAATACACAAGTACCTGGACAATTTCAACAGAAAGGAGGAAACCATGAAAACGAACAAAATCTGGCTACTAATATTTTAAAAACTCTAAAATCAGGACAGTAAATATAAGACAGTAAATATAATTCCCCGAAAAGCAGGGGAAGTCCATACATGAAACAATCAGGGCCAGCTAACACCTCCCAACAAAGGATTCCCCCAGGGAGGAAGCAGCCAGCCTTTGAAGCTGCAAGACCATTCAGTGCTAATCAAGGTGCTAATCACACCTACCTCAAAGAGTGAAGGGGGGGGGGCAGGAGACAGTTTCAGCTTGTCTCCTGCATATGTCATCAGCTGGGGATCCCTCCCCCAGAACCAACCGCTGCTCTGGGCCAGAGTGAAGAGAGAAGGGGCCAGGGGACAGTTTCACCTTGTCTCCTGTGCTATGCTAATAATATAATATTATATATTGTATATATAATATAATATATTGTATATACATATAATATTATAATGCAATGCAATATAATACTACTAATATGATATGATAATTATATATTTATATTACATGTAATATTACTAATAATATTTAATATTATTAGTAATATTACATGTAATATAAATATATAATTATATCAGTAATATTTAATACTGATATTGTACTATGCTAATAACATAATATATTGTACGTATATATATATCTTGTAAGCTGCTCTGAGTCCCCTTTGGGGTGAGAAGGGCAGCATATAAATGTCGTAAATAAATAATAAATAAAATAATTTGCAGCCTTCACACTTGCCTCAAACAGACAAGAGTTCTATCCTGGACATTCCACAGATATATAAACCTCACTTGCCTAGTTTTCAACACACCTGACAACCTCTCAGGATGCCTGCCATAGATGTGATTGAAACGTCAGGAGAGAATGCTTTTGGAACATGGCCAAGACAGCCTGGAAAACTTACAACAACCCAGTACTTGTATTAGTTTGTATAATCAACCCTGCCTTAAACTGCCAATTTCAGTACACATAAATAGAATAACTTCATTGCCATTGTACATCGTACAACGAAATTAAATGCCATTCCCAATCACATTATATTTGTAGCATTTCAAAAAACAAAATGCCCATCCTTCCACATTCAAATCACTCTTGCACAACCTCTAATGCCATACCAGCATGAAATATAGTCACAGTTCTAGAATAAAAGCTTTCTCAGCCTATTTGTCCTTGTTTTTATCATCCTATCTCATCTGCCAGATAGTAATAGTTCAAAAAAAAAAAAAAAAGGATATCCATGGTGAGATGGATCTTCAAGAATATTCTGAGCTTTCTTAAGTCAGCAGGAATTATAAAGAAAAAGGATAACCCATCATTCTTTGGTAACCCTCTGGAGCACCTTCCTATCTGCCACTATATAATTGCCAAACCATACACAGATGCGGTAGGTTAGAATACTCTATAGCACAGTGGTGGAAAGTCACCTTCAGTTTTTCATTCAGTGGTTGGTTCCTTAAAAGTCTCAAATAATAATATAATCTCTGCTGGGCCCTCTTCACTAACGCAGTTGCACTATGAACACTGGCCCAGGTCAAGTCTTCCTGAACAATGTAGCACCCAGGAAATTAAAACTGGCCACACCCAATCAATGAGAAGATGCAAAAATATGACAAATGACTTTTGTCCCAAGTATTATTGTTATTAGTTCTCTCTCTCTCTCCCCCCCCCCCCCCCCCCCGAGCTGCTGAACTTGCTGACTGAAAGAATGGCAGTTCAAATCCCGAGAGGGCTTTGGTTGAGCTCCCACTGTTAGCCACAGCTTCTTCCAACCTAGCAGTCTGCAAACATGCAAATGTGAGTAGATCAACAAGTACTGCTTCTGCAAGAAGGTAACAGCGCTCCATGCAGTCATGCCAGCCATATGATTTTGGAGGTGTCTACAGACAACGCCAGCTCTTTAGCTTAGAAATGGAGATGAGCACCAGAGTCCTAGGGTCAGACAAGACTAAACTTAATGTTGGGAAACCTTTACCTTTGCCTATTGTTGTTGTTATGCTTATTTACACCTCGCTTTTACTCTCCATAAGGAGACTCAAATGTGCAAAATACTGGGGTCAACTATATTGTGTCTTCTTAGTGGCTATGTTCTAACCAAGAGCAGTGTTCCTAGTTGTCTGTTTCAGTGGACAGACAGACAACAGACACAGATGCAAGGACTGATGGCATCCTACCTTCCACAGCGCCAGCACCAACAGTCCTAGCAGCAAGAGGCCACCCAAAGTGCTCCCGATGATGATCCAGATGGGAACCTGGGAGTCCTCCACTTTGGAGATTTCAAATACAATCTGCAAGAGTAGCATACAAGGCAGGTATTAGTGTGCAGCTCTTCTAATGAAACCAATGATGACCATGAAAGAATGCTGATAGATGCCCCTTTCAGGGAACATTGAAAGAAAGGGATGATGGAAGAGGAAGAAGAGGAAATGGAAACAGCAACAGTCTGGTTTGCCTTTAGTTGATCTGGCTGCCTTTTGTATTTTCCTTCTTTATTCCATTGGAAAGTACTTCTGGCAAATGCCAGGAGAGGGCAGCAGTATCCCACTTTTTTTGGAGACAAAAAGTGTACTGGTTAATTTAATGTGTTGCTCAATTGTCTGTTGTCTGCAAGATATTAATTAAAGTGAGTCCCTTTCTCCCACATCACATACACACATCTCTTTCATGACAGACTGATTCCTCATTCATGCCCATAATACAGGGTGAGGCAGCATAACTTCCTTTTTTAAAATGCGCGCCATTTAATCCGTTGAAGACGTAGCTGAGTGCTAGTGGTCTCGTTGGAGAGGCAGGAGTATAAAGTTTTGTCCTGACAGAGTTCAGTCACCATCATGCATTGAAACACTGAGGAGTTTGCTTTTGCCGTTGAGGCCTACTTTTCGAGCGGATTTGGAGTGGCTGGCCCGCTCTCCAGATTTGGACCCTTGTGATTTTTTTTCTGGGTTTTTTTTTTTAAATCCCATGTTTATGTGAACCGTCCAAGGACCCGACAAGATTTGAAGACCAACATCCAGGAAGAAATTGCCAACATAATACCTGCTATGCTGGCAAGAGTCGTGGCAAACGCCAGAAATCGGTTTACTCAGTGTATGGAGAATGCAGGGGCGGCTCAACCCATTATGCAAAGTAAGCATTTGCTATATAGTTGATTTTGCCCAGGGGTGCTCTTGAGGTGCTCTTGGGGGAAAATAGAACCTGACATATGCAAGTTGTAGTTATTGGGATGTATAGTTCACCTACAATCAAAGAGCATTCTGAACTCCACCAATGATGGAATTGAACCAAATGTGGCACACAGAACTCTCACGACGAACAGAAAATATATATAACTGATTGGTTGGGGGGGGGGGGCGCCAAAATACTGTTTGCTTACTGTTGAAAATTACCTAGGGCCGCCTCTGGGAGAATGGAGAATGGGGGAACGTTACCTACCTAATTTGATCTTCAAAACTACGTAAAACAAAACTTTAGGTATGCGCCTACATTATAAAACAAAATTCTGATTCATACAATGTGTTTTATTAAGTTTTGAAGAAAGGAAGTTATGCTGCCCAAAATGTTATGTTATTTTTGCAGGACATCCTGCTATAGCACATTTTGCTATACTTTTTCAATGAATAACTCATCTGATTCTCAACCAATTCCACATACTTTGTGGCAGCCACAATAACAAAGTTTCTGGAGTAGAACAACTATTTTCAAAGTAGGTCTTTTCCAATTAAACTTTCAAACCTGGAACAGAACATTTTTCACATTTTGTTACATAGAGTAATTCCTACAGAGAGCTGCTTGAGCCCCAAAGGCCTGCATCTGATGGGTAAATATTCAGCCTGAGGAGACCCATTGTATGAATGAGATTAAGGCAAGTGTTGGTCATCGTTCAATCGTTGATTCAATGCTCTGTTGTCTTGAGGATGGGTTTGGAGATGGATCTTGGCACTTTCCAAAGCCAGACTCCCAGCCCTCTAAACATGAATCCCAGGTGTAAATACTGTTGAAGTTCCAAGTAGATTGCAAGATGTCAGAAGTTGGGGCTATCATCCTCTGGGCAAGCATGAAGAGAAGGGGAAGCCAAGGGACTCACCTGCCGGCTGGGATCCTCTTCTCGAAAGACAAAGGCACTGCGGAAGCCTCTCTGCAGAGCGGCATTGATCACGAACCTCAGGGACTTGAATTTCATCTGAAATGGCAAAGAGGAAGAGTTTAATGGGGCAGGAATATGGGATGATGCAATGACCTCTGTTTAAGTAATAATAAAAGTGATGCTCCAGAAGACCAGAGGAAGTATTGATCCTTGACAGTGACCAGTCTGGGCTTGATTCCAAAGGAGGTGTTGGACCAGTTTTGGAGATGATTTTCAGCACTTTGGAGAACTCCTTGAAAGCCCAGAATAGAATCACTTCTTGGACTCGTGGACCTAAAGATATGGCCTTAAATCACTGTTTATTTTAGAAGTTTGATTTCGCCAAAGTTGGGTGAGATTTGGGGGCTGGAGCATTGAATAAAATGGCACTCCCGCTGCTTAATTGATGGTTATGTCCAGCGGCAGAGAATTCCACCTGGCCTTGAAGACATCAGGCCTAATGAGATGCTAATTTGTTTTGTTTTGCTAAAGTAACTAGAGACCCCTGTTTATCAAGGCATGTACTTTCCCTCTCCTCCATATCTTCTTTCCTTACTTTGCAAACCAACGATGCATCGCTTGGGACATCCCGTTGTACGAGGAGAGAAAACGGGTGAACGTAGAAAGAAGTGTCTATAATTTCCCCTTTGTCTAATATATTAGGTGTTGAATTTCAAAGCCAGGAAGAAGCCCTGGTGCTCCTCTCGGTGCCAAAAGGGATGCAGCTGCTCCTGATTTATCTGTTGGTGTCGCGAAAGCAATCTCTGTCGATGTGGCACCGGGAAGAGTGGCCCGCCTCTTTCTCTCAGCTAAGGATGAGACAAGAGGTTTCAATTTGGGAAGCAGCTGGAGAGAAGACATGATCACCATGTATAAATATGTGAAAGGATGCCATAAATAATGAGGAGGAAGCAGGACTCATTTTCTGCTGTCCTGGAGACTAGGACTCAATGAAGCCATGGGTTCAAACTGCAGGAAAGGAGATTCCTCTTAAACATTAGGAAGAACTTCCTGACCATAGGGAGAGCAGCCGAGCTGTTCAGCAGCCGAACTCTCTGCCTCAGAGTGTGGTGGAAGCTACTTTTAAATAGAGACTGGCTGGCCATCTATCGGGAGGGCTTTGGTTGTGCTTTTCCTGCCTGGGTTTGGACTGGATAGCCCTTGGGTTACCTTGCAACTCTATGATTCTATGAAAGTGGAGCTACCTTAGGCATTGCTGGAGTCTGGGACCACTTTGGGATACAGGCAGCTTGGGTTTGAAGAGCCCTGCCTGATTTGGAGACCACTTGGTTCCAATGCCTTTGCCAGCTGGCCCTTACCGCTCTTAACGACTTCATCCAGAGGTTGCCATACAAGAGGAAGCTGACTTCTCCATTGGCTGCCAAGTTCACATTGCAGTCTATTGAGATCACATCAGAGTTGCTGTGATTCTGGAGGAAAAGGAAAAAGGAGAGACGGTGTCGGACGGACTGATGTGCACAGTCAACCTTCCATCATTCCCTATGAGTTTGGTTCAGTTTCCCATCCCAACCCTCCCACTGTCTGTTCCTATTGAAGGCATATTCAAATACTCCCCCTCCTCCCAAATGACTCCATTTTCTTCAGTAGTCTTTCCAAAATTATAGCAGGAAATCACATCCCCTCGATTCACTATTTTGTGAAGTGCATGTAAGAAAACTAAAGGTTTCAAAAAACAGTGAGGGGTTCTGCATGGGGAATGTCTGTAACTGTTGGTATGCATTCAAGGGGCTTTTGTGTGCTTTATAGGGAAAAAATACCAGAATGGCAAAACAACAACAACAATTTGGAGAAAAGGATGTAGGGCTTTTGCAGGACCTAAAAGTGGGTCCCTAAAGGCTAAAACAACTGACATGTTGACTGAATGACCTCCAAGGGCATTTCACCTGACACTTCCGCTTGCAAGTTGTTGTCACCTGGTCAGATTCTGAGTGTTCGGAAGATGAGGCTGGGGACGCTGGGAGAGATTCAGAGGGCCCAGAGAGAAATGTGTCAGAATCTCCTGGCAGTTCCCAAGAGAATGGCAAAGGCCATTGTCATGGGAACCTGCCAGAAGTACAGACTAAAGGAAATGGGAGAGACAAATGTTTGTCGAGGCCAGAAAGATTGGAGTTGAGACAACAGGGCCTGCAATTAAGGACTCACTCCTCCAAGCGGCTTCAAGATAAGGCCGGGGAAAGCAGGTGCAAATGAAATGATCTCATGGGAGGGGTTTTGGCTTTTAAAAAGTGGTTCATGTTGATACAATCTTTGCGAGAGCAATGCTGCATTCAGGTACAGACCTCTCGATGTCAAGGACCATGAAATTCATGTAATCAAGTGTCAAGCTGTTCCTGCATTCTGGTCTTGTGAGGCATAGTTTTGCTTGTCCTGAATTTAAGTCCCTTGTCTTTGAATGGCATAGTTTTGCCTGCCTTGGATTGATATATTATGTCTTTGCATATCACGCTGGAGTTATTTTAGAGACTTTCTCTAAAGTGATTTTTTTACTTTTGGCTTCTATGGACATACCTTTTGAATGTTGATTCCTTGTTTATATTTGCTTGCTTTTCATATATCAAGTTTTTATTGTACTCTGCTTTTAGTAAACTCTTACACTGGATTATCTGAAGTGTGTGGTTTGTTGTGAAAAGAGGTTTCAGGGCTCTAGTGCAACACAAGTAATCACAATATGCTCACAATATGCTCTATAACTTGGGCATATAAGAGGGACCATGAAAAATGCCTTGCTGTAGAATCACAGAATAGCACTATGTAACCAAATGTAAAAAGTATTATTTCCTGGTTTGAAAGTGTTATTTCTTGTTTAATTGTGAGGTCTTTAGTTTGAAAGTAATTGTTTTACTCCAGAAACTTTGTTTTTGTAGCTGCCACCAACTATGTTGAATTGGCTGAGACTCGAGTGAGATATTCATTGAAAAACTAGAACAAAATGTGCAACAGGATGTCCCTAATGGATAGAACCAATTAGGAAATGGCATCTGTAACCCAGGAACAAAAATTGTGTCACATGGTGTAATGTTAGCCAGAAGCAGAGACTGACTTACCAACTGGGGATGGCGCCCCAAGTCCTCATCTGAGGGCGCCCTGCGGTAGTCTGTATTGTTGCCTCCGATGTGGCATTTCATGGTTTCCTGAGAGACAGAAAGAAAAAGAAGCGGATGGGCCTTAAGCATAACTCTGGAACATCGTGAAGTGGTGACTTTATGGTTACAAGGATTCCAGTAATGTTACCATGAGAAGAAAGGGCTATTTCATGGCCAAAGCAGCAGGTGGTTTACCTCTAATCTCTTTCCTATCCACTTGTACTTCCTATGCAGAGATAGCAATGCATTGCTGGAGACATTTTATAGCCCCAAAAGTGTAATAACTGGTTCCATAGACATAATTGAAAAGTTACTATCAAAGGAGAAGAAATCAAAAACAGGAGAGGGCAAAATCCAAACTACCCAACCTTTGCTCCTTTGGTTTGACATGGTCAAATGGATCATCTGGGGAGGCCCTACTCTTGGTCCCACCTCTTTCACAAGCGCCACTGGTGGGGATGAGAGACAGGCCTTCTCAGTGGTGGCCCCTTGGCTGTGGAACTCTCTCCCCAGTGAAATTAGATCAGCCTCCTCCCTCCTAGCCTTCAGAAGGAATGTAAAAACTTGGCTCTGGGATCAGGCTTTCGGAGGATAGTGTAGTGCAACAACAAATTTGGAATATGTGCAATGACGATGAAATGGCTTGGACTACGATTATGGACGGGATTTTAGTATAGAATTGAATGTTTTTACATGCTTAATATGTATTAATTTAAATTCAAGTTGATTTTTTTTTTATAAATTTTTATTCAAATTTTTCAGAGAGTGTACAATAAAAGAAAGAGCAGTAGAAATCAAAGAAGAATATAAGCAAGAAAAAGAAAAAAAAAAAACTACACCACCAAATACAAAAGATCCCCCCCCCCAAAAGACCCAACACCCTATTGTGACCTCCATTCTTCTTACTTTGTACTAAACATTAAATTACTATTCATTCAAAATCTATGTATCATAAATCATAATGTCTATAAATGCCTCGTATGAGGTCCATCATTGTAGAGATTCTAACTCTCCTTCTTTCAGTACTTCAGATCAAATTTTCTTTAGTCTCTAAATATTCTTGCAAAACCGACCAGTCTGTTAGAGTTGTTGCTTGGCCTTTATGATACCTAAGCCAATATGTTAATTCGTCCATATCTTTAATGTCCTTTATTTTTACAATCCAGTCTATTTTTTTTGGTATACTTTCCTGCTTCCATATCTTAGTGTATACCATTCTGGCTGCAGTAATAAAGTATGTAAGGAGTTTTTCTTTGTTTATGTCCTTAAGGAGTTCTGTATCAAACATCCCTAATAAGTATAGTTCTGGTTGAAAAGGAAGTTCTATTTTCAATATTTTTTTACATTCTGAGTGGATCATTTTCCAATAATTCTTGGCTTTTTCACAAGACCACCACATGTGGTAAAAGGATCCCTCATGATTTTTACATTTCCAACAATTTGTGTTTATATGTTTGTACATTAAGCCTTAATACTCTGGTTTCTCTTCAGATCGTATAAATCTTTCGCCTTTTAAATTCAAGTTGATTAATGTGATTGGAATTGTATGTGTTATAAGGCAATGAATAATTACCTATATGTAAGCCACCTTAAGTCCCATTTGTGGTAGAGAAAGGTGAGGTATAAATAGATTAAATAAATAAACGTAGGGTGCATTGACACCATTGAATTAATGCTGTTTGACACCATTTCAACTCCCATGGTTCAATGCGATGGGATTTTGGGAGCTATAGTTTTGCAAAGCGTTTAGCCTTGTCCTTAGCCAAATAGTGCTGGTGCTTCACCGAGGCACAGCTCCCAGGATTCCATAGCAATGAGCCATGGCAGCAAAAGTGGTGCAAAATTGCATTACTTCTAGATTACCCTTTACACTACAAGATTAATTAATTATTATTCTACGCAATCCATGGCATTTTCCCTCGTTCTTTGGCAACTATGTTTTCCTCCTATGACACTATTCAACAAAATTTGAAAGATGTTCTGTTCCTGGTTTTCCTCTGATAATTTATTCCAATGATTGGATTCTCATTCACATTTGGAGAGGCACTTGTGGTTTCTAAATGAATGTTTATAATCTGCATGGAACCCCAAATGGAGGCCTACCTCATGGACCCGGAAGTCGGTGAGCTGCAGAAGCCGGTTCCCTCCTCGCGTGGCAACTGGGACCGTGATTTTGATGGCCACCCCATCAACGGGGAAAAGGCCCAGGTTCTGGAGCTGAAAGGGTTAATGCAACAAAGAAGGGCTACCTTTCTGCAAGGTGGAAATCCCCCAATTCAGCCCCAAATCCTTTGGAACCCGAACCCGATTTACCTTAAAGGTGCAATTGAAAGGGGGGCCAATGCTGTCGTACCTCTCCAGAGAACTGTTGGATTTGATCTCATAATAGTCCTGACTTGAGCTCCTGAAAGTCACATGAACCATATTTTGGAAAAGTTACTATGCAAAATACATTCATTCTTGCCATTTGGCATATGATTTAAGAGATGACGATAACTCATTCCAAGTTATGTTAAAAAAATAACTTTGTGAATTATGCATTCTCTCTTTTCTGGGAAAAGTTGTCTTAAGGTTTGATAAGAGAACGGTGTAAAACTTAAGATCCACAGATCTAAAGATGCCTTTTATCTATATAAATAAAAATGTAAAGTTCATTTGTGCTATTCACAGAACTCAAAAACCCCTGGACCAATTGACACCAAATTTGGACACAAGACACCTAACAACCCAATGTATGTTCTCCACTCAAAAAACCCGCGAAAACAGAAAGCAGAAAGGACTTCTGAACTACATGTTCACAAAGGAGAAACTGCATTGCCCACAAAGAGACCCATGGCCACGCCCCCTCCTCCTTGCGAGGAAACAGCCGGCCGGCCGTTAAAGCATGAGGAGCCAGGTGCGCGTGTATGGCCACACACACACACACACACACACACACACACACACGTGAGAATGGGCACCATGGGACCAGAAACCATAGCAAATCTCTCTCTCTCTCTCTCTCTCATCTGTCTATCTATCTATCTATCTATCTATCTATCTATCTATCTATCTATCTATTTATCTATCCATCTATCTACCCACCTCTCTCTTTCAGTCTATTCATCTAAATATCTCTTTTTCTATCTGTCTGTCTGTCTATCTATCTATCTATCTATCTATCTATCCATCCACCTACCTACCTACCTACCTACCTACCTCTCTGGCCCTTTCAGTCTATCCATCATCCATCAATCCACCCACCCACCCCCTCTCTCTTCCAATCTATATCTATCTATCTATCTATCTATCTATCCATCCATCCATCCATCTATCTATCTATCTATCTATCTATCTATCTATCTATCTATCTATCCCTTCTTTCTCTATATATATTTCTATCCCTATCTATGTATCTTTCTATCAGCTACCTACCTATATCTATCAGCTCTTACAATCTTCCCCTCTCTGTATCACTCTATCCTCCCTCTACCAACCCCTATCTATCTATCTATCTATCTATCTATCTATCTATCCATCTACCTCTCTCTTTCAATCTATCCATACATCTCTCTATCTCTCTGTCTATCTCTATCCATCTATATATCCATCTCTCTCTCTCTTGATTACAATCTCTCCCTCCCTCTATCACACTATTTCCTCTCTCTCTCTTCCCCTACCTACATCTATCTATCTATCTATCTATCTATCCACCCACATCTCTCTCTTTCAGTTTAACCATCTCTGTATTCCTCCCTCCCTCCCCCTACACACATACACACACACTCATCTATTCATCCATCCTTTCTGAAATACCTGGTGAAGAGGAGATCACTTTCATACTTCAGTGGGAATTTCAGGAGGACTGAATTGTCTCCTTTGGTGCTTTCCTGTTCTTCGCTGTCACTGGAAAACAATTGGAGCAGGAGGAGACCACACAGTTAAATGACAGAAATGGAGAGAAAGCAATTCTGAGCTTTAGCAGAAGGTTCAGCAGTGAGAGCCGTTCAGCAGTGGAACTCTCTGCCCTGGAGTGTGGTGGAGGCTCCTTCTTTGGAAGTTTTTAAACAGAGGCTGGATGGCCATCTGTCAGGGGTGCTTTGAATGCAATATTCCTGCCTCTTGGCAGTGGGTTGGACTGGATGGCCCATGAGGTCTCTTCCAACTCTATGATTCTATAATATGTACATATACACCCCCACATACACATACACACACACAGAGAGAATACACACACACACATGCATACAAATACATACATACACATACCCCCCACACATACATACATACATACACACACACATACATACATGCATGCATCCATGTATACAAATGCGCATGCACACACACACACAAATGCAATTTGTTTGGAAATAAATATCTGACTTTCTCACCTAATTATATTATTTTAACTGGTAATTTATTTGCATTGATGGATCATTGCACCTCCAGTTTGGAGCTCTTCCAGAACGTATCTGCAATTGACATTTTGGATGGCCTCAAGAGACATCATGTCACTCCCAATCAACTTTTTGGGATACAGGTCTCCTCCTTTCGGGGCGCAGGGCCACCAAATTGTCACTGCATTGTATTTCAATGTGTCCCAGTGGCCTTTTTGGCCTCTTTCCCCCTGTTTTGGGAACCATTGGGTCTTTGGAGGGGCTGTGGGGGTCCCAGGGGCCGTGCTGGATGCTCAAAACGCCCAACTTACAGCTGCCCTGTTTCCACCTTTGTGCTAAAAAGTGGGAGCAGTAGCATTGTAACAGGAGACAAAAGCAAGTGAGGCATCCTATTGTTAAAAGGACAATAAAAAGGGGAGGAAAAGGGGGAAATGTGATGAATGGGTTGAGAGAGGAAGGAGAAAAACAGTCCGTCTGCCAACCTCTTGGTGGTTAGAAAGATCTCCAGGCTTTGCAGGAAAACAGACTTGCTGAACTCGAAATCCAGGCGGAAAGCCACCTGCAGAAATCAAAAGCAGATTGCAGAATGAAATAGACAAAGCATCAATTACATTTTCCACATCCATTTGTACAAAACAACACTAGACAAGTTAACATTTTGGACTACGTCTCCCAAATGGACAAGACAGGACTCAAAGCTTCCCAAACTCCCAGCTTTGGTTCGATTTAGAACAATTTTAAGTCGGAAAAAGAGAAGTTTGACAGTATGAGTTTGTATCAGTTTTATAGACCTAAAATCACGCAGGGATGTCTCATAAAACTCAATATAGTGGCCTCTCCGAAACTAGAGATGGATCCATGCTGGATGTGCTGCACCCAAGTTTCTGTCAACACCATTTGCAATGAGCTCTTCAGCCCAAAGATTACTCAACATTATGTTATTGTTGTTATTTACTATCAAGTTGGTTTTTATGCTATCAAGTTGGCTTTGTTGGGCTTTTGGGCCCTTGTAGTCTCTTCCAGCTCTAAGTTTTTATGACCCAAGATTGTTGAGGATGATGCCTTGCAGATACCTCCAAGATGCCATCATCTGCTACTTTGCTCAAGTCTTGCCAACCAAAGCAACCATGACTTCCTTCCTGGAGTCTATGCAAACTAAAGGTAGTTTTCCTCTTTTCATAATGTCTCCCAATTTATCAAGCATTATCTTCTCTTCCAACTCTATGCTTTTAGGAGTTGCGGTGACCCTCAAGTAGGACACAAATAAGACTGTTGTTGTTGATGATGTCTTAGAGATACCTTCAAGATACCATCATCCACCACTTTGATCAAGTCCTTGATGGAGACTTGCCAATCATAAGGTGGTTTCCCTCTAATCCAGTGGTTCTCAACCAGTGGGTCCCCAGATGTTTTGGCCTTCAACTCCCAGAACTCCTAACAACTGGCTGGGATTTCTGGGAGTTGAAGGCTAAAACATCTGGGGACCCACAGGTTGAGAACCACTGCTCTAATCCCTCCCCCTCTTCATTAAGAATTATCTTCTCCTCAAGTTGTATGTCTCTATGATTTGTGGTGACCCTCATGCAGACATGAAGAAGACTGATGATAAAGATGTTGTCTCGGAGATACTTCCAAAACACTGTCCATAGCAGCCTTACTCAATACCTAAAGATTTTGGGATCATGGCTTCCTTAATGGAGTCTATCCAACTATAATCCTGTTTTTCTCTTTTCCTAAATGCCTCCCACTTTATGAAGCATCTTTTTCTTCCAGGTCTATGTTTCAATGACTTGTGGTGACCCTCAAGAAGGACATGAGCAAGACCACAGATGATGATGTCTTAGAAATACCTCAAAGATGTCAACATCTGCCACTTTGCTCAAATCCTTGGTGGAGTCTATTTGACCATAAGGAGGCTTTCTTCTTTTCCGAATGCCACCCACTTTATTAAGCCTTCATCTTCTCTAATGGGTCATCTCCTCTCATGGTTGACCAAAGTAGAGCAGCCTCAGTCTGTTCCTTTCGGCCTCTAGACGGGTCTAGCTTGACTTGATCTGAGAAGCATTTTTTTGGCCCATGGTATTTTAAAACACTGTATTTCAAACACTCATTGAAACATGATGTAGAAGTAACCCTTTGGTTGAGAAAGAGATTGAGAAAGATATCTAATATATCTGAGTCGAACAGCATCCAATCTGATGTCCTTGTGAGATGTTCCTATGGGTTAATCCCAACTTAGAATAGAGCCTACAAAATTCATTGTTGAATAGTGAATTGATGTTTCCAAAGTCCAAGGATGCATCTATACTGCGGAATTAATGCAGTTGGCACCACTCAATGCAATGGAATCCTGGGAGCTGTAATTTTATAAGGCCTTGAGTTTTCTCTGCCTCACCAAACAACAAATCCGAGCATTGCATAGCATTGAACCATGGCCATTAAATTAGACATGAGGTCCTTTATTATTAGGTTTAGTATTAGTAGTCTTATTAATGTTTTCAAAGGCTTTCATGGCCAGAATAGGAGCCCCCAGTGGCACAATGGGTTAAACCCTTGTGTTGGCAGGACTGAAGATGGACAGGTCGGAGGTTTGCATTTGTGGAGAGCACGGAAGAGCTCCCTCTGTCAGCTCCAGCTCCCCATGCGCGAACATGAGGTAAGCCTCCCACAAGGATGGTAAAACATCAAAACATTCAGGCATCCCCTTGTAGACAGCCAATTCTCTCACACCAGAAGAGACTTGCAGTTTCTCAAGTTGCTCCTGACATGAAAAAAAAAACTTCTGAAAAAGTGTGCAACTAGACTCAAACTGTGTGCAACTAGACTACACACATATGTTGCACACTACATTGGCATGGGGTTTTCATTATGGCAGCTTAATGCCATGGAGAGTTTTTTATGCTAGGCAGGGACAATTCCATTATGTAAAATGACCAGAATCACTGGGTTGCTGTGAGTTTTCCAGGCTTTATGGTCGTGTTTCAGAAAAATTCTCACAACCTCACAACCTCTGAGGATGCCTGCCACAGAAATGTCAGGAGAGAATGCTTCTGTAAGCCGCACCAATCCCCCTGAGGGAGATGGAGCGGGGTATAAATAAAGTATTATTATTATTATTATTATTATTATTATTATTATTCTGGAACATGGCCATACAGCCCGCAAAACTCACAGCAACCAATTATTAATAGCATTTATTATTACTATAGCTCCAAAGATCCCATAGCATTGAGCCACAGTAGTTAAAGTGGTTTGAAACTGCATTAATTCCACAATGTAGATGCATCCCATGTCTACTCCAGCAAAAATTTCCAAATGGTTCCAACCCATTAATTTATTGCAAGGCGAAGGAGCAATAGCTGCCCCCAAATATGTTCTAATCACATTGCAATGTGATGATCTTTAGACAGGAGGCATAATATTTTTTAAATATATGCCCCTAGCTTATGAACAGCTGATTATGATATTAAAATCCCTCTTGGGCTTCCAGGGCTGAATTTTCCATTTTCAGCTTCTCTTTGTTTTGGCAAAGCAACAAGCGCTCGGTGCCATACGGATGCGTTACGGCAGTCTTTTCTGGCCCAAAAGCACATAGGTCTGTTTTATTGCAGGGAAGGAATCCTAGCGCACTGATGAGATCAAATCCATCATGGTCAATCCTGTGCCAAGCAAAGGCTTCGGACGAATATTTGGTTTTGAATCTGGGAAAACTCCCGGGGCCCACTTATTCTTTCTCACTTTCCCCCTTTCTTGTTTTCTTTTTTCCTTATGTCTGCTTATATATCTTTCAGTACTGCCCCATTTCCAGGGCATGGAAAATAATTCAATTTCCAGGGCTACCATATGTGACAATTCCAGTGAAACGGGGAGGCCAAGTATGAGTTCCAAGTCTGGAGTGCATCTACACCAGGCCTGGGCCAACTTGGGCCCTCCAGGTGTTTTGGACTCCAACTCCCACCATTCCTAACAGCCTCAGGCCTCTTCCTTTTCCCCCTCAGCCGCTTAAGCGGCTGAGGGGGAAAAGGAAAGGGCCTGAGGTTGTTAGGGATTATGGGAGTTGAAATCCAAAACACCTGGAGGGAGGGCCAAAGTTTGCCCAGGCCTGATCTAGATGCTACGAGGGTTGAATGAAAAGTAATACCTCCACCTTCATAACTCCTCAACAGATGGCAGTACTGGAATGCAGCAGGTACTGGCTTGTTCAGTAGACTCTCCTCTACAGTTCCATTTTGGCAGGAGACCTTAGCACTGAATGGTTGTGTTGTTACAGTGTGAAGTATGGAACCCTGCGCAGACGGTTGGTCAACATGACTTAAGCAACGTGCAGTCATTGAATTCTTGACAGCAGAAGGTGTCACCCCAAAGGAGATTAATAAGAAAATGCAGCCTTTTTATGGTGGTTGTGTTAATGTGAGTACTGTACGTTGTTGGGTGAGTAAGTTTAAAATTGTTGAGGTGGGAACATCTGACTTGCATGACAAACAAAGAGTTGGATGTCCTGTGACAGCAATCACAGAGTTTCACAAGCAAAAAGTTGACAGATTGATTCAGGATGATCATCGTATCAGTCAGAGAGAAATTTCAAGAATAATCGGCATTTCACAAGAACGTGTGGGTCACATTATTGCTTTGCTTGGCTATCGGAAGATCTGTGCACGATGGAGGAGAGAACTGTGAGACGCTGGTTACGGAAACAGAGTGTCAACTTCTTCCGTGACCGTTTCAGAAAACTTGTTAATCATTGGCAGAAATCTATCCAATTGTCTGGTGATTATGTGGAAAAGTGAATAGTGGTAGTTAAAGAGCACATTCTAAGGATTATTTCTGCGTTCGATTTATTAAAATATTCCCATCCAAACCCAAGTAACGAAGGTGGAGGCATTACTTTTCATTCAACCCTTGTATATTGCTTTCTGTGGAATCCCATTGGTCTCATACACTTGTTTATGTTTCCATAGACATAAGTTATACTTTTGGGCCATTGTGAAATGGCAATATTGAGTCCAGGGTTGCTTAAGTGAAGTTTCCAGCAGCCGGACATTGCTAGCCCCAATGTGAAGAGTGCCTTGGAGTCCATTGGCTTGACCTTTGGTCAATGGCTCCACCAGTATCCTGGGGACTAAGCAACAGATGGACATTCTTGGGAGGTGTGCAATACTTTGACAGTGCCTCCAGATGCTTTGGACAGGAGAAACAGCCCTTCTACTTGCCTTCCCAATGGGAGCATGGAAAGGAACATGAGGCAATGGGTGGTGGATCTGCCAATATTCAACAGAAGGGCGAGGCAGCATAGCCCCTCTGGGCCAATGCGGCTGCATATATTGACATCATGCAAACACATGACTTAGGATCTTGGCTTTAACATTGCAATGAATCTTCAGCATGTGTATGTGTGTTCTCAAGAGGGCTATGGACTTATGGCAATGCCTTGCATTTCCTAGGGATCACTTAGATTGAAATTATTATTATTGTTGTTGTTATTGTTGTTGTTGTTATTATTATTATTATTATTATTATTATTATTATTATATTCAGGTGAAGAGATCACTATTAAATGCATATTGACATCAATAATAATAATAATAATAATAATAATAATAATTTGATACATTACAAAATTAGTATTCAGCAAACAAGATCACTCTGCTGGCTGTTGTATTGGATCACATGTCTAACACTTCCCAAGTGTCTAGGACTGTGTGATGTATCAGTGAATAATGCGTGCAGATCCCAGTAAGGTGGCCTTTTGCAGCTGGTAGATGGTAATCTTGTCAGCACTGATTGTGTTTAATTGCAGGCCAAGGTTCTGGCCCAAGATACCTAACTGACTGCCTCTCGACCTATGAGCCCACGAGGACTTTGAGATCTTCCGAGGAGGCTCTGCTCTCGATCCTGCCTGCTTCACAGGCACGGCTGGCGGGGATGAGAGATAGGGCCTTCTCGGTGGTGGCTCCTCGGCTGTGGAACACCCTCCCTGTGGACATCAGACTGGCTCCCTCCCTGCTGATATTCCGCAGGAAATTAAAGACCTGGCTGTTTAAGAAGGCGTTTGAACATGAAGTGCAATGATTGGTAATTGACCATAGGAATGAACAATGGAAATTGATACTGGATTGTGGTTTTGGCGATGAGACGACACGGAATGGCTTTGTAGTAATGATGATGTTTTTGATGAGCATGTTTTCTGATAATGTTGAATTGTGGATTATTTTATACTGTGTCTTATATTTTGCACCTTGTTTTTTGCTATGTTGTACACTGCAGTGAGTCGCCCCTGGGCTGAGAACTGCGGTATATAAGCGAAGTAAATAAATAAATAAATAAGGTCTTTAGGAACTGCACCCAGTGGGCTGATCACCACTGGGACCACCTTTACTGGTTTGTGCCAGAGTCTTTGCAGTTCAATCTTTAAATCCTATTGCGTCTGCTTTTCCAGTTGTTGAATAATGTGTGCAGATCTGAGTAGGGTGGCCTTTTGCAGCTGACAGATGGTAATTTTGTCAGCCCTGATTGTTTTTCAGTGCAGGCCAAGGTCTTGAGGCACTGCACTCAGTGTGCCAATCACCACTGAGACCATCTTGACTGGCTTGTGCCATAGTCTTTGCAATTTGATCTTAAAATCCTTGTATTGTATAAGTTTTTTCAGTTGCTTCTCGTCAGTTCTACTGTCGCCATTGCAGCATGGACAATACATACATTTGCTTTTTTCCATGATTGTGAGGTCTGGAGTAATTTGATGATGATGAAGAAGAAGATGATTACATTATGTAACACAATTTTGTTCCTGGGTTACAAGTGTCATTTCCTAATTGGTTCTATTATAAAAATATGAAAAAAGGTTTATTAAAGATAAAGGTTTTCCCCTGACATTAAGCCCAGTTGTGTCTAACTCTGGGGGTAAGTGCTCATCTCCATTTCTAAGCCAAAGAGCTGGCGTTATCCACCTCCAAGGTCATGTGGCCAGCATGACTGCATGGAGCGCTATTACCTTCCTGCCGGAGCGGTGCCTATTGATCTACTCACATTTGCATGTTTTCGAACTGCTAGGTTGGCAGAAGCTGGGGCTAACAGCAGGACCTCATGCCGCTCTCCAGATTCGAACCTGTAACCTTTAGATCAGCAAGTTCCACACCTCAACGGTTTAACCCACTGCACCACTTGGTTGTTTCTTTGGGACATCCTGCTATAGCACATTTTGCTCTAGTTTATCAATGAATATCTCATAGTTTCTCAAACAATTCAATAGAGTTTGTGTCACAAAAATGAAGTTTCTGAAATAGAACAACAACTTTCAAAGCAAGATCCACACAATGAAACAGGAAATGACATTTTCAAGCCAGGAACAGAACATTTTTCAAATTTTGTTACATAGTGTGATTACTTACTATCATCATCACTATCATCTATATATGCCAAAGTTTGTTTGTGGCTCTGTGTTGTCACTGGGAAAGAAAGGTGGCATGTATGTGAAGGTATGGGAGGGAGGGAGGGAGGAAGGAAGGATGGAAAGAAAGAAAAAGAAGGGAAAGAAAGGAAAGGTTTGTTTGTGGCTCTCTGTGATGTCGCTTTCTGGGAACGAAAGGTAGCACGTATATTTATAAGTGAGGGAAGGAGGAAAGAAAGAGAAAAAGAAGGAAAAGAAAGGAAAGGAGAAGGGAGAAAGAAAGAAAAATGAGGGAAGGAAGGAAAGAAGGGAGGGAGCATCTATACTATAGAAATGCAGTTTGACATATTTTGAACTGCCATGGTTCAATGCTATGGATTCACAGGAGTTATAGTTCTGCAAGGATGGGAACCTTCTCTGCCAATGAGTACAAACTACAAATCTCACACCATTCGCCCTTACCTTTGCTTTGGCTCTGAAGAACGGGTAGCTGACGTTGCAAAGCCTGCTGTTTGGATGCTTCTCCTCAGACATGCATTCAATGTTAATGTCCAGGTCATCCTGAAAAGCAATAAAAGGAAGAAGCATACATTGAAGATTACTTCATTAAGGCATGGGCTGAGACCTGAGATGCGTCCACACTGTGGAATGAATACAGTTTGATGCCAGTTGAATTGCCATGGCTCAATACTAACGAATCCTGGGAGCTGTAGTTTTGCAAAGTCTTTCATCTTCCATTGCGAAGATTGCTGGTGCTGCACCAAACTACAAATACCAGGATCCCATAGCATTGAACCATGACAGTTTAGGATTGTTTTATATTATTATTATTATTATTATTATTATTATTATTATTATTTATATTACTATTATAACTTCTTCTTCTTCTTCTTCTTCTTCTTCTTCTTATTATTATTATTATTATTTGAAGCACATAAAGATGAGTCCACAGCTGACACGATCACTCTGCTGGCTGATGAATTGGATCACATGGCGGACACTTCCCAAGTGTCTAGGACTGTGTGATGTATCAGCGAATAATGCGTTCAGATCCCAGTAAGGTGGCCTTTTGCAGGTGGCAGCTGGTAATTTTGTCAGCGCTGATTGTGTTTAAGTGCATGCCAAGGTCTTTAGGCACTGCACCCAGTGTGCCTGTCACCACAGGGACCACCTTGACAGGCTTGTGCCAGAGTCTTTGCAGTTCGAGCTTTAAATCCTCATATCATGTCAGCTTTTCCAGTTGTTTCTCTTCAATCATACTGCCACCTGTGATTGCATTATTATTATTATTATTATTATTATTATTATTATTATTACTTTTACAGTATATTATTATTTTTGGATTAGGTCATATTTTTAGAGTAGGTCTTATTTTTGGGGAAACAGGGTACTTGGGGCCAGCCTGCATGCACTCCCTTGATGCAATAGCTGCTATACAAGAAGAGAAGGGGAAAGAATCAATGTAGAAGGAGTGGCTCAGGCTGGGTCAGAGCCATAAATACGTGGCAGGGGTTCTGTTCAGAAAATACGATTTCTGTGAGAAGCCCCTGGAAAATAAGATTGTGCAATGCCTTTTGCTCCCATCCTCTTTTTTGGAGGAGTTAAGGAAGAATGAAAGGAAGAAGCAATATTTCAGGGACGTAAAGCCACCTTAAGGATGACAAAGGAGCTGACGTGGAGGCAGCCATATGAAAGTGATAAATCGGCGGCATTTTTCCCCTTAGAAAAAAAGCATTTCCAGACGTCGTCGGCCAGCTTCTCCAGCTGGCTGTCAGAAGAGACCCACAATGACTCTCTCCAAGTGTGGAACAGATGCCTGGCAAGCGCAGGGCCCCTTCCATCTTCCCTTTCTTTTGACAGCAGGGAAAGGGCAGCTCAGAGGGACAGTAACTCAGCAGGGAAACAGAAGGCCACCTCCGGCCAAAACTTTGGCTACAAGAAACAGAAAGAAGCTCAAGGAAGCCAGGAGGGAGCTGATCACAAGAGCCACAAACAGAACAGAGCCTGCTGTTTGCATGTTTGCTAAAAGCACACATCTACATATGTAAAAAGTCAAAGTATATAAATGTGTTAATTTGTCTATCCCTCTGAGATGTCACTGGGAAAGAAGGGGAAAAAATTAAAAGGGAAGGAAGGATACCTAAAAGAGAGGGAGGGAGGGAGGGAGGGAGGAAAAGAAGGGAAGAATAGTATAGGGTTGGATAGGAAAGGAAGGAGGTAGGCAAAGAAACAGGAAAGAAGAAAGGAAGGAAAGAAGGAAGGAGGGAAGAAAGGAAGGAAGAGAAAATAAAAGAGAGAAGGGAGGGAAAGGAGAAGGAAGAAGGGAGGGAGGGAGAGAAAAAAAGAAAGGAGGAAGAGGGAAGGAAGAAGGGAAGGGAGGTAAGGGGAGAAAGAAAAAAAAAGGAAGGAAGGAAAGGAGGGAGAGAAAAAGAAAAATGAAGGAAGGGAGGGAGAGAAAAAGAGTAAAAGGAATGCAAGAAGAGAAAGGAAAGGAGAGAAGGGGGAGGGGAGAAGAAAGAACAAAGAAAGAAAGGAGGGAGGGAGAAGGGAGAGAACAAAAGAAAAAGGAGTAAAAAAGAAGGGAAGGAAGGGACTGAGTGAAAGAAAGAAAAAGGAGGAAAGGAGGGAAGGGAGGTAGGGAGGGAAAGAAAAAGAAAGTAGGGAAGGAAAGGAGGGAAAGAAAAAAGAAAAATGAGGGAGGGAGGGAAGGAAGGAGGGGAGGGAGAGAAAGAAAAGAGAAGAAGAGAAAAGAGAAGAGAAGAAAGGAAAAGGTGGGAAGAAAGAAGGGAAGGGAGGGAGAGTGGGAGAGAGAAAGAAAAATGAGGAAGGACAGAAGAAAAAGGAGAAGGGAGATAGTAGATGGGCAGCAGTCCTAAAGTTACATGGGCAATGCCAAATATATATGCTATTTAAATTATTTTAAATGCTACTTTATATCATTTGCAGATTGACCTCAAGTCAATGACGCAAAAGCTCATTTCCAGTGTGAGAAAACGAAGAGACTTCTACCTTCTGGATCAGGCTTGCAAACTGCAGGTTTCTGGAGAAGGAAATGTTCAGAACGGTGTTGTATGCGTTTTCCCCAGCGTTTTCCAGTGTGGCTTCCACGGCCACCCTCCTCCTGGCACTTTCTATGACAAAAATTGAGGCATCGAAAGATAGCGTGTAGGCAGAGCAGTCTGAATGTGGCTTCCTCAGGACACGCCTGCAATACTCCCTGCGGAAAAGAGCAAGCGCTGAAGTAGCTGCCCCAAAAGAAGGGGCTACCCCATCTTCTTCCCCAAAAGACCTCCACCATCATTACCCATGGCAGGCCTAACAATAAGCCCTCTCCTTTCTTGGCACAATTTCTCACTTGCAACACAGAGTAGCTACTACTCACATGGCAGTCGGGATGTCAGTTTTAGCATCGAGGACCAAATTTGGGATGCAATGCTCATCTTCATTGCAGCCATTCCAGAAGGGGACCTATGGGACATGGGGGGAAACAAATGCTTTGGTGCTTTTTACAGGATGTGCAAAGGAGGAATCAGAACCTCAATATTTCTGGCTAAACCAAATTTTAATGCAAAACTCAGGCTGAAAACAAAGAAATGATGGGATGGATTTGGGATTGCCATTCCTTTGTCTGTCTATCTGTATTCCTTCCTTCCTTCCTTCCTTGCTTTCCCATTCTCCTTTCTCCCTTCTCCCCTTTCCTCTCCCTTCCTTCTTTCCTTTTTCTTTCTTCCACTAACTCTTTCCCTTCCTTTTCTTTATTCTTTCCTCCATCCTTTCTTCCCTTCCCTCCCCTTCCTGCCCCTTCCCTCTTTCTTTCCCATTCATCCACCCTTCCCTCCTTCCTTCCTTCCTGTCAGTCTTCCTTCCCTCCACACTTCCTTCTCCCTTTCCTCTTCCCTCCCTTCTTCTTCCTTCCTTTTTCTTCCCTCCCCTTCCCTCCCTCCCTCTTTTCTTCCTTCCTTTCTCCCTTCTCCCTTTTCCTCTCCCTTCCTTCTTTCCTTTCTTTCCTTTTCCTTTCTTCCACTCTCTCCCTCATTCCCTCCTTTTTACTTTATTCTTTCCTTCATTCTTTCTTCCCTTCCTTTCTCTTCCTTCCCTTCCCTCCCTCTTTCTTACCCATCAATCCACCCTTCCTTCATTTCTTCCTTCCTGTCTGTCCTCCTTCCTTCTCTCCCTCCTTCCCTCTTCCTTTCCTCTCCCTCCCTCCCTCCCTCAATCCCACCCTCCTTTCCCCTCATACACTTGTCACCTTTATATCTCAGTGACAACATAGAGGGCCACTTCACCTAGCTACAGCCCTTGTGGTACAGACAGACATACACACACGCTCACACACGCACACACACACACACGCACACACAATTTGATATTTTATATATATATATATATATATATATATATATATATATACATACACACATACACACACACACACACACGCTACTTAGAGAACATGCACATGGTAGTATCTCTGGTGTTTGTGGCTCTTGAGATCAGCTCCCTCTTGGCTTCCTTTGGCTGCTCTCTGCTTCTTGCAGCCAAGTTTCAGCCAGAGGCAAAGTTCGATGGCATTGTGTAGATTAATATTTGTTCTTTAGGAATCACCAAGTCCTCCAAGGAGACTTTATGGTCAACGTCCTACCATGGAGTTGCACTGGAGGACTTAGAGATTCATAAGAGAGAATATTTCTCTAGGCATTTGTACGTTCTCTAGCATGATCCTACGGCCAACTCCCAAAGTCTTGTATGACAACAAGCAATGTTACTCACAGCCACTTTCAGTGAAGTTGGCCACCCGTCCTCCATCACCGGCCCATTGTGAGGACTATCCAAGCCATAGGAAACGGAAAATGTGACTGGTTTCACATAGTCAGCTGTATCCTAAGGAAGAAGCAAATGATTTCAGTTACCTTTTGGTCATGCAGAGGGGAGAGAGGAAGGGGTCTGAGGCTGTTAGGAATCCAAAACATCTGGAGGGAATGCCCCCAAGTTTGCCCATGCCTGGGATAGCAAATATTTATGGAGATCACCAGGTTTGGCATGATAATTTGGAAGACATGTTATGCAAAAGTCAGCATTTTCTGAACCTACTGAGATAAACAGAGGACCAATTTAATCTTCGTTTGCTTGCACAACTCAAAACTTAGCTTCCCTCGAAGGCTAGGAGGTGTCACTTTTCACAGTTCAAGAACTTACCAAGACATGGAAATTCATCCTCTCGCATTGCTCTTGACCTGCCAATAACGTGGCCGTTTTGTGGGTGAGTCGGTCTCCGTTTTCGTCAAGATGGGCTCTGGGAACGTATCGCCGCTCGTCGATGGTGACGTTGTAATTCAGGGCTGAAATAGTAGACGCTGAGTTAAAGAATTACTCCCAAGCTCACAATGAAAGAACCAGACCTCGGGGTTATGCTGTATTCTTCAAAATAGTACAGGCAGTCCCCAAGTTATGAACAAGACAGGTTCTGTAGGTTTGTTCTTAAGTTGAATTCGTTTGTTTGTATTTATTTATTTACAGTATTTCTATTCCGCCCTTCTCACCCTGAAGGGGACTTGGAGCTGATCACAGACACATACACGGCAAACATTCAATACCATTATACACTGAAAAGACAGACAACTGTACATAGATAAAGGTATATATAGGCTTTCCCATCTTCAGCATCTTGAAGGCTGTGCTCAGTTCCGGCCAAAAGAGGGTGCTGTTGCTCCACTTTCTCTGCTGAAGAGCTTTGTTTGTAAACTTCCTCCTTGATTGAATCACCAGCATTTTTCTGGCATTTCCTTATAGGTGCCTTAAATACCTCCCTGCTTAAGTTATACCTATTTATCTACTCACATTGTTATTGTCGAAACTGTTAGGTAGGCAGAAGCTGGGCTAAAGGCCAGGAGCTCACTCTGATCTGGGCTTTGAACTGTCATCCATTTGGTTGGCAAGATTTACTGCAACTCACAGCTAACCTGTTGTGCTATAGCCTGGCAAGTTGGAACAGTGTAACTCCAGATTATACACACACACATATACAGTATTTATATTCTGCCCTTCTCACCCCACAGGGTACTCAGGGCAGATTACAATGCACATATACATGGCAAACATCAAGGCCATAGACATACAACATATATAGACAGACGTAGAGCCAATTTAACATTCCAGCTTTCCAGCTTCATGAGAGTATCCTTGATTCCGGCCACAGGAGGAGCTATCACTTGTGACACCAAGTCCTTGATGGAGTACTTCCTTATTCTTACACATGCAGCTGGAAGGTTTTATGATGTCGTAAATTAGTTTAATTAACCTCCCTGCATAAAACGGTACATAAATTTCCTTCTTGACAGATGCAACTGTCTTTTGGGTTGAATAGGTCAACAGCAAGCTAAACTATTAGTGGTTGGGAGCTTACTCTGACCCGGGTTCGCTTCGAACTCATGACCTCTCAGTGAGTAGTGATTTAATGCAGCTGGCTACTAATTAGCTGTGCCACAGCATGCTTTGAATAGCATAGGGAAGGATGAACACTCCTGTGGTGTTTGTTTTGCTTTCTGTGCCTCTCTTCAGAAGATTTCACCTCATTTTCCATACTTGTGATAATACTATGTAACATGATCTTTGTTCCTGGGTAATAAATGTCATTTCCTAATTGGTTTTGTCATAAAACATGGGAAAAGTTGATTAAACTGCCAAAACTTTGTCCATAAGGTAGGGACATTTTGTTGTTATTTTTCAATGAATATGTCATCATTGAGTCTCAACCAATTGCAAACTTGTTTGTTGCAGTGACAAAAATGAAGTTTCCAGAGTAGAACAACATTTTTCAAAGTAAGGACTACACAACTAAACAGGGAATAACACTTTCCAACCAGGAACAGAAAAGTTATCAAATTTTGTTACATAGTGTAATTGGATTTTGAAAAAATTGATGCAAAAGCTTCAGTGGACCCCACTTTCCCTGTGATAATAACTCTTCCAGGAGTGAATTTCCCTTCCTTCTGAGGGAAAGATTCCTTTCACCTTCTGTTGTCTTACCCCTGTTCTTATCTATGAGTCGTTTGTAAGTCAGACTGCACAAACTGCACCTATTCTACCTCCACTCCTGTGTTTTGTTTCCACATCTGGATTTCTGCCCCTGACATCAGCTGCCTGGTGAAGGGATCGCATTTCTGCTGCTGTCAGGGTTTCTCTTTTAAAGGCATTTGTGGTCGATGTAATAGAAAGCCTGGCCACCGTGTTTGCAGTACCATTAATCCACTGTTTCGCTTAGGGAATGAATGGCCTCCATTCATACAGTCTCAAAAGAGCCATAAATAAGAAGCAGGAGAAGCTATGAAGTTCCCCATTTAAGGAAAGGAAAGCCTGTGATCTGCAATGCAATCGCAAAATGAAGATGTTGGGAGGCGGAAAAGTTGGAAATGAGAAAGCAGAGCTAGCCGAAAACCACTTTGTGGTGGAAGCAAGATTTAAATGAAGGATCTGGCATTAAACTCAGGCATTTGATTTCAACATATTTTGCACCTGCGCAGGTGAACTTTTAACTAACTGTAAGGCTGAGGATATGGAGAAGGACTAGACTATTCAATACGAGTGGTAGCGTTACGAGAGGGGTGCAAAAGGTGCAAAGTGCACCAAAAGACACCAAAATATAACATTTCAGGGCCCTGTTTCAACAGGAATATATAATAATTTATTTTGATGACCTTTTTTATAAACTCACTTTACCTTGTGAATTTTAATCTGCATTTTTAACATGCTTTTAACTGTGTGTATCTTATTCTATATATTTTTTACAGTCTAGTGTTTTATCTCTCTGTTTTAACCATGAGCCGCAAGGTGAGGCTGGTAATAAATATTATTATTATTATTATTATTATTATTATTATTATTATTATTTGATACACAGCAAGATGAGTATTTATTTATTTATTTATTTATTTGGGGTTCTTTTACCGCGCCCTTCTCACCCCGAAGGGGACCCAGGGCGGCTTACAAAGGCAAAGGCACAATTTGATGCCTGCATCATAAAACAATCATACACAAAATTACATCAATTCACAGTTAACAACAATTCATGCATTATAACCATAAAATCAATAAAACCAATACAAACCCAATTTCTCCAATTTCTCCAATTTCACAGCAAACAAGATCATTCTGCTGGCTTTTGTATTTGATCACACATCAGACACTTCCCAAGTGTCTAGGACTGTATGATGTAATCAGAGAGCAATGCGTGCACATTTGAGTCAGGTGGCCTTTTGTAGCTGACAGGTGGTAATTTTGTCAGCACCGATTGTTTTTAAGTGAAGGCCAAGGTCTTTAGGCACCACACCCAGGGTGCCGATCACCACGGGACCACCTTGACTGGTTTGTGCCGGAGTCTTTGCAGTCTGATCTTTAAATCCTCATATTGCGTCAGCTTTTCTAGTTGCTTCTTGTTGTTGTTGTTGTTGTTGTTGTTATTATTATTATTATGACACCTACAAGGCTAAAACTCTTTGCTGCTTTACTTTTTTTGACCTTCTCATGTGGAAGCTCCTTCCTTGGAAACTTTTCAACAGAGGCTGGATGACCATCTGTCAGGGATACTTTATGCTTTTCCTGCATGGCAGACGGCGGTTGGACTAGATGGCCAAAGTTGTCTCTTCCCACTCTATTATTCTACGATTCCATGTACATGTGGTGTGGTCAGAGTTGTCATTATGGCCCAATGACAATCTTATGGGGACCCATCTACACTGTAGAGAGCATACTTTGACACCTTCTTAAGTTTAATTTTGAGATTCGTAGTTTAGTGAGGCACCAGCCTTCTTTTGGCAGTGGAGGCTTTGTGAAACTACAAATCCCATGATTAAGTCAGAGCCTTAGAAGTTCAAGTGGTGTCAAAGCTGCTTTCATTCTACGACATAGAAGCACCCTCTGTGTCAGCTGCAGTAATTGACCTTTGTAAGAACATAGATAACACTATGTAACAAAATTTGAAAAATGTTCTGTTCCTGGTTTGAAAGTCTTATTTCCTGTTTAATTGTGCAGAACTTACTTTGAAAGTAGTGGTTCTACTCCAGAAACTATATTTTTGTGGCTACCACAAACTAGTTTGAATGGGTTGAGACTCTATGATGGAATATTCATTGAAAAACTAGAGCAAAATGTGCTATCGCAGGATGTCCCTCCAGCACAAACAAAGTTTTGGCAGTTTAATAAACTTTTCTCATGTTTATATGATAGAACCAATTAGGAAATGACATTGATAACCCAGGAACAAAAATTGTGTTACATAGTGTAAATGAAGAAATGTTTGAATTCTTTTAACAAAATAGTAGTCTCCAAATCTGGATCTGCAGAAAGGGGGGGGGGGGGGGGCTTACCAACGCTGGCTGCTTGGAAGTGAGCCGAGAGGAAGACGGCAGTGAAGCAAAGGAAGGCTGAGAGGCAGGTGGCGTCTTTTCCGTTCCGGACACAGTCCTTGTTGAAGATGTTGATCTTGAAAGGCTCAAAGCGGAGGCTGGCATTGACCCGGACGACACTGCGAGACCTGATGGCAAAGAGACAATGGGATGACCTTGATATTCTGCCATGTCACAGGTGGAGGCAGGAACACACCTGCCTTAGGTATGCCCAAAGGTAGCCAAAAGACAGGGACAAGGCATAAGAAAAGAGTTGAGAACTCCGTTTTGCAGCAATGTGGGAAAGAATGAGAAGCTGGGACGCTTTCAAAACTGCTGAAGAGGTGGGATGGCAAAGGACTGATTGGAACAGTTTCTATGAAAAATCTGGGACTGTTGGATAATACAAAAAGGGATAGATACTCCTGGCATTATCCAGATGTCTTAGGGTCCTACTTTCTCCTTTCTCCCACTCTGAGAAGGCCTATCTCACAATGTCTCTAGGGCAACATGGATTTTCCCTCCCTCCTCCTTTCCTTTCTTTCCCTTCTTTTTCCCTCCCTCCCTTCCTCTCATACACATGTCACTTTCTTTCCCAGTAACATCACAAAGGGCCACTTCACCTGGCAACAGCCAATCCTTAAGCTAGCAGCCACCAACCCGCATAGGGCTACTTCACCTTTGTGGTATACACAAAGAGACAAGCAAACATACAAACTTTTGATCTTTATACAGATAGAAAGATAGATATAGATAAAGAGGGAGTTTCAGCAAAATTAAAAACTAATAGTCCACAAAGTCAAAAAGTGAGACTTTAATCCATGGGAATAGGACTGATTTGGAAGGACGTATCTTAAGCGCAAGCACCCAAAAACCCCTCTCCATTACCCAGTTGACAAAATCTTCACCCTCTGGACACATGGAAAGCCATCGCTTAAGAACATCAGACTACAAATCTTAGGACTTCAAGGACCCCATCATCAACCCGAGCCTAAAACACAACACATCCACTTTCGTGACAACAGTTCCCCATCCAATGGACATCAGAGCATCATGCTCTATCTATCAGGACCCACCAAAGCAACACAGCGCTTCCGAGGGAGCCAACAGCGAGGTCGACAAGACCATCTTCATTCAGGTCCAGATTCCCGTGAATGCTGCACCCAAAATACATCAAGCCTGGAGAAAGTTCGGCCGCCGGGATTCTCTGAAACATTGCAGTGCAAAAAACGTTTTAGCAAAACAAACAAACAAGGCAAGTGTGCCTAGGAGTGCATAATATATCCAAAGTGATGTTGTGAGATCTGAGGTTGGACAAGCTTTGGACTGGGTTGGGATGGGCTAACGCAATATAACATATGCTGCATACAATACATTGCAGGGGGATTTTAAACAGCAAGCTAAAGACTCAACATGCAACCCAACTCTTGGAGTGGTACCTATGTTTCCATTATTTACTTTGAACTGGTTTCCAGCTTAATGGAGACAAAGGGTGCATCTACACTGCAGAGTTAATGCATTTTACCACCTGTTTAGATAGCATGGATCATTGCTATGGAATCTTGGGAGCTGAAGTTTGACAAGGTCTTTAGCTTTTGCTACTATAGAATCCACCAAACCATTATTATTATTATTATTATTATTATTATTATTATTATTTTGTTTATTATTACCATGATGTGTATTATTGTGTTTCTTATTTCTATTATTAGTGTGATTATTATTATTTCAAACACCACAAGATTGGTACACAGCAAACAAGATCACTATGCTGGTTGTTGTATTGGACCACACGTCAGACACTTTCCAAGTGTCTAGGATTATTATAATTATATTATTATTATTATTATTATTATTATTATTATTATTATTTATATCCCACTTTCCATCTCTACAAACGAGTCTCAAGGTAGCTTCTGTGCTCTAGCCCTCCATTGCAATTAGATGGTTAATGTCTACCACAAATGGTCATAGAACAGACATGGGCAAACTTTTACCCTCCTGGTGTTCTGGACTTCAACTCCCACAATTCCTAACAGACGGTAGGAACACCAGGAGGGGCGAAGTTTGCCCATGCTTGCCATAGAGAGTGCATAAACACTATAGAATGAATGCAGTTTGACATCCCTTTAAATACTGTGATGTCTTGGAAGTTATAGTTCTACAAGGTCTTTAACCTTTTCGGTGTAAGGGTCTTGGTGCCGCCCCAAACTACCAATTCTAGTATTTCATAGCATTATTTTGTCCCAATATGACAGTTTATCTCCACTGAATGTATTCCTTTCATTCAATGTTCGTTCTGACAATAATAGCATAGGACGGCCTCTACCTGCTTGTATTTCCGGAGGAGGTTTTCTTTATAGCCATGGAAGATATAGATGGCTCCCTGATGGTCGTCTTCCAGTGGAGCCCCGACAACAACGTCATTGAAAGAGTCCTGGTTCAGGTCCGAGACGGAAGCGATGCAGGAGCCAAAGCGGGAGTTCTGGTAGCTTGGCAAGTCCATTAATGATCCGCTGGAGACAAATCGGTCCTTCCAAGAAAGGAAAGAAAGGAATACATATAGGCACACATGTCAACAAAACAATGGGAAATGTATGTAGGCTGCCAGTTCGCCCAAAGAAAACCATGTAAATAAAAATAATACATTAATTAATATAGTTAATGCATAGAAATAATACATATAATACATAATATAATACATAAATAAACATAATAAAGAAATAATAAAGAAATAAATATGATAAATACATGCCAACATGTCAACAAAATAATGGAAAATGCACATAGGCTACCAGTGTTTATAGCAGTTTTGAGTCTCTTTTAAGAGAGGAAAGCGGCATATAAATATAATAAATACATAAAATTATAATTAATAAGAAAAAATATAATGAATATAACAAATAGATAAATTTTTGGGAGCAAAACCCAAGATGGGATTTTGTGCATACACACACACAAAGTGTGCAAAAACTTGGGATTTGGACAACAAGCTTTGCACAGAAGTCATTGTTTTCTAGGCAGGGGAAACCAAACACAATGATCAATGAATCACTTGCATGAATTCATGTAGCTTCCTCCCCATCGACTGCAGAATATATTTCCTCTATGAATCTTTCCATTTGAAAACACCCGTATGCTTTTGTGTGCCTTTTATTTCTTGGCCCCTTAAGCCACAAGATGACCCCTCAAGCCATGAGAAATATACAAATCCCTGGACTAAGCAATGTGTGTGTGTGTGTGTGTGTGTGTGTATAGAGAGAGAGAGTTTTGAAAGGACTTTTAAGAAGTCTCCCTAATAAAGTACCTCTTTGAGGGTATAGACATAGACTTTGCCTTTCTCTCTTCCTTCGCTGAAATACATTGGGGCTCCAACCAACAAAATATCGGTGACCCCGTCCCCATTAACATCCACAGAATTAATTTCGCTTCCATAATAGGCACCGATCTGAAATAGAGAAAAAAGATAGAGAAAAATGTGTGGAATGGAGATGGTTGTGGGCTTCGATAGCTTAACATAATTCCAAGACATTAAAGGCATTTGGAATGATAATGCCGGGAAGGAGGGGCATTTCAGAACGGAAGCAATCTATCATCTTTGTCTAGACGGCGCTGCTGGAAAAACAAAAATATGCAGATTAAACACTTTGATTCTGGAAGATTAAGGATTGTGGTCACTACTATCCAACATATCCATATCCATATATCTATATAAATAAAAATGTATTGTTCATTTGTGGGATTCACATAACTCAAAAACCAATGGATGAATTTACACCAAATTTGCACACAATACACCTATCAGGCCAACGAGTGACCACCACTCATAAAAACAATGAAAAACACAGTGGAAGGGACTTAAAAAGCCAGAAAATACATTGCAGCGCATGTGCAAAACCACATATATATATACACAAACACACAAATACACAAGATCGCTATTTAGTTCTCCTGGAGCAGGCATGGGCCAACTTGGGCACTCCAGGTGTTTTGGACTTCAATTCCCACAATTCCGCTTAAGCGGCTGAGGGGGAAAAGGAAAGGGCCTGAGGCTGTTAGGAATGATGGGAGCTGAAGTCCAAAACACCTGGAGGGTAGAAGTTTGCCCATGCCTGCTATATAAGGACTCAAGCAACATGCACCAGTGTGCGATTGTGATATCATAGAATAATAGATTTGGAAGAGATCCTCGGAGGTCATCCAGTCCAGCCCTTTTCTGTTATGTAGGAAAGGCATGTCAAAGTACCTCTGACAGGTGGCCCTCCAGCTTTGGTCAGGAAGTTCTTCCTAATGTTTAGGTGGAATCTCCTTCTCTGTCATTGGAACCCATGGCTCCATTAAGTCCTAGTCACCAAATCATAGAATCAAAGAATCATAGAGTTGGAAGAGACCTCATGGACCAACCAACCCCCTTCCAAGAAGCAGGAAAATTGCATTAAAAGCATCCCTGACAGATGGCCATCTAGCCTCTGCTTAAAAGCCTCAAAAGAAGGAGCCTCCACCACACTCCAGGGCAGAGAGTTCCACTGCTGAATACCTATCACAGTCAGGAAGTTCTTCCTCATGTTCGGGTGGAATCTTCTTTCCTGTAGCCATTGTTCCATTGCATCCTAGTCTCCAGGGCAGCAGAAAACAAGCTTGCTCCCTCCTCCCTATGACTTCCTCTCACATATTTATACATGGCTATCATGTCTCCTCTCAGTCTTTTCTTCTGAAGGTTAAACATGCCCAGCTCTTTAAGCCGCCCCTCATAGGGCTTGTTCTCCAGACCCTTGATCATTTTGGTTGCCCTCCTCTGGACACATTCCAGCTGGTCAACATCTCCCTTCAATTGTGGTGCCCAGGATTGGATACAGTATTCCAGTTCATACAGTCAACCCTCCATAAATCCAACCACAATCTTTCCATTCTATATTAAAGTTTGTCATTTTATTCTGCCCTTGTATATAATGCGACTTGAGTATTCACAGGTTTGGGTATCCATGGAGGGTCCTAGAACCAAACTGCAGCCAAAACCTCATAAGACATACAGTGTGTCTCATTGCAAAAGGCAGTCTGTTATGAATGCAATATCTGCTGTTTTACCTGCTCCCCTTTCAGCGACTGGTGGATAGTGAGGTTGCGGTTGATGTGCATTGTGAAGATGATCACTTTCCCAGTGTGGTTGAAGCGGGGCGCCCCCGCTACGTAGATCCTGTCCAGCTTTTTCGACACCACCGAAGTGACGGTATAACCTGCAGCACACAAAGACACACAGCACTCATAGAGACATGTCACAAATAATAACACTATGTAACACAATTTTTTCCCCTGGGCTATAAATGCCATTTCCTATTTGGTTCGATCATAAAAGCATGGGAAAAGTTTATTAAATTGCAGGAGGGACATCCTGCAGCACAGTTGGATATAGTTTTCCAATCAAAATCTCCTGGAGAAGACATGGGCAAACTTGGGCCCTCCAGGTGTTTTGGACTTCAACTCCCACAGTTCCTAACAGCCTCAGGCCCTTTCCTTTTGCTCCTCAGCCACTTAAGCTGGAACTGTAGAGGAGAGTCTACTGAACAAGCCAGTACCTGCCATATACCAGTACTGTCATCTGTTGAAGAGTTATGAAGGTGGAGGCATTACTTTTCATTCAACCTTCGTGGCATCTAGATCAGACCTGGGCAAACTTTGGCCCTCCCTCCAGATGTTTTGGACTTCAACTCCCACAATTCCTAACAGCCTCAGGCCCTTTCTTTTTGCCCCTCAGCCGGAGAACCAAAACTTGCCCATGCCTGTTATAGAATTATTATTATTATTATTATTATTATTATTATTATTATTATTTTACTGACACAAAAACACAGTATGTCACAGCAAATGAGATCTATATTAATAATTTTTTATATATATATATATATATATATATATATATATATATATATTTCTTTGTTTGTTTGTTTGTTTGTTTGTTTGTTTGTTTGTTTGTGGGAGAAACATAACTCAGAAACCACTGGTTGAATTGACACAAAATTTTGACACAATACACCTAACAGTCCAACGAGTGTCCACCACCCCTAAGAACACACACATACAAAAGAAAAAAAAATGGAACAGATTTTTAAAAAACCCAAAATACACCATATATACATATACACATATAGTCATATACATATAGACATGCACAAAGTCATACACACACGTATATATATGCACAAGCACACACAAATATACACACACATATATACATATACACATGCACACATATACTTACACACATATATACACACAAATATGCATATAGAAAGCACATACATATACACAATATGCATATACACATATAAACACACAAATACACAATATATATACATACATATACACATGCACACATACATATATACATATAAGCATGCACATACATATACATATACACATACATACATATATACACACAAATATGCATATAGACAAGCACAAACATATACACAATATGCATATACACATATAAATGCATGAATACACAAATATACACCCACATATAGATACGCAAACACACATATATACACACACATATACACACACATAAACACATAGGTACATGCACAAAACACATATACACAGATTAGTCACAGCAACACATGGCAGGGAACAGCTTGTTGTTGTTGTTGTTGCTATTATTATTATTATTATTATTATCCCGTCCTATCTCCCAAAGGTACATATCTCCCGATGGCTCCAAAGGGCAACTCACCAAAGGACAACTCCCATTGAACCATGGTGGTTAAAATGGTGTTAGGCTGCATAAATTCCAAAGTGCAGATGCATCCAAAGTGTTAATGTGCCCCTTGTTCTGATGGTTTCCCAACCGCTGCTCTTACCCAGATAGGCTCCGTGGTTCTTCAGCTCCTCCGGAAACTCCTGGAGGTAGGACTCCCGATGGGGAACCACTTTTCCACTGCTGGTCTCCTTCAGGACGGCGCCGTTCCAGTCATAGGCCCCCACCGCCCCCAGCAGGATCCCATCCTATGAAGAAGAGGAAGAATAAGAGGAAAAGAGAAGTAGAGGGAAACAGGAGGAGGAATAGGAAGGAAGGAGAAGATAAAGAAGAAGGAAAGAAGAAGAAGAGGGAGAGGATGGTGAAGAAGAGGAAGAGCAAGAAGAAGAGGAAAAAGGAGAATGTAGAGGGAAACAGGAGGAGGAGGAGGAGGAAGGAAGGAGAAGATAAAGAAGGAAAGGAGAAGAAGAGGGAGAGGAGGAAAAAGAGGATGATGAAGAGGATGGTGAAGAAGAGGAAGAGCAAGAAGAAGAGAAAAAGGAGAATGTAGAGGAAAACAGGAGGAGGAGGAAGAGGAAGGAAGGAGAAGATAAAGAAGGAAAGGAGAAGAGGGAGAGGAGGAGGAAGAAGAGGATGATGAAGAGGATGGTGAAGAAGAGGAAGAGCAAGAAGAAGAGAAATAGGAGATTGTAGAGGAAAACAGGAGGAGGAGGAGGAGGAAGAGGAAGGAGAAGAGAAAGAGAAGGAAAGGAGAAGAGGGAGAGGAGGATGATGAAGAGGATGGTGAAGAAGAGGAAGAGCAAGAAGAGAAAAAAGGAGGATGCAGAGGAAAACAGGATGAGGAGGAAGAGGAAGGAAGGAGAAGAGGAAGAAGGAAAGGAGAAGAGGGTTTAGGGCAGGGGTCCACAAACTTTTTAAACAGAGGGCCAGGTCACAGTCCCTCAAACTGTTGGAGGGCCGGATTATAATTTGAAAAAAACATGAATTCCTATGCACACTGCACATATCTTATTTGTAGTGCAAAAACCCCTTAAAAATACAATAATTAAAATGAAGAACAAGTTTAACAAATATAAATTTATTAAATTTATTAGTATTTCAATGGGAAGTGTGGGCCTGCTTTTGGCTGATGAGATAGGATTGTTGTTGTGTGCTGTCAAGTCATTACAGACTTAGGTTGACCCTAAGCGAGGGCCGGGTAAATGACCTTGGAGGGCCGCATTTGGCCCCCGGGCCTCAGTTTGAGGACCCCTGGTTTAGGGTATCCTTTCTTGATGGCTGAAAATATGAATGTGTGCACACACAAAAATGCACATAATAGTGGTCAGTGGTCAAATCAATGGTGTTTAGTGTGTAAAATTGCATAAAGGTTAGACCTTGTAGCTTTGGTGCCTCACTAGACTTGACTCAGAATCCCTTCCCTTGGCAATGGCCTAGCGTTGCTTCTTAGCCCTTACTTTGGCCTTCTAGTGAACCTCTTCCCTTCAGCTATCCTGCCCCATAAGGCTACTATTCTTAAGCCAAAGTTCATAGCCATATTTGCCTACAAAGAGGTCATGGCCAAGAACAAATCCAGCTGAGATGCGCCAAGGAACATTCTTCATCTCCATTTTCAGTCAACAAGCTCTCAAAAAAACAGCGTGCCTTGGGTATCACTTTCCCCAAAGAGCCAAACAGAAGCATATTCTGGGGATTTCTGGACTTGTGCGTCAATATTTCCTTCCAAAATTGCATCAGAATATTAGAAGCTGGGTATTTTGAACGTCCTCCAGTTTCTGATACGCAAATAATCCAGGTATTTCTAGCTTCCATACATGGGCCTTTTGATGGATGGAGACATCGTAAACTGGGGACGTCTTGAGCTCCTTAATATCAACCACATGCCCAGGACGCATGAATCATGGAAGGAAAAAGGGGGAAAACAATGCTATTATTCACTCACTTCGACAATGTGCGATGAAAATCCCGTCTGGGACATTTCGAGGCCGAAGGAGATTTCATTCTTGTTGGTTCCTAAAAAAGATAAAGAGATGGAAGAAAGGCGTTTGAAGAATGATCTGGTAACCGGATGACAAAGGAAGCAAAAAGACTGTCCAAAAGGACTGACCTTCCAGGCTGAAAATCCTTTCTCCGAGAGCGTCCACAATGTCTTTCAGGGCAGCTTCGTCGCTGACGTTGAAGAAATGCTTTTCATCAGGGTCGCTCGCGATGTACTTGATTTCGTTCAGAAAAGCTTCAGGGTTGATCCCTCTCCTGTTGTAGTAACCAAGGACCTGGATCAAAAGGCAGGAAAGAGGGCCTTCAGGACACACTGGGCAACACAAGGGGTGCATCTACATTATAGAATCAGTGCCATTTGGCAATGCTTGAATTGCTATCACTACATGGTATGAAATTCTGGGAGTTGTAGTTTGACAAGGCACCATCCCTCATTGCCAGAGAAGGCTAGAACTTTTAGAAAAGCATGATTTTTAGAGATCATAATCTTTTAGGACTTGAATGAGAGGGTATCATTTTTAGCTTTTAATATTGTTATTATGCACTGTCTTATTTCTAATTGCACTATAATGGTTGTTTTGCTGATCAATGTATGTATTTTATGGCATTGAATTGTGCCAATTGTGTACGCCACTCTGAGTCGCCTCCGGGCTGATATGAGTGGGGTAGAAATAATGCAAATAAGTAAATAAATAAATAAATTTTAGAGTAGGGCCAAAAACCTATTTGAGTAGAATCTTCTCAAGTGGTATACAACCAAATGTAATTATCCAAGGCAATTGGCTTCAGTTGTTAGACTGAATAACCCGTTGTCTCTGATCTGTTAGGAAAAAAGAGATTTGCCAGTGCAAAAAAATAGCAGTTTTTCGGATTGGACTATTGCAATGCACTCTACATGGGGCTGCCATTGTACCAGCTCTAACTGGTACAACGGGCGGCAGCCAGGCTCCTTACTGGAGCAAACTATAGGGAGCATACAACACCCCTTTAAAAACAGCTTCACTGGCTGCCAATAAGCTGCCAAGCCAAATTCAAGGTGCAGGTTATGACCTATAAACAGTTCGGTCCCCACCTATCTTTGCGATCGCAACTCCCTCTAGGAACCGGCGCGAACTTTAAGATCTTCCGGGGAGGCCCTCTTTTTGCTCCCACCACCATCACAAGCACGGTTGGTGGGGACAAGAGAGAGGGCCTTCTCGGTGGTGGCCCCCCACCTCTGGAACGCCCTTTCCTAGAGAAATAAGACAAGTCCCATCCCTCCCCTCATTTCGTAAGAGCCTGAAGACCTGGTGGTTTAAACAAGCCTTTGAGAACAACTAGTTCTAGCTCTGCCCCAGATACTGTTGAAATTGACCATATCTTTTTCTACTAATTACCCAGGTTACTTCCTCCTATTAGGCCCCGGAAATGAACAGCCATAGACTCTACCTAATTTCCCGGGCGCTCTACAAATTGTACTAGCCTCGGCCTGGCCTTTTAAATTGCCATGAATAGGCAGGATTATTTTAAATATATATGTGCTATTGTGATTTTATGCTTATATTGTCTTGCTAATTTTATGCTGTTTTCTTTGTATGTATTGATGATGTTACTTGGAAACCGCTCTGAGTCCCCATGGGGAGATAGGTAAAGGTAAAGGTAGTCCCCTGACATTAAGTCCAGTCATGTCTGACTCTGGGGTGTGGTGCTCATCTCCATTTCTAAGCCGAAGAGCCAGCGTTGTCCAAAGACACCTCCAAGGTCATGTGGCCGGCATGACTGCGTGGAGCGCCGTTACCTTCCTGCCGGAGTGGAACCTGTTGATCTACTCACATTTGCATGTTTTCGAACTGCTAGGTTGGCAGAAGGTAGGGCTGACAGCGGAAGCTCACACTGCTCCCTGGAATTGAACCTGCGACCTTTCGATCAACAAGCTCAGCAGCTCAGTGCTTTAACCCACTGAGCCACCGGGGAGATAGAGTGGTATATAAATAAAATTTTGTTGTTGTTGTTGTTTTATATTATGTACTCAGGAGACAAAATAAAGTAGACTTTGGTAAAAGTAACGTATTTGGTTTACTCACAACCTTCATGTGTTCAGCATACACAGGTACACAACTCATTAGTCAGTTACAGATTTGTTTGACATAGTTTCTGTGCCATCTGGTCAGAACACCTCTCTTACAATAAATAATAGGCAAGTGTTTGCAAGTCTGCGATCTGAGCAGTCCCAAAGTTTAAAGAAGTCTGTGCTCTGTGATCGGCGCAGAGCAGATCATGTGATCTGCAGCCCCTCCCACAACTTCTCAGGGAAATACATAGAGCAAGGAAAGAAAGCTGGATATCAGAACATACATACATACATACAATAAGCAACAGGATTATAGATAAACAAATTACTAAAGGAGGCTTGAAGAAGTTGTAATTTCCAAGAACTGTGACTCCTAGGATTCCATAGCACTGAGCCATGGCAGTTCAAGTGGGGTCAAACTGCACTGATTCTATAGCATAGACACACCCAAAGATATGGCTTCCGAATGCCAAAACTGCTAAGATGCAATGGATGAAGGTGTCCCCAATTGCATCCCTCTTTGATGGAGGACAGATTGGGAGACAGGAGATAGTTGGTGTCTCCCAACTCACTGAGGTGGTAAATACATATATACAGAAAGAAGGAAAAAGGGGAGGAAGGGACAGAGATGGACCGTGGATAGGTCTGCAGTAGCATGGTGGTTTAAACCACTAGCTGCAGGAAAAGCTGCTGACCGGAGAGTTAACAGTTCAAAGCCATGAGTCAGGGTGAGCTCCCGACTGTCAGCCCTAGCTTTTGCCAACCTAGCAGTTCAAAAGCATGCAATACAAATAGATCAATAGGTACCTCCTCAGTGGGACGGTAAAAGGGCACCCCATGCAGGCATGCAGGCAAAACATGATTGAAGATGTCTATGGAGAACAGACTCCTTGGCATGAAAAAATGGAACAAAGAGCATCTCCCCCTGGCTGGAGTTGAGCATTGCCTCCAGATGCCGGACATGAAAAGAGGAAGGCCTCTACCTTGTCTGTATGTCTGTGTAAAATTGTATGTCATTGTGTAAAAGACACTGAATGTTTGCCTTATATGTGTACTGTAATCCACTCTGAGTCCCTCTGGGGAGATAAAGAGGAATATAAATAAATAAAATGTATTATTATTATTATTATTTGAAACACAACAAGATGAGTCCACTCCGCTGGCTGTTGTATTGGATCACACAGGTATTATTATTATTATTATTATTATTATTATTATTATTAGACAGATAGGTAGATAGAGATAGACAGAGTTGGATGCATGGATGCATGGACAGATAGGTAGATAGATAGATGTAACTAGAGATAGATATAAATAGAGATAGAGAGAGATATAAATAGACAGCTAGAGACTGACAGAGCTAAAACTAGAGAGAGAAAGAGAGAATGAAAGGCACCAGTTTCCTTACAGAGGTAGCACAACATTTTTGTTGGATGCATTCAGGTTGTGCCAAGCATGCAGGTGCACGCATGGGTTTCCTTGCGAATATTCATGCACATTCAGTTGTGCAGGCTGTACCTCTGCGCACACAGACATACATAGGTTCTGCATTCCATTGAGCAGTTCATTTGGAAGATGTCCACAACTGCATCCTCCTTTGATGAAGGACACATTGAGAGATGGGTTAGATGGCGTCACCCAAATCACTAAAATAAATACAGAAAGAAGGAAAGGAGGGAGAGAGAGACAGAGATATAGAAATAAGCAGATAGAGATGGATGGATAGATAGACAGATATAGATAGATGGATGGATGGATGGATGGATAGATGGATAGACAGAGATAGATGGACAGATATAAATAGGCATAGATATAAATAAGATAGGTACAGACAGATATAAATACAGATATAGATGGATATAAATAGATAGAGCTAGAGAGAGAGAAGAAAATAGAGAATGAAAAGTATCAGTTTCCCTACATATGTGGCTAGACTTGGTTGTGCTATGGGTTTCCATGCACATATCCATGCACATTGTGCATGATGTACCTTTGTGCACATAGGTTCTGAATGCCATTGCCCACTTCATTTTACACTTGATTGTGTCTTTAGCTCTGCAGCGTTGCCACTTGGCACAAGCCTTGCACAATGCATTCGCTGCACAGCTCCACCTGCAAGGGCTTCCACTGATAGTGAACCTCCATGCATGCGTCCACCATTCTCAGCGAGAGGAGGACACTGGTGGTGACTTACGGCCACAGCGTAGCGGGTGACGTTGTCCTTCTCACTGCCTTCGATGACCTTCTCTAGGTCTTCGCTGTCGTGGGACTCGCCGTCCGTGATCACAATCATCACTTTCTTGGCTCCCTTCCGGCCGCCTTTCTGGAAGGCCTCTGAGCTGGAAGGCGAGAGATGCAGAGATAAATGTTGCCTTGTTGCATGGAAATAAGCAAGGAATAAGTAACTTTATAAACATATTTGCAAGATTGCTGCTGGGAAAGAAGCCAAAAAGTTACACTTGCTTGTAACTGAAATAGAAAGAGGAACCCATAAGGAAAGAATGGAAGCATACTAAATAAGTAAATAAGTGTTGGAAATCCAAATAAAAACTCTGCAAGTCCTGTTTCTTTTTCCCAGATGGAGAAGGGTGTTCTATGCACTTCCGTAGCCTAAACTTAGGCTTCTAAAGCTATTTTGTGCTGGGGACTGACCATTATTCCAGCAAGGAACTGGCACAAAATTTGTGCCCGTTGTCCCTCCCTCCCTTCCTCTTCCATCCCTTCTTTTCCTTCCTTTCTACTTCCTTCGCCTTCCCTCCCTCCTTTTCTGTCCTTTCCCCTTCCTTTCTTCCTCCTTTCCTTCTTCCTCTCTCACCCTTTTCCTTTCTTCCCCTCCCTCCTTTTCCTTCCTTTTCTTTTTCTCCTTCCTTCCTTCCTTCCTTCCTTCCTTCCTTCCTTCTTTTCCTCCTTCCTTCCGCCTTCCTTTCTCCCACCGTTTCTCCTTCTTTCCCTCCTTCCCTTTCCTTCCTTTGCCTTTTCTCCTTCCTTCCTTCCTTCCTTCCTTCCTTCCTTCCTTCCTTCCTTCCTTCCTTTCTTCCTCCCTCCCTCCCGTTTCCCTCCTTTCCTTTCCCCTTTTCTCCTTCCTTTCTTATTTCCATCCCTTCCCCCTTCCTTCCTTCCTCCCTCCCTCCCTCCCCCTCCCCCCTCCCCTCCCTCCTTTTCTGTCCTTTCCCTCCCCCCTTTCACTTCCCTCCCTCTTTTTCCTTCATTTCCCATCCCTCCCTTCTTTCTTTCTCCCGCTGTTTTCCCTTCTTTCCCTCCCTCCTTTTCCTTCCTTTGCCTTTTCTCCTTCCTTCCTTCCTTCCTTCCTTCCTTCCTTCCCTCTTCCCTTCACCCACTCTTTTCCCTTTTTTCCCTCCCTCCCTTCCTCCCTCCCTCCCTCCCTTTCCTTCCTTTGCCTTTTCTCCTTCCTTCCTTCCTTCCTTCCTTCCCTTTCCCTTTCCCTTTCCCTTTCCCTTTCCCTTTCCCTTTCCCCTTCCATTTTCCTTTGTTTCTTCCCCTTCCCTCCCTCACCCTCTTCCTTTCCCCTTCTTTCCTTCCTTCCATCCTGGAAGCTTGCCAGGACTTGGAAGCCAACAGCTCAAGGACCACCACTGCTGCAAGAACAATCATTTTGAATATAATTCCTCTAAAATGCACTATTCTGGCAATTGATACATATGTTATCCATTGCAGAGCATGCCTGTCTTTTGCCAGTGTTTGGATGCACCTGCAATGGATCACTTTTGCATTTGCCCACCATTGACCGCTCTCCCATAATACTGGTCTCTTCGACCCTGTCACTCCTATTTCTGTGCCAAGTTTGGGTGAGATGCTCACCGGGCGAACTCAATCCCAAATGCCGTCCGGGTTTCGGTGCCTCCGCGTTGCTCAATGTGTCGGGCGGCTGCCACCACATCCTTGACAGAGCGGTAGTCGTTCAAGTGAAACTCATGCACCGCGTCTTCCCCATATTGCACGACTCCAACCTTAAGTGGAAACAGAGCTGGCTGAGCTGGGAATGCTACATTTCAGTCTGCAATGCATTTTATTCTAAAGTTGTACTGAGTGCATGTTACAACCTAAGATCAACAAACATCTATTACATTGGATAATGAATGCTGTTTGACTCCACTTGAACTGCCATGACTCAATACTATGGGATTCTGCGAGTTGTAGTCTGGCAGAGAAGGCTAAAGGCCTTGCAAAACTACAAGTCCCAGCATTGAGCCAAGTGGTGTCAAACTACATAAATTCCAGCAAATACTAATAGCCCCAAGATACAACTTCAGCCCTATGATAGTCCCCATCCAATGCATTAGATTGTAGTTGCCAACTGTGGTTTTAAATACAAGTCATGCAAGGCTGGAGAAGAACAACAAAGCATATATATATATATATATATATATCATATATATATATATATATATATATATATATATGATATATAATATATATATAGGCATCCAGCCATCTCCCACATGTGTCCTCTCACCTGAATCTGGCCCGGTCCAATGTAGAACTTCTTCAGGATCTTGATCAGGAAATTCTGAACTTCCGCCCAGGGATAGATGCTGTTGGAACCATCCAGGACGATAATGATATCCATGTACGTCTGGCATCCTGTAGCCGGATGGGCAAGAAATGGTTCAGGGATCTTGGCAGGGAGGAGGCAGTGGGGCAGGAATGCAAATCCCCATCTCTTTGGCCTTGGAGAGGGCTGGGGCAGGCCAGCCTTCCTTCCAATTAGAATAATTCCCCCCTCCCCATTTTCCAAGAATACTGGGGTCCATCTATACAGCAGAACTAACACAGTTTGACACCACTTGCCATGGCTCAATGCTATGGAATCCCAAGAGTGGCCAGGTCTTTAACCTTCTCTGCTCATGCGTCACCAAACTACAAATCCTAGGATTGCATAAAATGAGCAGTTCAAGTGGTGTCCAACTACATTAATTTGATACTAAGTAATTCAGTTAATTTCCTCCTGACTTCAATTGGTGCAAACTGAATTCACAGTTTGATTGAATTGATTCAGCAGGAGAGAGAAGAAAAGACAGAATCTTGTTCTCTGTGGAAGGATTAGCTACTAAGGCAGTGTTTCTCAACCTTCCTTATGCCGCGACCCCTTAAGATAGTTCCTCGTATTGTGGTGACCCCCAACCATAACATTATTTTCATTGCTACTTCATAACTGTCATTTTGCTATTGTTAGGAATCGTAATGTAAATATCTGATACACAAGATGTATTTTCATTAATTTACCCAAATTTGAATACTGGTGGGGTTGGGGAGGGGGGATTAATTTTGTCATTTGGGAGTTGTAGTTGCTGGGATTTATAGTTCACCTACATTCAAAAAGCATTCTCAACTCCACCAACAATGGAATTGAACCAAACTTGGCACACAGAACACCCATGACCAACAGAAAATACTGGAAGGGTTTGGCGGGCATTGATCTTGAGTTTTGGAGTTGTCGTTCACCTACATCCAGAGAGCACTGTGGACTCAAACATGATGGATCTAGACCAAACTTGACATGAATACTCAATATGCCCAAATGTGAACACTGGTGGAGTTTGGGAAAAGTAGACCTTGACATTTGGGAGTTGTAGTTGCTGGGATGTATAGTTCACCTACAATCAAAGAGCATTCTGAACCCCACCAATGATAGGATTGGGCCAAACTTTCCACACAGAATCCCCATGGCTAACAGAAAATACTGTGTTTTCTAATGGTCTTTGGCAATCCCCTTGCGACCCCCCAAGGGGTCCTGATCTGCAGGTTGAGAAACATTGTACTAAGGGGTTGTACTAGATGGCCTTTGGAGAAAGAAAGAAAAGAGAGAGCAAAAGACAGGAAGCCAAGTTATGCCAGCTAATACTAGGACAGTGGATGCATTTTGTAATTCCCTATTTAAAAACTATAGTCCGAACTGTGCACCAAAAACTTTTTGCAAATTGGTTGACTGAGAAAATAAGACACCCAGTTAGCGATGTTAGTGGAAAGGGTTTGCAAGGCAGGATTGAAGCAGATGGAGAGAGCCACACTTTCGATCACTGTCAGAGGAAGAAGAGAAGGAAAGAGAGAAAGTAAGAAAGAAAGCAAGAAGGAAGGAAAGAGAGTCCAAACCCTTTTTTTCCTCTTACGCTGGAGGGCTGGAGCCACCGTCTTGGAGAATCTGAAGTTGGAGTTCACTCGAGAGCACATTCCTGTGGTGTAGTAAGAACTTCCGCACTCATGAGACCAGAGCGGGCTGCAGGCCTGTGAAAAGAAAGAAAGAAAGAAAGAAAGAAAGAAAGAAAGAAAGAAAGAGGGAGAGAAATCGGAAGGAGAAGCCACTTAGAAGCATTGTCACACATGGCTCCAAAACACTTTATTTATAGATCCTTGGAGATGCTTTCTCCAATTCTGGCAGAGTCTCCATGCTTTCAGGGACAGAATATCTGCATTATGGTCCTCCAGATAAGCTTAGATTTCAGCTCCCAGCAGCCCCAGGCAATAGGGCCCAATGGCAAGGAATACTGGGAGCTGCAGTACAACATGGTTTCACGTATGTTAAAATCAAAGCGTGGGACATTTCAAGAGAATTGTGCAAAAACATATCAGTGGGAAACACCATGCAAACTTCCAGATGAGATTGGACTGCAGCTCCCAGCAGCCCTAGGCAATAGAGCCAATGGTGAGGAATGCTGGGAGCTGCAGTGCAGCATGAATTAAAAAGTGTGGAGTTTTTCAAAAGCATTGTGAGAAACACGAGCATAATTTCGGATGCTTTCTTATAATATGCTGTAAGTTGCCTTGGGCCTTGGATTGGGGGAATGGCAGGATATAAAAGAAAGGAAGGAGGGAAGGAAGGGGATCAACTCCACCTCTGTGTTATTATGAGGCAATGGGAGCTGTCCTCCATGATTATAACATCAAGTCTTACCAAAAAGCTGTTGTCTTTGGGGTTTGTGGTCAGGCTCAGACCCAGGCGCATGTTGTCCTTGCGCTCCGACACATTGGAAAGAGTTACTCTTCCTTGGGAAAGAATGTCAGACATGAACCAATGGATTTGAATTACATGGAAGATGTTCATCTAAACATTCGGGCAAACTTCCTAACATGAGCCCTATTTGTCAACCTAATAAGATGGATTCAGCATCTTTGAAGGTCTCTAAACAGGTGGCCCTTTCTTGGGAGTCCTTTAGTTGAATAATAATAATAATAATAACAATAATAATAGAAAGTATTATTATTATTATTATTATTATTATTATTATTATTATTATTATACAACTAAAGGATTCCCAAGAAATGGCCACCTGTGACCTCCAAAGATTTCTGAATCTTTGAATCTTCGATTTTGCAATCCCAGGCAGATTGCGCAGACAGACTATAAGCAGAGGCATAACACCATTACTCAGATGATTCATTGGAACTTGAGCCACAAATACCATCTGCCTGGGACAAAGAACTGGTGGGATCACAAGCCTGAAAAAATTACAGAAAATGAACATGTCAAACTACCCTGGGACTTCCAAATTCAGACAGACAGTTTAGGAGCACAATACTCCTGACCACACAATCGTGTTAAAAAACAGAGTGTGGATCATTGATGTTTCAATCCCAGGTGACAGCAGGATTGAAGAGAAACAACTGGAAAAGCAGACACAATATGAGGATTTAAAGATCGAACTACAAAGACTCTGGCACAAACCAGTAAAGGTGTCCCAGTGGTGATAGGCCCACTGGGTGCAGTGCCTAAAGACCTTGGCCTGTACTTGAACACAATCAGCGCTGACAAGATTACCATCTGCCAGTTGCAAAAGGCCACGTTACTGGGATCTGCGTACATTATTCGCTGATACATCACACAGTCCTAGACACTTGGGAAGTGTCCGACGTGTGATCCAATTCAACAGTCAGCAGAGTGATCTTGTTTGCTGTGGACTCATCTTGTTGTGTTTCAAATAATAATAATAATAATAATAATAATAATAATAATAATAATAATAGAATCTTTGTATGAAGAATGACCATTCTGAAATAAAACCTGGTATGAGCACAAGCTAGAAAAGACCATTGAAAACAAAGAAGCAAAAATACTCTGATTTTAGAATCCAACCAGATAAATGCCTGCCACATAATAGACTAGATATAATGGTGGTGGAATAGAAACATGTTTTTATTATAGACATTGCAGGACCAGGTGAGAGTAGAGTAGAGGACAAAAAGCTGAAAAAGATCACAAAATACAAGGACTTACAAACTGAAATTGGACAACTATGGCAAAAGAGAACTTGATGCACTTGGAGGCATTCCAGGAAACCTCAAAAAGCACTGGAAAACCCTTAATTTGGACAGAACATCACTCCACATGCTACAGAAGGCCTTAGATTGCCTTTTGGTCCCTTCCAATTCCTTGGTGCCATTTTATAAAAGGAATTATTTCAATTACTTTTCAGAATGGATTCACCAGAGTTACTTCTTAAACATGGTACCCTAAGGATAGCAAACAACTCGGAGTCAGGGCTGAGGAGGGACAAAGCAGCTGTTGATGGGGATCTTGAAGCTTTTGTGAATGCTTATAAACTTTACATCTTTGAAAATACCACAAACCTGAAGAAGAATCCAGGAAGTGCCTGGAAATTATGAATGCAGAGAGATAAGTGGCTCAACATCGCCATTGCAGTGGGTTGCAGACAGAAGAAGCTCACAGTGCCTTTTATTTATCCCTTACCGAGATTGAGTTTGGAACAGGTACTGTTGGTTTCGCCATTCACTGAACATTTGTAGACATCGCCGGTCTTCTGATGGCCGCTGGTCTCATATGGAGCTCCTACCACCAACCTGGAGGAATAGACCAGTAGAGAGAGAGAAAGATTGAAGGACAGAATGAGGCAAGCAGAATGGATAACTCTATTCAAGAAGACCAACAACTTGGTGGGTTTCCTGCAACATTGGAATAATAACCTGGTTCCTCTTTAGAAGGTAGAAAATATTTCAGATGACGGAATTCTTCCCTGAAAAAGTCAGAACGATACGCTGTAGAGCTAGGATATGAGACTGCAATGAGGTCTTGCAAGGCAGGAAATAGTGGAAGGAAACCTTGCAATAATAACTTGCATCTGAACACACTGGTTTTAACACTGTAGAAGTCGTCTTGAAGCAAAGTGTCTGAGATGAAGAGACAGTGTTCCCAATGCAAAGAAAATACAATGTGTGAGTCACGGATCTTAGGAAGTTGAATGGTTAGGGTTTTTTTTCTTTTGTTTTGTTTTAAGGTCGATTCAGGGGGCGCTGTGGTTTTTAACTTTGAATACTGACATACTGGCTAAAGCTGGTGGGAGTTGTGATACAGGAACATCTGGAAGGCTGCAGTTTTTGTCTGATCAGCCAGGAGAGAAAGGTCTGAATTTAGATACAAGGGTCTGATGCCTGACTCCAAAATGCCCTTTAACCATTCCCCAAAGCTCAGAACCAAAAGAACTGTTGGGTTGCAATTCCTATCATTCGCAACCCACAAGGCGGATCATAAAAAAGGGATGGGAGTTGACACTCATTAAATCCAGGGATTCAAAACTGGGTAAAAACAAAAGAGAGAAAACCACTATGTAAAGAATAATAATTGTCCCTCTGTCCATAGGTTCAACAGCCATTTGAAGGCACCAAACGACAAATCCCAGGATTCCATAGCATCGAGTTTGACAGGCTTGTCGTTGCATAAGTGAATGGCAGGCACAACCAGGATGTTGGGACCCACCATTCGGTCCTCCAGGATTGTGGACTGGCTGAGGAGATCCCTACTCCTCCCAAGGATATACAACATGGATAGTTGTCTCACTCCAGGTGGAGCCCCCGGTGGCGCAGTGGGTTAAACCCCTGTGCCGGCAGGACTGAAGACCGACAGGTTGCAGCTTCGAATCCGGGGAGAGGTGGATGAGCTCCCTCTATCAGCTCCAGCTTGCGGGGACATGAGAAAAGTCTCCCACAAGGATGACAAAAACATCAATTCATCCGGGCGTCCCCTGGGCAACATCCTTGCAGACAGCCAATTCTCTCACACCAGAAGTGACTTGCAGTTTCTCAAGTTGCTCCTGACATGACAAAACAACAACAACTCCAGGTAGTAGTGTAGACCACCTTTGCAGTGGTGTCCCCTCCCTGTGACTTTGTCAGAAATCCCACTATAGTGGGATCTCCTTTTCTGGACATCTCCATAAAGAGTCTGGACATCTTGCTGGAGATGCTTTAGCTGGAGATCCTGACTGACCAAAGGGTTGGACCAGATGGTCACATCTAACTCTTGTTGCATAGCATCTTCTTTGAAGTTGGAGCCATGAATGCCACACCCTGCAGCCAATGTCCCTGTCAGCAAATTTTATACCAAACCACTATTTTAAACCAAGGGCATGGAAAATACTGTACTTGCTAGGATGACCAGTGAGACATGACTCAACCCTACAATGTCTGATTGCTGTGCTAAGTATTCAACCCGGGTGAGTATGCAACCTCCTTTAGACAAACAGACCGTGTGCATTTAGACCTTCCTCCACTGCCGATTCTCCTCTTACATCACTTTTATTTTGCCGCAAAAGACATTCTGCAAGTGACTTTGGGATGATGGAGGGGATCTGTCCCACCACTCGGCTGCAGTCGAGGTATTAATATGGCAAGAGTTCAGCCAACACCAGCAGCTCCCATCAACAGCCGGGACTCATAAGGCAATCTAAACAAGTACTAATTCTCATTTGGAACAGAGAGCTTTTGCAAATCACCCAAAGCCAAAGCTGGAAGGAATCCGGAGTTTAAGTTCCTAAATATATCAGCTGGAGAAGAAAGTGGAGGATTGCAAGGAAGGACAGGAAACGGCCTTCTTGGCTGTAGTTTCTTGGAACTACAATGGGTTTTTGTACACACACACATACACACACACACACCAATCAAAGTGGATTAGATGGGAAAGGGTCCTTAGGTGGGTCAAAGGTTTTGCAGCCTGAAAAATCCTTCTCCTCCTTTCCATTCCAGAGAAACCTTCCTATAAAATGGTTCGTCCAAGCCCCCAAAGAAGGTGAAAGAACTACTTTTCTGAATCCTTTTGGTTAGTTCCCATGAAAGTAGGCTCATTGAGTCCATTGTTGCTTGAGAGTCAACACTTAGCGCGCCTACACTGTAGAATTAGTGCAGATTGGTGCCACTTTAATTGCCGAGGATTAATGCTATGGAATAGTGTCATTGTGTGCTGGGTCCTCACCAAACTACCCTGGACCATGCTCTGACCTACAAGAAGCACTGCCTGAATCAAGCAAAAAGGGGGCGATAGAAACAGTATAATACAAAAGCTGACTGGCACAACCTGGGGATCACAACCAGATACAGTGAAGACATCTGCCCTTGCGCTATGCTACTCGGCTGCTGAGTATGCATGCCCAGTGTGGAACACATCTCACCATGCTAAAACAGTAGATGTGGCTCTTAATGAGACATGCCACATTATCACGGGGTGTCTGCACCCTACACCACTGGAGAAATTACACTGTTTAGCCGGTATTGCACCACCTAACATCTGCTGGGAAGTAGTGAAAGGACCAAGGCAGTGACATCTCCAGCTCATCCCCTGTTTGGGTATCAGCTAGCACGTCAATGACTTAAATCAAGAAATCGTTTTCTAAGATCTACAGAGACACTTGTTGGAACACCTCAGCAAGCGAGAGTCCAAAAATGGCAGGCTCAAACCCAAATGAGAGACTCCCCCCTGGGTACACAGAAAACTGGGCAACTTGGAAGGCGCTGAACAGACTACACTCTGGCACCACGAGATGCAGAGCCAACCTTAAGAAATGGGGTCACAAAGTGGAATCCATGACATGCGAGTGTGGAGAAGAGCAAACCACAGACCACCTACTGCAATGCAGCCTGAGCCCTGCCACATGCACAATGGAGGACCTTTTTTCAGCAACACCAGAGGCATTCCAAGTGGCCAGCTACTGGTCAAAGGACATTTAATAGAATACCAAGCTTGCAAACTTTGTGTTTTGTTTGTTTTGTTTGTTTGTTTTTTAATGCAATACAACTGTTTTGGTTCACTCCTGATATGATAAAAAAAACACCCCAAACTACAACTCCTGGGATTCCACAGAAAGAAGCCAAAGGTGTCAATGGGGTGTCAAATTGCATTCATTTTGCAGTCCATATTTTATTTATTTACTTACTTAAAGTATTTATATTCTGCCCTTCTCACCCCAAAGGGGACTCAGAGAGAAGCACATATACGGTGAACATTCAGTGCTGTTATATACTGACAAGACAGACAACTGTACATAGATAGAAGTATATATAGGTTTTCCCATCTTCGGCATCTTGGAGGCTGTGCTTAGTTCCAGCCATGGGTGTTGCTGTCACTCCACTTTCCCTGCCAAAAAGCTTTGTTTGTAAACTTCCTTCTTGATTGAATTACCAGTATTTTTCTGGCATTTCCTTATGGGGGCTTTAAATATCTCCCCGCTTAATATCTCCCCTATTTATCTACTCACATTGCCAGGTCGGCACAAGCTGGACTAAAGGCTAGGAGCTCATCCTGACCTGGGCTTCAAATTGTCAACCTTTCGGTTGGCAACATTTATTGCAGTTGGTGGTTAACCTGCTGTGCTAAAGCCCAGATCTAAGATTCACCTTAGATACATCCTTAGATACATCTAAGACAGACATGTCTTTTGGTGTTTTGGTGTTTCCAGATGTTTTGGACTTCAACTCCCACAATTCCACAGGGAGGAGGGAGCAAGCTTGTTTTCTGCTTCCTTGGAGACTAGGACGCGGAACAATGGCTTCAAACTACAAGAGAGGAGATTCCATCTGAACATGAGGAAGAACTTCCTGACTGTGCGAGCCGTTCAGCAGTGGAACTCTCTGTCCCGGAGTGTGGTGGAGGCTCCTTCTTTGGAAGCTTTTAAGCAGAGGCTGGATGGCCATTTGTCAGGGGTGATTTGAATGCAATATTCCTGCTTCTTGGCAGGGGGTTGGACTGGATGGCCCATGAGGTCTCTTCCAACTCTTTGATTCTATGATTCTATTCCTAACATACTACTGTTTTGGACTTCAACTCCCACATTTCCTAACAGCCTATCAGTGGTTAGGAAGTGTGAGAACTGAAGTCCAAAACACCCTGAGGGCCCACGTTTGCCCATGCCTGATCTTTGGGGTTATTTGGAACTAGTAACAAGATTCTAGCCATATTAGGATTTATGTTGAATAGGAGTCACTATCCAGACATATTTAGTAGCTAATCCTTATATCCGCCTTTAAAGTAATGGAAGAGTTTCCATGCAATCCAATCCAGACGGATCATTAACAATTTAACATTCAGTCCCAGTGGAAAACAATGTGTCATTGTCCAAAAAGGCCCCCCAAATGCCTCTTCCATTCAAGATTTTTTTTGCCACTTTCATGATTATGTCTGCTATTGAGTTTTGGTTTCCTCCATCGCTGGGAGCCTGTATGACTCAAAGCTTTATATAGCTTTGGGATCACGGTCGGGTGGGAGATGTTTAGGTTATTAAAATTCTAGAGCAAACCACAGGATTTTTATGGGTATGCATCTCGTTGTGCCTTAGAAGGAAAGAAAAAAGTCAAGGCAACAGAGGTGTCAATTGGATTATTGCATTGTGTAACAAAATGTGCATATTCTGTTCCTGGTTTGAAAGCATTATTTCCTGTTTAATTGTGTGGTCCTTACTTTGAAAGTAGTTGTTATACTCCAGAAACATTGTTTTTTGTGCCTGCCACAAACTACATTGAATTGATTGAGACTCTATGAGATACTCATTGAAAAACTATTGAAAAATGTGCTACAGAATCTCCCGCAAAAACAAAAGTTTTTGCAGTTTAATAAATTTTCTTTCACGTTTTTATGATAGAACGAATTAGTAAATGACATTTATAAACCAGGAACAAAAAACGTGTTCCATTTTGTTGTTGTGTGCCTTCAAGTCTCTTCTGGCAAATGGCGACCCTAAGGCAATGCTATCATGGGATTTGCTTGGCTTGCTTTCTTCAGAGGAGGTTTGGCAATGAGGTTGAGAGAGAATGACCTGATCTAAGGTCACCCAATAGGTTTCCATGGATGTGCAATGGGAATCCAAACTTTTGGGTACATCTATGTTGTTGTTCATTCATTCAGTCGGTTCCGACTCTTTGTGACCTCCAGTAACAACACCACACCACAGCTCCCTGTCAGCTGTGGCCACCCCCAGCTCCTTCAAGATCAAGCCAGTCACTTCAAGGATGCAATCCATCCATCCTGCCCTTGGCCGGCCCCTCTTCCTTTTTCCTTCCATTTTCCCCAGCATAATTGTCTTCTCTAAGATTTCCTGTCTTCTCATTACGTGGCCAAAATACTTCATCTTCGCCTCTACTATTCTTCCCTCCAATGAGCAGTCGGGTTTTATTTCCTGAAGTATGGACTGGTTGGATGTTCTCATGGTCCAAGGCACTCTCAGAACTTTCCTCCAACACCACAGTTCAAAAGCATCTATCTTCCTTCGCTCAGCCTTCCTTATGGTCCAGTTCTCACATCCATAAGTTACTACGGGGAATACCATTGCTATAACTATGTGGATCTTCATTGCCAGTGTGATGTCCCTACTCCTCACTATCTTATCGAGATTGGCCATTGCTCTCCTCCCAAGAAGTACACATCTTCTGATTTCCTGGCTGCAATCTGCATCTACAGTAATCTTTGCACCTAGAAATACAAAGTCTGTCATGGCCTCCATGTTTCCTCCCTCTTTTAGCCAGTTATCAATCAGTCTGGTTGCCATAATCTTGGGTTTTTTAAATGTTTAATTGCAACCCAGCTTTTGCACTTTCTTCTTCCACCTTGACTAGAAGACCCCTCAGCTCCTTCTCACTTTCAGCCATCAAAGTAGTATCATCTGCATATCTAAGGTTGTTAATGTTTCTTCCATGAGTTAATTGAACACCTATACTGTTCAATTAACTCAGTCTGATACCATTTTAACTGCCAACTGGAGCAGGCTGTAGAATTGTGGTAGTTGTAAAAGTCTTTTCTGCCTCACTGATTGATAACTCTGGGAGCATCTATGCTGTAAGGGCACAGTGGCACAATGGGTTAAAACACTGAATTGTTGAATCTGCTGACCTAAAGGTTGGCAGTTGAAAGCTATGGGTCGGGGTGAGCTCCCACTGTTAGCTCTAGCTCCTGCCAACATAAAGTTCAAAAACATGCAAATGTGAGTAGATCAATAGATACCAATTTGGTGGGAAGGTAATAAAGGTGCCCATGCAGCCATGCTGGCAACTCATCCAAGGGGGTGTCTATGGACAACAGGTTCCTTGGCTTGGAGATGGAAAAAAGCACCTCTCCATGACTGGAGTTGAACACCACCTCCAGAAGCCAGAAATAAAAGGGGAAGACTTTACTTCTGCTCTGTGTATTTGTGTGTCATTGTTATTTAACTGTATTAAAAGTCATAGAATGTTTGCCTACCTGTGTATATTGTAATCCATTCTGAGTCCCTCTCAGGCAGATAGAATGGAATATAAATAAAGTGTTATTATATTATAATTAATGCAGTTTGACCCCATGCATCTCCCATGAGCCAATGCAATTGAATACTGGGAGTTTGGGGAGTCAGCAACATTCTTGGGCAGAGAAAGCTCAAGGTTCTCATGTCCTGGCAGTTCAACTGGTGTCAAACTGCATCAATTCTACAGTGTAGAAGCGCCTGGAGGAGAAGGATGGATCTCAATATCTAGCTAACCCCTTGCCAAAAGGACTTGAACCCCAGAAATTGTCTATAAGTAAGACTACTCAAAACAATGAGATTTCAGGTCTAAATTTAATTTTAAGGAAGTTCTTTCACCCTGAGACTCTTCCCCTTTGCTCCATTGACTACAGCTGTGAGAGCCCTAAAGTCTCCTTATCATATTACACAAGTGAAGCAGTTTGTTCTCCCTTTAACTGCCATGCCTCCAAAGTACTGCGCAGGGCACATAGTTGTACAGTGTGAAAAAGTCTTCCATCCTCAAAAGAATGAAAGCCGATCTGGTTGAAAGGAAATTGAAAATCTGCAAAAACACTTGTGTCCTCAATTTCATCGGCACCTCTCTCTCTCTGCTCTGGCGCACGTACTGGCTTCCCAGTTCAACATCGGATCCTCTGCCCACAGAAATAACCAAGTTAAAAAATAGAGATCATATTTTCATCCTTCCTAAATATTTATGATGAATGCGAGAGAAAACCAGAAGGAAGGAATGGTATTTTTGGAGCAAGGAAGGAGGCGGGCTTTCTGTGCAAGGAGTTGGACACTTAATCTCCAGATTAGGAGCAGCTAATTCATCCAAGATGGGGTTGGGATGCAATGGAAGTTCTAGTGCAGAAGCAGGTGGAATGGGTTTGTTTGCTTGGAATCATAGAATCAAAGAGTTGGAAGAGACCTCATGGGCCATCCAGTCCAACCCCCTGCCAAGAAGCACAAATATAGCATTCAAACCACCCCTGACAGATGGCCATCCAGCCTCTGTTTAAAAGCTTCCAAAGAAGGAGCCTCCACCACACTCCGGGGCAGAGAGTTCCACTGCTGAATGGCTCTCACAGTCAGGAAGTCCTTCCTCATGTTCAGATAGAATCTCCTCTCTTGTAGTTTGAAGCCATTGTTCTGCGTCCTAGTCTCCAGGGAAGCGGAAAACAAGCTTGCTCCCTCCTCCGTGTGGCTTCCTCTCACATATTTATACATGGCTATCATATCTCCTCTCAGCCTTCTCTTCTTCAGGCTAAACATGCCCAGCTCCTTAAGCCGCTCCTCATAGGGCTTGTTCTCCAGACCCTTGATCATTTTAGTTGCCCTCCTCTGGACACATTCCAGCTTGTCAATATCTCTCTTGAATTGTGGTTCCCAGAATTGGACACAATTCAGGATAAACACACAACCCAATGATCTCAGGAAAAGCTGAGGACAATTACTTCTTTCAGCCCTTCTTGTCAAGCCACAGACAACCCCCCCTGCTGCCCCCCCAAATATTAATAGATTACTAAGAGACTTCAAGCAATATATATGATTTTTTCTTTATTTTTAAAACATTCTCCATGGTTCCAAAGTAGTGAAATGTCAAAGCACTATCCAGAGTGGACCTAGCAGAAGCTTTACCCTACAAACTGTGTTATATCTAATCCTTCAATAAATGTATCACCTTGATTTTTGTGTAACTTGTATCTTTTATGTCCTGCGCCAGTTCCTAAAAGTATAAAGTGTATAAACTATATCAAATGAAATGTATTAAAATGTATCTAGGACGCAGCTACCTTTCCATGTCCCCAGTTTACATAATTCCTTGGGGAAGGAGACCATGACCAGGATCCCTCCAGGTATTACCCAAGCCAGATAACTATCAAAACCTTTTATCTATGTCTGCAGATAGAGATTATCCTGTTTGTCACCAGAATGCTCCCGGTGGCAGTGGGTTAAACCCCTGTGCCAGCAGGACTGAAGACCGACAGGTCGCAGGTTTGAATCCGGGGAGAGCGTGGATGAGCTCCCTCTGTCAGCTCCAGCTCTCCATGCGAGGATATGAGAGAAGCCTCCCACAAGGATGGTAAAACATCAAAATATCTGGAAGCCCCTGGGCAACATCCTTGCAGACAGCCAATTCTCTCACACCAGAAGCGACTTGCAGTTCCTCAAGTCACTCCTGACACAACAAAAAAAACCCCACAAGAATAAATGCAGGATGTTTGTTCATTCAACTTGAGGCTGAGAGTTTGCCGCTCCTGTGGAAGAGGGGGCTGAACAAATTTGAATACATTATTTTTCTATAGGGAGCCTGGCCAGTCCCAGCACAGATCCTAGCTTGTCTCTTTTTCAGCCAATCAGGAGAGGGAACGGGAAGCCTGAATAGCTGTCACAACTGTATGAGGTGTCATGTGTTTCTCTGTGAATTTATGCTTATACTTTTTGAAGCATATTGCTTGTCCTTTTTGGCCAAATTGGAACAAACCTCTGTTGCTTTGCCTTCAAGCTAAGAAACTTGTTCTGTGTACTGGCTGATACGGTTTTGCAGAAGCTCACCGGGCATGGACCTCTCTAACCGCAGTCCTAACTGAAATCACCACATCCTGCCACTTCAAGTGGTGTCAAACTGCATTCATTCTACAGCAGTGGTTCTTACCCTGGGGTCCCCGGATGTTTTTGGCCTTCAACTCCCAGAAATCATAACAGCTGGTAAACTGGTTGGGATTTCTGGGAGTTGTAGGCCAAAAACATCTGGGGACCCCAGGTTGAGAACCACTGTTCTACAGTGTAGATGCACACCTCACCAATTGCAGGAGAAAACCAGTGGAAGGGTGGATTCAGGTCAGACATTTACCCGCCAGCATTCCTATGAAATGGGTCCAGAAATATGTATGGAAAACCCATCAATGACAGCAAGAAGGAGCCGAGATTTATGAAAGACAGAGCAGCCATTCCAATTTGGGAAGTGAAAAGAGATATGAGGAATGAGTGTCTGGGAACCTAAAAAGGATTCTTGCAATGAAATTTATCCCAGTGACATAAATAACTGAAAGCAGATCTGTTTGAGGAAGACCTTTCCAATGTGGCCATTTTGGCCAAAAAGGAGTAATTTACCTTATAATATATATTTTTTAAAAAAACAACCACCCTGAATCCTATTGTTAGGTCCAAGCAGTCTAGAGCCAATGTTCTTAGGTTTTATCTATGTATTTAACTGTATTTTATCCTGCCTCAAACCTTGGGGAGAAGCAGCCATGGAATTATTGTTGCTGTCGTTGTTGTTGTTGTTATACTGAATCTATTAGACTTCCCTTCATGTCAACTCACCACTCAAACAATGAGTCCTGGCACTACTCTGTTTTGGGTTAAGCCCTGAGTGTTTATAGTATTTTAATTGTTAGTGTTTTAATTATGACAGATTTTCATTATTTTAACAGTTTCTAGGCGTTTTAGTGATTTTAACCAACTTGCAGACTTAATTCTATTTTTATACCTCTTCGTACATTGTGGATTTTAAATAGTATTCTATTTTCTTAAAGCTGTGAGCCACTTTGGGGCTCAATCAAGAGATAAAAGCAGGATGATGATGATACACCTTTTGCAAAACTGAAATTCTTTTGTCAGCCTCCTTGGGTCCTAATCCAGGAGAAAGGAGGCATATAAATGAAGTAAATAAAGAAAATAAGAGATGAAAGCAGCATGATAATAATAATTAAAGTGATAATAGTATTAGTAGTAGAAATAGTGGCATATAAATGGAATAAAAAAGAAAATAGATGAAAGCAGGATGATAATTATATTAATTTTGGTGATAATAATAATAGTGGCATAGTAAAAGTAAGGGTTTTCCCTGACATTAAGTCCTGTCGTGTCCGATTCTGGGGGTTGGTGCTCATCTCCATTTCTAAGCCGAAGAGCAGGCATTGTCCGTAGACACCTCCAGGGTCATGTCGCCAGCATGACTGCCTGGAGTGCTGTTACTTTCCTGAAATGGGATAACTATTGATCTACTCACATATGCATGTTGTCAACTGCTAGGTTGGCAGAAGCTGGGCCTAACAGCAAGAGCTCACCCTGCTCCCTGGAAACAGTTCAGCAGCTCAGCAGTTGAACCTGCTGTGCCACCAGAGGGCCTAATAGTGGCATAGAGTAAATTAAAAAAAGCGATGAATGCAGGATGATAATGACAATAATGATGGCGATAACATAATAATAATAATGGCATATAAATGAAGTACATAAAATAAGAGATAAAAGTAGGACTATAAAGATAATAATGATAGTGGTGGCATATAATAAATGGAGTAAATAAAGAAAATAAGATATAAAAGTAGGATGATAATTTTTTTTTTTTTTTGCAAAACTGAAACTCTTTTGTCAGCCCTAATTAAGGGAAAAGTGGCATTTAAATGGGGTAAATAAAACAAGAAGTGGGTTGGTCTTTTGGTTTTCCATTGTTGGCGTTTTTTGGCAGTTCCCCGAAGGTCCTTCATTGCAAAACTGGCCCTTGGACCTTCCCAAATTAGAAAATTCTGCCTCTTAAAAGGTGAAATATAAAGAAAGGGAAGCCACAGCAGCAACCTATTCTGGGGAAAACCTCATAAGAAGATCCCTTTCAATGAGGGTTTTCCCTTCCTGTTTCATCCAAATCTGACACAACTGTAATTTGGACAGATGTTTTCAGCAACGTTTGGGAAGAGAGACTTCTAATTACATGGAAGAGTTTAACTCATTGTTTGGCATAAGAAGGGCAGTTCAAAGCATATCTGTACTGCTTTTAAAGGGGGGAAATATGCATATTGATGTATCAAATGAGTGTTTCTGGCCAATTGTGGCTCATGGTCCATATACGGAGCCCTCTTTGCATCAATTTGGAGGCTGAAAACTGACCCAAAGTACCCCAAACTGGCTGCAAATGTGGCAGTTCATTCCCTCCAAGCAAAATTATCATCCCAAAAGAGTCCAAAATATTAATCATGTTGTATCTGATGCTAGGATCCATTTATCCACAGATAAATAAACGCACCACCCCTTTTATTCACCATAAAGGACCATGCGGTACATAAACGAAGGCTCATTTCCTCAACATGTCAGTGCAGAAATACAAACAAAAGCAATCAGATCCATCAAAATACCTGTTTGTTTATTTTTCAAAAAAAGGAGAAGGAATCTCATAAACTAGATATATGTCCTTTGTGCACAAGAAGCATCTCTAGGAAGGATAAGCCAAAGTGTCTCGTGAATGTGTTTCCTATTTGCATTAAAGACTACAGAAGTTGACATTGATATCATGCACACGTTTAAAGGTGATTGATGTTGTTTGGTGGTGGTCAAACAACTCCAAGGATTTTTGGAGGATACTGATTTTCTAGATCCATTTCAATCCACCTTCAGGCCACGACATGGGATGGAAATGGCTTTGGCCACCTTAGTGGATGATCTATGGCAGTGGTTCCCAACCAGTGGTCCACAAGAATGGAAATATGGTCCATGGCCTCACCATTACTACACTGTTGCCTCGAAACCATGCGACAACGAGAATGACAAACCCTCTTATAGTACCAAGGCAATGGGGATGTCGGGATGGGAGAGAGTAATTATCCATGAAAGATTATTGCTATCACATCAGCTCTAGATTCTGAAATATGGTTTTCTGTGGGTGAGAAGATGGTGACTACTGGATAGCAGATGTTCTGTATCAGAAACTAGAGCTGAAGTGGTCTATCCAATGCAATTTTCTGAATCAATGCCCCAAATAGCCAAACTGAATCTAAAATTGACCTGATTTGTAACCCTTTTGGTACTAATGTTGGAGAATGGTCCCTGGTCAAAGTGGTCCCTGGTCAAAAAAAGCTTGGGAACCACTGATCTACATGGAGAGCTGGACAGGGGAAGTGTGACCCTCCTGGTCCTTCACCTCTCAGCAGCTTTCATTACCATTGACCATGGTATCCTTCTGGAGCGACTAGCCAGGATGGGAGCAGGAGGCACTCCATTGCAATGGTTCCGGTCTTTCCTTACTCATAACTCAAAATCCACTGGAGGAATTGCCACTAAATTTGGCCACAATTCACCAACTAACCCAAGGAGTGACCACCACTCAAAAATTTGATTTTGTCATTTGGGAGTTGTAGTTGCTGGGATTTATAGTTCACCTATAATCAAAGAGCATTCTGAACTCCACCAACAATGGAATTGAACCAAACTTGGCACACAGGACTCCCATGACCAACAGAAAACACTAGAAGGACTTGGTGGGCATTGACCTTGGGTTTTGGAGTTGTAGTTCACCTACCTCCAGAGAGCACTGTGGACTCAAACAATGAAGGATCTAGACCAAACTTGGCATGAATACTCCATATGCCCAAATATGGAGTTTGGAGGAAATAGATCTTGACATTTGGGAGTTGTAGTTACTGAGATTTATAGTTCACCTACAATCAAAGAGCATTCCGAACCCCACCAATGATAGAATTGGGCCAAACTTCCCACACAGAACCCCCATTACCAACACAACACACCTGTGGTGAAACCCTTGTGCCGGCAGGACTGAAGACCAGCAGGTCACAGGTTCAAATCCAGGTAGAGCGCAGATGAGCTCCCTTTATCAGCTCCAGCTCCTCATGCAGGGACATGAGAGAAGCCTCCCACAAGGATGGTAAAACATCAAAACATCCGGGCGTCCCCTGGGCAATGTCCTTGCAGACAGCCAATTCTCTCACACCAAAAGTGACTTGCAGTTTCTCAAATTACTCCTGTCACAACAAAAAAGAACCCAACAAAATACTGTGTTTTCTGATGGTCTTTGGTGACCCTTCTGACACCCCATTGCTACCCCCAGATTGCTGCCTTAAGACCACCCAGTCCAACACCCTTCACCAGGGCAAGAAAACATCATCAAAGCCCTCCTGAGTAAGAGCCATCCAGTCATAGATATAAATAGATAGATATGATTCCCACATACATATGGATGTATATGACAGATATTGTATCATAGTTTTGAAAGGGACCCCTACAGAAGGACAATTATATGTTGTATGTTCCAGAGTAGGAAAACCAGACAATCTCTAAATCAACACTGACAAAGAAGCAACAAGCTAGTTGTTTATAATATGGGTGATGCTATGGACCATTCTTGGAACGTTTATTTTTTTTGTTTTTAGCCTTGATTTTATGTTACGATGTATATTTTAAGATGATGTCAGCCACCTTGAGTGCACCTGGAGAAAGGCAGCATAGAAACCTTCTAAATACATACATACATACATACATACATACATACATACATAAATACACACATAATTGAGTGACTACAATGCCCAGAATCCTCCCAAGCAGCTGGTTATGGGATACTGGGAGCGAGAGTTCTGACATAATTTTGTTCTTATCCCTTGGAGGAGATGCTATCCTCCAAATTCCTGCTCAGTGTCTCTGGCTGTGTTCCAGGCCTTTAAAGATCCACAATGACAAGAGATTTGGGGGAAATGGGTTTTGCAGAACAGTGCAAGGATTGCTGGAAGCCGTTGCATCCGATGAGACGATGCCACCTCCCCGGAGCTTCTTCCCTTTCTCCCAAATTACAGGAAGACGGAGAACGTCATGTCTGCGCTCGGAAGGCATTTATGGCTCCAAAGTGTTTGGAGACCTGATGCCAACTTCCCCAAGGCACCTGTCAACTGTCGGAAGGATCCTGGCCCTGTCAATCAGCCCGTGATGCAGCAACTAGGAAGTGGAATGTATGAAACATATCCGTTTGTCCTGCAGTTTTTGCAACGCATTACACTGTGCAACACAATTTTTTTGTTCCTAGGTTATAATGCCATTCCCTAGTTGGTTCTATCATAATAACATGGGGAAATTCTATTAAAATGCACAAATTTTATTTTTGTGGGAGGGACATCCTGCAACACATTTTGCTACAGTTTTTCCATGTACCTTATCATCAAGTCTCAACCAATCCGACACTGTTTGTGACACAAAAAAGATGTTTCTGGAGTAGAACAACTACTTTCAAAGTATGGACTGCACAATCAAACAGGAAATAACACTTTCAAACCAGGAACAGATTGTTACAAAAATTTGTTACACAGTCTTATCTTCATTCTGGTCCCCTAGAAGGCTACTATAGATTTGCATTAGAGGAGATAGAGGTTCCTATGGAGTCCTCTTCCTGGGAATTTGCTCAGTCCTCTCCCAGGCAACTGTATGTTAAATTCCTACAGAGTGAATGTCACCCCCAAATAAGTGAAAGCCTGGCTACAAACTACCAAGTTCAACACATAAAGAATAAAGACCTGCCTTTCTTCCCCCCCCCCCCCCCCCTATAATGTTTATTGTGGCATATGAAGCACACTGTATGTTGTTGTTCATTGTGGCACACTGTATGTTGTTGTTCATTCGTTCAGTCGCTTCTGACTCTTTGTGACCTCATGAACCAGCCCACGCCAGAGCTCCCTGTTGGCCATCACCACCACCAGCTCCTTCAAGGTCAAGTCAGTCACTTCAAGGGTGTCATCCATCGATCTTGCCCTTGGTCGGCCCCTCTTCCTTTTCCCTTCCATTTTATCCAGCATCATTGTCTTCTCTATGCTTTCCTTTCTTCTCATTATGTGGACAAAGGACTTCATCTTTGCCTCTACTATCCTTCCCTCCAATTAGCAGGGGCTTTATTTCCTGAAGTATGGACTGGTTGGATCTTCTTGTGGTCCAAGGCACTCTCAAACTTTCCTCCAACACCACAGTTCAAAAGCATCTATATCCCTTTGCTCAGCCTTCCCTAAGGTCCAGCTCTTGCATCTGTAGGTTACTATGGGGAATACCGTTGCTTTAACTATGTGGCTCTTCGTTGCCAGTGTGATGTCTCTACTCTTCACTATTTTATTGAGATTGGTCATTGCTCTCCTCCCAAGAAGGAAGCATCTCCTGATTTCCTGGCTGCGGTCTGCGTCTGCAGTCATCTTTGCACCTAGAAATACAAAGTCTGTCACTGCCTCGGTTTTTTCTCCCTCTATTTGCCAGTTGTCAATCATTCTTGTTGCCATAATCTTGGTCCTTTTATGTTTAACTGCAACCCAGCTTTTGCAGTTTCTTCTTTCACCTTGGTGAGAAGGCTCCTCAGCTCCTCCTTGCTTTTGGCCATCAAAGTGGTATCATCCACATATGTAAGGTTGTTATTGTTTCTTCCAGCAATTTTTACTCCAGCCTTGCATTCATCAAGCCCCGCACATCGCATGATGTCTTCTGCATACAAGTTGAATAGGTTGGGTGGGAGTAGACAACCCTGCCGTATGCCTTGCCCAATCTTGAACCAGTCATTTTCTCCTGACGTTTCGCCTGCATCTATGGCAAGCATCCTCAGAGGTAGTGAGGGCTGTTGGAAGTAGGAAAAAGGGTTTATATATCTAAGGAATGACCAGGGTGGGACAAAGGACTATTGTCTGTTGGAGCTAGGTGTGAATGTTTCAACTGACCACTTTGATTAGCACCAGACACTGCCAGGTAATCAAATGCTAATCAAGGTGATCAGTTGAAACATTCACACCGAGCTCCAACAGACAATAGTCCTTTGTCCCACCCTGGTCATTCCACAGATATATAAACCCTTTTTCCTACTTCCAACAGCCCTCAGTACCTCTGAGGATGCTTGCCATAGATGCAGGCGAAACGTCAGGAGAAAATGCCTCTAGAACATGGCCATATAGCCCGAAAAAACCTACAACAACCCAATAATAATAATAATAATAATAATAATAATAATAATAATAATCCAGCATATATATCTCATTTGCTGTAACATACTGTGTTTTTGTGTCAGTAAAATAATAATAATAATAATAATAATAATAATAATAATAATAATGTTACCTGCCTCTCCTTATGGCTTTAAGCTACAACTACAGGGTTAATGGATGGTATTTGCTCTCTCTAAAATAAATTATAAATGTACTTACTTGTATTTAATGTTGTGGATGACACTGCAAGGCTGTTGTAAGTAACACATTCCTGCCATCATCATCACTGTATTTGTTACCTGCCTCTCCTCATGGCTTTAAAGGTTGATAAATGGTATTTGCTCTCTCTCCAATATATTATAAACATACTTATTCATATCTACTTTGTAGACTTTTCAAAAACACACATTTGATTGTATTACCTTTTACTATTTCTCAGCCCTTTCATATGCATTTCTTTCTGCTTAGAGGAGGAGGAGGATATTTGAAAGGAACCAAGACGGCCGGTCTTCACCCAGACAGTTTAATTGCCTGCTCTTTTTCTTCCTTCTGTGCCTTAGATCAGGAGAAACTTGAAGCTGAATGCTCTGCCAGAGAATTCTGTAAACTCTGACAAGAATTAGAAATCAATGTGCGTGTCTCTAGTTAGGAGACCAAGACGTGTGCGAAGCCTGCTTCCAAAGACAGCACACCTGCTAAATAGTTTCAGGGTTTTTCAGCAATTGCATGACATAAGCCGCAGTGCCTGATGCAAGACTATTATACTGACAGTTGCATCACGAAAAGAGCCAAAGCGTGTGCTTCTTTTCTTTCTTTCTTTTTGCAAAGGAGCAGGGAGCCAATTGCACTAAATCAGGGAAGAATGAGCTTCGGCTGACGATCTGGAAAGACAAGGATGAGCTCATGCGCTGGAAGGCGTTCAGAGGAGAGCGCATTCGGTCATTCTGTGGCTTTCTTTCCATACTTTCCACTGCTATTGGAAGACCCCCCTTCCCAATGATTAGCACTGGAGGAGGACAAGGAAACCAGAACCTGTGGTACATCTACACAATAGAATTAATGCAATTTGGCACCACTTGGCTCAATGTTATGGGATCTTGGGAAGGTAAAAAGCAAGTTCTTTAACCTTCTATGCAGAATGGCACTGCAAACTACTTCCCCCATGGTCCCATAGCATTCAGACATCACTATTAGAATCTTAGAATTGGAAAAGACCCCAAAGGCCATCCAGACCAACCCCCTTCTGCGAGGCAGAAAAAGCACAATCAAAGCACCCCAGACAGATGACAATAAATAATAATAATAATAATAATAATAATAATAACAGAATATTATTGTTGGAAGAGACCCCCAAAGGCTATCCAGACCAACCCCCTTCTGCCAGGCAGAAAAAGCACAATCAAAGCACCCCAGAAAGATGACCATAATAATAATAATAATAATAATAATAATAATAATAATAATAATAGATTCTTAGTGTTGGAAGAGACCCCCAAAGGCCACCCAGACCAACCCCTTCTGCCAGGCAGAAAAAGCACAATCAAAGCATCCCAGACAGATGACAATAATAATAATAATAATAATAATAATAATAATAATAATAGAACCTTAGAAGTGGAAGAGACCCCCAAAGGCCATCCAGACCAACCCCCTTCTGCCAGGCAGAAAAAGCACAATCAAAGCACCCCAGACAGATGACAATAATAATAATAATAATAATAATAATAATAATAATAGAATATTATTGTTGGAAGAGACCCCCAAAGGCCATCCAGACCAACCCCCTTCTGCCAGGCAAAAAAAGCACAATCAAAGCACCCCGGACAGATGACCATAATAATAATAATAATAATAATAATAATAATAATAATAGATTCTTAGTGTTGGAAGAGACCCCCAAAGGCCATCCAAACCAACCCCTCTTCCATGCCTCAAGCGAGATCCATTCTTATGAAACCCATTGAGGCTGCCATCACCCTAAAGCACCCATTGAGTATCTGGACTAATACCACTGTGTATACTGGAACCCGGACATTCAGACCATTATTGATTGCCAAACCTTCATAGAATGATAGAATAATAGTGTTGGAAGAGACCACACTGGCCATCCAGTCCAACCCCCTTCTGCTAGGCAGGAAAAGCAACAATCAAAGTATCCAAGACAGATGACCATCCAGCCCCTTCTTCATTACCATCATTATCATCATAATAGAATCATAGAGTTTGACCATTTTGTCCAACCCCCTTCTTTCTGCCAGGCAAGAAAAGCACAATCAAAGCCCTCCTGACATATGGCCATGCAACCTCATAAACATTAGTGGGTTTGTGGAGAAATCAGGCTATATAATCAAAGACTCTTCGACCATCCAGTCCAACAAGCCCACAAACCAACCCACAAACATATGTACACACTTTGACTTACATACATATCGCTGTACACTCTCACACACTTGTGTATTTATCTGAACTTTTGCTTAATTCTTGTTTGAACTTTAGCACAAATAACTTTTTGAAATGATATTCCCTTTGTCAATGCTTACGAACTGCCTTGACTGCTGTATAAATCAGGATAGAAAAATTAAACTATATATATATATCAGTCAATGCTGCATTTGGAACTGTATTTGCATTTACAGTCCCTGACTTTGACTTAGAGCCCATCCAAGAGGCTGAAGCGATTTGAAATTCCTCTTTGGATATTTGGTGGGCGGCCAGGAATGGGAACGGCTCTGCTTGAGTTATACCAGCCTTTCTTTTCTTTTTTCGCACATTCTTTCCCCAATTTGCTTCTTTTCGGCAGCTTTTCCTTCCAAAGGCCTCCCGCTTGCAGGAGTTCTTTTTCTTTTTTTCTTTTTTGGAAAGTCTATTCATTGCAATGACTGACGGTCATCTGGTTTTCCCTTTAGCATCATGTTGTGGTTTGGCTTCTGGGGCTTTGACGTTTCGCAACCCTTCCTTCTGCCAATTTTTTGGGTCCAGAAGGGCTGTCCGTCCGTCCCTTCGTCCTTCTCTTTTGCAGCATTTCTTTAGTGACTCACATTGTAACCGATATGAGTCATTGTGGCTTTACAACAGCATTTTTTTTTGCTTTCTGATTTATTATTTGCCTTTGGAGGTTGTGGGAAAAAAAGGGGGAAATGATGTTGAGCCACTTTCTGGGAGGCATCGCATTTCAGGCTCCCCATGGATGTCTAGCCTTTGCTCATTAGTTTTATCGAACTAGTTATAACATGCCTGGTATCCGAAGAAAACCAGTTTACATCACTGAGCCATTAAAAAAACTTTATTTCCTCCCTGGAACTACTGAGCAATTTTAAAGTCAAGAAATATGAAAAGTTAAAGAAGGTGGATCTACACCAGGGGTCCTTAAACAATGGCCCACGGGCCAAATGAGTTCATTTACCTGGCCCCTGCTATAACTACCATTAATGGCCTTGCTGTCACCACTGCACACATTCTTCCCGCTGTGGAAGAAAGGAAGGAGGGAGAAAAGGGAAAAAAGAGGGAAGGAGAGAGGAAGGGAATGATTGGAGAAGGGAGGGAAGGAGAAAAAGAGAAAGGAGGGGGGAAGGAAGGAAAGAAGGAAGATTGGCATTCCTCCTATCCTGTAATACATCACAGAGAACCACTTCACCTAGCAAAACCCAATCCTTCACCTAGCAACAATCTATCTGGTGGCAACACAGAGGGCCACTTGACCTAACAATGGCCTAGCCAGTGACACCATAGAGGGCCACTTTACCTGCCAATACCCAACTTCCCACCTAGCTACAACCTACTTAGTGACATCACAGAGGGCCACTTCACCTAGCAATACCCAATTCTTCACCTAGCAACACCCTATCCTGTGGCCTCACAGAGGGTCACTTCATCTAGCAGTGACCTAACTAGTGACACCACAGAGGGCCACTTCACCTAGAAGTACCCAACTCTCCACCTAGCAATAGGCTATATGGTGACATCACAGAGGCCACTTCACCTAGCAACACCCAACAGTTTGGCTAGCAATAACATATCCTGTGACATCACTTTACATAGCAACACCCAGCAGTTCACCTAGCAACAATATGTCCTGTGACATCACAGAGGGCCACTTCACCTAGCAATACCGACTCTCCACCTGGCAACAGCCTACATGGTGACATCACAGAGGGCCACTTCACCTAGCAATACCCAGCAGTTTGGCTAGCAACAACATATCCTGTGACATCACAGAGGGCCACTTCACCTAGTGATACCAACTCTCCACCTGGCAACAGCCTATCCAGTGACATCACAGAAGATCACTTTACCTAGCAACAGCCCTTGGGGTACAATCAAACAGGCACACACACATACATACTTTGACTTGTGTACACACACACAAACGCACTATTATTTTAGAGTCATACAAATTTCTACACATTCAGCTTTGCTCCCGAGCAACCATCACAGAGACCACAAGCAAAACATTATTGGTTCTAAACCTCCAAATTGGCCTTAGAACAGGAACACTCAGTCGAGGAACAAGGGACAATTCCTTTACCATTTCTTCCCATTGATTTCATGCTGCTGAACCGTGTAGCCGAAATACGCCTCCTTGGAGCCCGGTATGATCCGTGGCCTTTTGGTGTCGATGTTGAAAGCATCGCAGAAACCTGGGGGAAAGAGAAGTTTTTAAAAAATCAGCTGTACAAAGAGAATACCAAAGTGGTTAATCTAGAGCAGGCATGGGCCAACTTGGGCCCTCCAGGTCTTTTGGACTTCAACTCCTACAATTCCTAACAGCCTTAGGCCCCTTTCTTTTCTCAATCTGGGGGTCAGGACCCCTCTGGGTGGGTCACTAGGGGATGTTAGAGGTGTCGTCCAAGACCATCAGAAAATACAATATTTTCTGTTGTTCATGGGGGTTCTATGTGAGAAGTTTGGCCCAATTCTATCATTGGTGGGGTTCAGAACGCTCTTTGATTGCAGATGAACTATAAATCTCAGCAACTACAACTCCAAAATGTCAAGGTGTATCTTCCCCAAACTCCACCAGTGCTCACATTTGGGCATATTGAGTATTCGTGCCAAGTTTGGTCCAGATCCATCATTGTTTGAGTCCACAGTGCTCTCTGCATGTAGGTGAATTACAACTCCAAAACTCAAGGTCAGTGCCCACCAAACCCTTCCAGTATTTTCTGTTGGTCATGGGAGTTCTGTATGCCAAGTTTGGTTCAGTTCCATTGTTGGTGGAGTTCAGAATGCTCTTTGATTGTAGGTGAACTATAAATCCCAAATGACAACATCCGTTTTCCCCAAACTTCACCAGTATTCAAATTTGGGTGTATCAGGTGTTTGTGCCAAATTTGGTCCAGTGAATGAGAATACATCCTGCATATCAGATATTTACATTATGATTCATAACAGTAGCAAAGTAACAGTTATGAAGTAGCAACAAAAATAATTTTATGGTTGGGGGTCACCACAACTTGAGGAACTGTGTTAAGGAATCTAAAGCAATCTCAGTTTTGAATGACGAAGTGTGTATGTGATTCCAGTTCCAAATGGAACCACCAATTCACTATCCATGTCAAAGGAGATTTTGAGGCATCTCCACTTAAACTATTCAAATTTTGCTTTCTACCTGTTTTCCTACGATGCATTGGAAAAACAATGGAGGGAAATAAATGTATTTCGGGTTTTTTAACAATTCTGGGGAGTTCTGTGCAGAAATGCCTATGATTAATCCGGGGAAGGACTACGCTCATGGAAAAGAAGATCTAAACTGGAAGATTTTATTATAACACAAGTTACCATAGCAACACTCCAATGGCCTAAAGATACATATGTTTTCCTCCGAACCACACAAGCACACACACACACAAAGCCCAAAGCAACACTCACACTGAGAATTATGGCCTATGGATGGATGCACGCATCAGCAATTTCGAGGTTCACTTGGGGTCAGAAAAAAAACCCAGTGGAAATTGTATAGGGATTATCTTGGTGCCCCGGACGGACGCGATGATGGTTAATGCCGATGCTCAATGCTAATCCCACTCTAATAGGTGTGAGTCACTGAATAATATTAAATTAGGAGTGAGAAGTTGTGTGGTTTTGAAGTGTATGTACATTGATATGTGCTGGCATCCTGCTGCGGAGTTTGCAATTCGGAAAAGAACGGAGTTGTTCGGCAACGTCCATATTGCTGCCGCTCCCAAAACTCCATTGCATTCAGCCATGTCAGTTCAACTGTGTCAAACCACACTCATTTGACAGTGGGATGCAGCTATGCTGTAGAACAGGCCTGGGCAAACTTGGGCCCTCCAGGTGTTTTGGACTCCAACTCCCACAATTCCTAACAGCCTCAGGCCCCTTCCTTTTCCCCCTCAGCCGCTTATGCGGCTGAGGGGGAAAAGGAAAGGGCCTGAGGCTGTTAGGAATTGTGGGAGTTGGAGTCCAAAACACCTGGAGGGCCCAAGTTTGCTCAGCCCTCCTGTAGAATGAATGCACCTAATTGCCTTGGTCCAATGCTATCGAATCCTGGGAGCTATAGTTTGACAATACTTTGAGCTTTCTCTGCCAAAAGAGTCAGATGCCTCACCAAACTACAAATCCCAGCATCACATAGCATCAAATAAATGTAATTAAATGAGAGACTAGGTCCCTCAGAGAGGAGGAGTTGAAGCAGCTTCCCCTTTTGCTTTGGATCAGCATTAAGATGACAATATGATGCGAATCTAATGCGTACCGTCATTTTGGGAAGGTCATGTAATTTTATTTTGTTTACTGTGTTCTTATATTTTAGGTTTTATGTAATTTATCATGTTGTTAATTGTGTTTTGATTTTCTCTATTGTATTGCGTTGTTGGGCTTGGACTCATGTAAGCTGCCCCGAGTCCCCACCGGGGAGATGGTGGCGGGGTACAAATAAAGTATATTTATTTTATTATTATTTATCTTATTTACAGCTTTTATATTCCGCCCTTCTCACCCCGCAGGGGACTCAGCGCGGATTACAGTGTACACATATATGGCAAACATTCAATGCCAATTTTTGACATACAAACATATGCAGACATACACAGAGGCTATTTAACTTTTTCTGGCCGCCAGGGGAGCTGTCGCTTTCATCGTCCATCTGCGACGCTGATGAAGTTCTTTCGCATTCCCCGCATGCTTCCCCACTGGAATGCTCTGCTGGAGTCTTCTTTATGGCCTCATAAATTAGTTAATTTAGCCTCCCCACACTTTAAGGTGGTATCTAATTTTCCTACTTGACAGATGCAACTGTCTTTCGGGTTGTAAAGGTCGACAACAGGCTACACACAATTGGTTGGAAACCCACTCCAACCCGGGCTGGCTTCGAACTCATGACCTTTTGGTCAGAGTGATCTTAATGCAGCTGACACTCAGCCATTGTTATTATTATTATTATTATTATTATTATTATTATTATTAAGCCCCAAAACAGGTTTTTTTTCTCATGTTAGAAGCAACTTGAGAAACTGCAAGTTGCTTCTGACGTGAGAGAATTGGCTGTCTGCAAGGACATTGCCCAGGGGATGCCTGGATGTTTTACCATCCTGTGGGAGGCTTCTCTCACATAAGAAGCTAGAGCTGACAGATGGGAGCTCAGCCTGCTCCCCAGATTCGAAGCACTGACCTTTTCGTTTAAGCCATTGCCCCACTGGGGGCTGCCCCAAACAGGTGAGCATTCAATTCAAGTAAATAGGGTATTTTAGAGATAAGAGATTTCAGCACTTTGGATAGCTCCAGCAAACAATTCCCCTTGAACCCAGGTCCTGCTGTCGGATCAGCAGCCCAACCCTAACACAAAACATTTCCATCCGAAGTAAGTATCACACTTGGTTCCGATTGCGAACTGCAGTCATGTTAGACCCATGTTAGACTGTAAGCTTCTTGGGGCAGAGAGCTGTTCTCTGGACTCCATTAAAATATTAATAAAATACCTTGGATATAGAAGTCATTCAGTCAATAACTCTATGTAACAACATTTGGAAAATGTTCTGTTCCTGGTTTGAAAGGGTTATTTCCTGTTTAATTGTGCAGTCCTTACTTTGAAAGTAGTTTCCATACTCCAAAAACTTTATTATTGTGGCTGCCACAAACTAGGTTGACTTGGTCAGGACTTGATAATACAGTGGAGTCTTGCTTATCCAACCTTCCAGCATTCTGTATTATCCAACACAGTGTGCCTCCTGCCTGGATCCACAGCTGTTTCAATACATTGCGATGTTTTGGTGCTAAATTCATGAATACAGTAATTACTACATAACGTTACCGTGTATTCAACTGCTTTTTCTGAAGATTTGTTGTAAAACGTGATATTTTGGTTCTTAGTTTGTGAAATCATTATGTAATTTGATATTTAATAGGCTTTTCCTTAATCCCTCCTTATTATCCAACATTGTTGCTTATCCAACATTCTTCTGGCCCGTTTGTGTTGAATAAGCAAGACTGTACGGTAAGATAGTCAACGAAAAACTAGAGCAGTATTTCTCAACCTTCCTAATGCCGAGGCCCCTTAATACAGTTCCTCATGTTGTGGTGACTCCGCAACCATAACATTATTTTCGTTGCTACTTCATAACTGTAATTTTGCTACTGTTATGAATCGTAACGTAAATATTTGATATGCAGGATGTATTTTCATTCATTGGACCAAATTTGGCACAAATATCCAATATGCCCAAATTTGAATACTGATGCGGTTGGGGGGGGAGGGGTTGATTTTGTCATTTGGGAGTTGTAGTTGCTGGGATTTATAGTTCACCTACAATCAAAGAGCATTCTGAACTCCAACAACAATGGAATTGAACCAAACCTGGCACACAGAACTCTCATGACCAACAGAAATTATTGGAAAGGGTTTGGTGGACATTGACCTTGAGTTTTGGAGTTGTAGTTCAAATACATCCAGAGAGCACTGTAGTCTCAAACAATGATGGATCTGGACCAAACTTGGCACAAATAATGAATATGCCCAAATGTGAACACTGGTGGATTTTGGGGAAGATAGACCTTGACATTTGGGAGTTGTATTTGCTGGGATTTATAGTTCACCTACAATCAAAGTGCATTCTGAACTCCACCAATGATAGAATTGGGCTAAACTTCCCACACAGAACTCCCATGACCAACAAAAAATACTGTCCTTTCTGATGGCCTTTGGTGATTCCTCTGACACCCTCTCACGACCCCCCCAGGGGTCCCGATCCCCAGGTTGAGAAACACTGTTTTAAGGTAAAGGTAAAGGTTTCCCCTTGACATTAAGTCTAGTCGAGTCCGACTCTGGGGGTTGCTGCTCATCTCCACTTCTATGCCAAAGAGCCAGAGTTGTCTGTAGACACTTCCAAGGTCATGTGGCTGGTATGACTGCATGGAGCACCGTTAACTTCCCCCCAGAATGGTACTTCTTGATCTACGCATATTTGCATCTTTTCAGATAGCTAGGTTTGCAGCAGCTAAGGCTAACAGTGGGAGCTCACCTCGATCCCTGGATTCAAACTTCCAACAAGTTCAGCAGCTCAGTGGTTCAACTCATTGCACTACTGGGGGCTCCTTTATTGTTATCTTCCTTTATTTTTCATGAACTACAGAATCCCCTGTCCAGAATGGCTACTCATCAGCTCTGGTAGTTAAAGTGTCACAGCTAAGATCCTACAATGGGTTTGCATAGAAGAGTATGCAACTCTTGTGTTGAAACAGCAGTCTAATGCAACTGACCCAACATACCAGATCCATGTCCCAATGCACTCCTATGATGTGCTCCATACACAGTGTGCACCTCCGTACATGATGCCATTTCATGTGTCACTCTCTCTCTCCATTAGTTTGAATTGAATATCAGTATTCAAAAATGCCCAACCATTGCCATTGGGGAAAGTCTGGACAACTACTGCCAGCACCAAGTTGACTTTGGCACAGATGCATGCATCTTACACCAAGAGGATTTGGGCCCAAATACATTGGTAGGAAGGGCACAGTGCCCAGACCATCTACCTGGCGGGAGCAAAGTGGTCTCCTTCGCAGTCTTTCTTTCTTGGGAGGCAGCCCCGCTGACTCTGTGAATTGCCTCTTCTGTAGAACATTGCATTGGAGAACCTGTGGTTACTCTGTGGCGGCCCATCCGCTCATGGAAGACATTTCTAGACAATGTGATCATCCAGTCATGAATGTGCAGTGTTTGCCTCTGCCAAGGTCAACCCAATGCTGGTAGCAGTAGCAAAACCAACTTCCAGCCCATCAGAAGTGTCAGCACCTTATCCATTTCTCCTTCTTTCCTTTCTCCTTCAACTGTTCCCTCCATCACCACAAACGCTGGATTATGGATGGGAGGACAGAGTCAAGGAAACCTAAGATATTGTGGCTCTGTGTTGCTCAGTTTCTTTGTGAATGGTGCTGGAGGAAGGTCCTATGAATACCATGGATGGTTCTTAGGGCCCTTCCAGGCAGGCCCAATATCCCAGGATCTGATCCTAGGTTTCCTGCTTTCAACTGGGTTATGAGTCCACATTGCGAGATAATCTGGGATAAACAGAAAATCTGGGATCAGATCTTGGGGTATTTGTCTGAAAGGGTCCTAAGAGACAATTGAGATTGAACTCTCCCTCAAAGTCAAAATGATTATACTGGGGCCATAATATAACTCACTAGAAAAGGTGATCAGGCTTCGGAAAGAAAGAGGCAGGAAGGAAAGAGGAAGGCAGGTGGATGGGCTCCACCAAAGAAGCCATAAAGTCTTCAAAGCCTGGGCAGAGAGTCTTGAAGGCCTCTCAGTCCAAGTGTTGCCACAAACCAACGCCAAATTGATGCCAGTTTACACCAAATCAAGCCTGAACTCTCCCGTCAAGCCAAGAAGACAGGACTTTCTAGAAAAGACAATGATGCTTTGCTTGGGAAAAGAGGAAGAACCACTTCCAGATAGGGAGACTCCATGCAAATCAGAAGTTTGCAGAACCAGAGGAGGCCTATTGATAACCAGAGATCATGGAGGTCTCTCATTCATAGGGTTGCCACAAGTCCAAACTCAACTTGATGGTAGCAAACAAGAACAAAATAATAAATGATGAGAGAAGTGAGGACACTGTGAACCTCCTCTACCATTGCTGTTGTCTCCAGACCAGAGCGTTTTCCTATGCCTGTGTTCACTCCATCCCTTTATGGCAGCAGTTCTCAACTTGTGGGTCACCAGGTGTTTTGGCCTACAACTCCCAGAAATCCCAGCCAGTTTACCAGCTGTTAGGATTTCTGGGAGTTGAAGGCCAAAACATCTGGGGACCCACAGGTTGAAAACCACTGCTCTAAGGCAAGGGTTCTCAAACTTTTTCAGCCGCGGAGCCCTGTTTGGATTTTCTCATGGAGTCCCAAGAAATGTTTATATATATATATATATATATATATATATATATATATATATATATAGTGTGTGTGTGTGTGTGTGTATATATAATGCATAGGCAAACTTTTTCACCAACATAAACTGAACAGTATTTCAGTGGAAGACCCCAGGGGCCTTCCAGTCCAACCCCCTTCTGCCATGCAGGAAAAGCACAGCCAAAGCATTCCCAACAGATGACCATTCAGCCTTTGTAGTAATAATAATAATAATCATAATAGGAGCAACACCAGGGGCCATCCAGTCTAACCCCCTTCTGCCATACAGGAAAAGCACAAAGCACCCCCTGAGTGGTGGGAGGGAAATAGGGTTTTGGAAGGAAGCAAGGCGAGGGGGAAAGGATCTGGGCGGTGAGGAGGGTGAGTTAAAAAGTCTTTTGGAGGCAAGGAAGGTGAGGAGGAGCACAAAAGAGCAGAAAAGCTTAGAGGAGGGAGGAAGATGGAATTGCGGAGCCCCTCAGTATGCCTCGTGTAGCTCCAAGGGCTCCACGGAGCACACTTTGAGAACCGCTGCGCTAAGGAGTGAAATTCCAGATTATTGTAGGAATAAAGGTACCCTGGGGACACTTGATGGTTCAAATCTGGGAAGTGGGGTGAGCTCCTGCTGTTAGCCCCAACTTCTGCCAACCTAGCAGCTCAAAAACATGCAAATGTGAGTAGATCTATAGGTATTGCCTCTGAAGAAAGGTAATGGTGCTCCTAATGACCTAAGAGGCATCTATGGACAACACTGACTCTTCGGCTTAGAAATGCAGTTGAGCATCACCCTGCAGAGTAGGACATGAATAGACTTAATGTAAGACCTTTACCTTTACTAATGGTACCCAAGAGCAGAATATTAGCATGCAGATTATCCCAATCATCCCAGGAGATAGGACTAGGTGAACTTCAGTGCACCCCCTGGATCTATGGCCATGGAACAATGGGATGAAACATTACTATCTCATCTTTTCGTTGACCTTCTCCAAACCACTGTTGTTAAGGCTGACCTTCACGTATTCTTTCTCACTTTGTCTGATTCAGTGCTTCCCTCCGCCTCCAAAACTGCTGTGGCATCACTATTCTCACTCATGAGAAAGAAATATACAGAAATCTGCTTACAGCCTGAAAGTCGATCCTTTTGCAGCACAGCAATGGGATTTTAAGTATGATTTAGGGACCCGACAGTTTCAGATACAAATGGAGTTTCTGTCTGAAACTGTCAGCTCCTTTTAAAAGGGAAAACCATTCCTGGGTGGGAGAGGACTGGCCTCCTTTTGCTGCGCTCAGCTGGATCGCAAGCAAAACACATCCTCCTGTCCACGTGTAACGCGCATACCAGTCTTGTGCGAAAACCACAATGCGCTTTGCTTTGGCTGCCTTTGTAATTTGTGGAGAAAACGCACATGCTCCTCTTTTTCTTTTTTTGGGGGGGTAGCTTTGCTTATAAAGATGCTACTTCAGAGCACTGGGTTCAGCTGTGTTCCTTTTGTTAGAGAATCTCAGTTCCTGGCCTCTTTGCTTCTGTGCTGGGCAGTGAGGCTTTGCCAAAAAATACTTTGAACAGAAGCAAGAAAAATGTAGACACTCAGCAGCATGACATCCCCCTCTCTCTGTACTGTATAACTGAGTTTAAATTTTCAGGAAGGCGGCCAATAATAAGTTGAAAATCCCCTCTCACGCCCTCCTCCTCTGTAACTCTATCTGCCGTCTTCAGCCAGGCTTCAAACCATATGTGAAAGCAAGGAAACGGGCACCGAGGAAGGAATGCTACTTTTGCAAAGTTATTGCTTGCATTGACTACACATTTCATCCTTTAAGCAGAAAGACACACAGAGAGAAACGTTGCAAAGAGGCAAACTTCAGCAAAGTTCTCTCACCCCACAGAAAGTGCACAAGGAGAGAAATCCAAAACATTTGCAAAGGCTAAAAAATCAAGAAGCTGACGTAGGCAGAATTTGCTTCCCTCTCCACAACTTTGCAAACTTTTCCTCTTCTAAGGAAAGAAAAAAGGACTCATTGGACCCACCACGTTCAGTGGGAAAGTGCATCCATCATTGTGCAAATGATTAATAGAACTATCTGAGCAATCTGGACTTGTTGCTGACTTAGCGCTTTCTTTCTCAGCACCAGACTGCTGAGACAGTGCCGGCGGACAGAGCATTGCATTGCCATGCCACAAATCCCACATCCCCAAAGTCCCCTTGGCCTTACCTGGGAGAAGACAGAGAGCCCAGGCGACCGTCAGCCCTCTGTAGAAGTCCATGGAGGCCCAGGAGGGAATTGGTGGCAGCGGTGGCCACCTGCCCAAAGGTCCACCAAAAGTGATGCTCAGCCAAGAAGCTCCACTCTCCACAGAAAGAAGTGCTCTCCGCTGATCCTTCAGGCTTCTCCTCCTCCTGCTCCCAGCTCTGCCCTGACAGAAGGAACTCCTTGGAAGGAAGTGGGAGGGAGTTCATGGGAGGAGGTGCAGCAGCCGCAGCCGCAACATTGAGTTGGAATGGAGCAAAAAGGAAGGATTGGGAGAGAAGCGCAGTCACAGCCCCAGGAGTTGGGAGGCTGCCTTGTTGCATTCTGGCAGAGCTTGGCCAAAGTTTCACACTCTTTGGACGTGCATCATTTCATGACATGTTCCATTTTAGTAGTAAACCAGAGATTCAAACATAAGCGTCAAACTCGTTTTCATTGAGGGGCACATCCGCCTGATGGTTGCCTTCAAAGAGCCATTCCTAATAGGGGCGGCTCAACCCATTACGCAAAGTAAGTATTTGCAGTATAGTTGATTTTGCCCAGGGGCGCTCTTGAGGCGCTCTTGGGGGAAAATAGACCTTGACATATGCGAGTTGTAGTTACTGGGATGTATAGTTCACCTACAATCAAAGAGTATTCTGGACTCCACCAATGATGGAATTGAACCAAATATGGCACACAGAACTCCCACGACGAACAGAAAATATATATCAGTGATTGGTTGGGGGGGGGGGGAATACTTTTTGCTTGAAAATTACCTAGGGCCACCTCTGGTTCCTAGAATCATAGAGTTAGAAGAGACCACATAGGCCACCTAGTCCAACCCCCTGCCATGCAGGAAATGCACAATCAAAGTACCCCTGACATATAGACATCCAGCCTCTGTTGAAAAGCTTCCAAGGAAGAAGCTTCCACCAGACTCCGAGGCAGAGAGTTCCACAGTCAAACAGCTCTTCTTATGGTCAGGAAGTTCTTCCTAACGTTCAGGTGGAATCTCCTTTCCTGTAATTTGAACTCATTCATCCGAGTCCTAGTTTCCACAGCAGCAGAAAACAAGGTCTGCTCCTTCTTCCTTAGGACACTCTTTCATATATTTATAAATGGCTCTTGTGTCTCCTCTCAACCTTCTCTTCTGTAGGCTAAACATACCTAGTTCTTTAAGACGCTCCTCATAAGGATTCTTTTTTTCTCTTTTTTTAAATTATAAAATTTATCTAATACAGGTGGTTATAAAAGGGAGATGAAATGCTCAGTCTTTCTTCCCCTGTGTGAATCTTGTCATGAGTATCTCTCTGTGTATGGTTTTCTGATAATTGTTTGTATGTACAAATCTGATTGTGGATCTGCATATCCTGATTGTACAGCTGTCAATAGTGCAACGGTGAAGATTAAAACTGCCTGATATTTTTGGACAAAAACTGAATCTGTGAGTTTACTAAACAGTGTGTGAAGAAGGTCAGACATTGCAGTTGTACTTTGCTGACTAGTTGGCTGACTAATTGACTATGTTTTTGACACGAGTGGGCTCTGCTATGTTTTGCTTGCCTCCATGGAACTTGTTTGTCCAGTGTGCAGCAGTTCCAGGGAGATTGTGATTGGAAAACTATAAGTCACTTCACCTACCTTTCCCATGACACTACCTCTGTGAAGGGAGTGAACACCAGGAATGTATTGATGTTAAATGCAAAAGCAGGTGAACACAAAGGGGGTTTGGGAGTAATCAACAGTTCAATGGGCTGGGCTTGTTGCCCGCAGCTCATGCACTGATTTAGTAGCAAATAAATCCTGATCTTATTAATGGAAGCTGTGCTGTCGCGCGATGGGCCTATGACAATGTCTGTTTACAGGACGTGCTTTCTGTATGCCCAACAGGACGCTGGGGTGCCTCAGCTAAAGGGTCCCATAAGTTTCCCAACACAAAGTTCTGTAGAGGCTCAAAATAGGTTCAACAAAGTTCTTTATTAAGGCTTAAATCTTTGAACAAATGAATTAAATGCTTTATAATCTTGAAAAACTAGTAGCTTTCTCGATCTGCCAACAAGGGACAGGCAACTGCTTGATAAACTGTTCCTATCTTCTTTAGGGAAACCTTCTGACCCCTCCTTGGGCAGTCTTTCTTTACCCTGCTGGCGTGAGGCCCCAACTCCTGGCTCCAAGCTGCGTTATGGATAGCCCGAGTGGTCCCTTACCAGGCAATGGTTGCTGTAGATCTGCCAAGCTGGTGTCCTGTTGATTTGTCCCACAAAGGCCGTGGAACCATTCCTTTATTTTCCAGCAAAGCTGGCTATATTCCCCCAGCAAAGCTGTGGAACTGTAACTTTACTCCCCAGCAAAGCTGTAGAGGTTTACTTTTCCCCAGCAAAAGCTGTAACAAGTGAAGCTTTTTACAGGTGGGACAGAGAAAGCCCACACATCCTGCTGTAAGGCTCCAAACTGTGAGACTGAACTAAAAGCCCCCCTTTCCCTCCAAAACCTGGGGAAAGGGGCGGATCTAAAGGCTCTAATGATGATTGATAGGTTGTTGGTCCTATGACTGCAACCTGGGGAAAGCTACCCAATTGCAAAATGCAAGGCACAAATAAATTCAAACAAACTAATCAGTGCAAGAAAAGGAATTCAAATCTCCTGGCACAGCCCTGCCAGCATAGAAGCAAAAATAAAACCCCAATGACTTTAGAAAGTTTCTCAATAGAATAAGAGTTGATCAATAGAATGAAGTTCAAATTCATGACTACAGGGGAGACTGAATCAATGGGACCTGGGTGTGCTTGGAATGTGTGTATACATTGAGCAATTTTTCTCAATCCCCAATCCATTGTGAAAGAATTAGTTGGGCTGAGTAACAATAATAATAAACTTTATTTATATTCTGCCCTATCTCCCCAAGGGGACTCAGGGCAGATTACAGTTCACATATATGGCAAACATTCAATGTCGTTATACAATTAACAAAGACAGACATAACATAGTCAGAAATAAAAGCTTCTCATGTTTTTCAATTTCCAGCATTTGGAGGCTGTGCTTGACTCTGGCCACAGGGAGGCGCTTTCCCTTCATCTCCGATGCCGAGGAGCTTTGTTGTCTTTAGTCGTTCTCCCGATCGAATTGCTGGCATGTCTACATAGGTGCCTTTTATTACCTCCTGGCCAAAGTGCTATCTTTTTATTTACTCACATTACTGTTTTCAAACTGCTAGGTAAGCAGAAACTGGGCTGATGGTTGGGAGTTCACCCCAACCTGGGCTTGAACTGCCAACCTTTCAATCAGCAAGATTTTCTGCAGTTGGTGGTTTAACCCACTGTGCTAAGGCCTGGCCCTAAGGCTTGGTATTTTTCCAATGGTAAGAGAGGCTTGGTAGTTTTCCAAAGGTGATTTGATTAACGTAGTCATAGGGCTTTATTGAAATGGCGAAACATAGGGAGATAATCTACTGTCATTGCGAGATTATTCAGAAAAATATTTAATATTTAATATAAATTCATTCATAATTATTTTGAATGGGGTCCAATTTTTTTATAACAGCAGGACAAAGGTCTTCAAGACTAAAGGAGAAACAAATGGAGCAGGCTTATTATTTTGCTGCTGCTGCTGCTGCTGAAGGGGAAGATTTCAGCCCATGCTTTGGGGCTGCCAGCTGCCCACAAAATAATCAAAACGAAGCCCTGGCAACAGGCAATTTTTTCCACGATGGGTTGCGTGAGCCATGCCTTCCAGACTTGGCCATGAAATGGATACCTTGCTCACGCCTCGTGACCGAGACTAGAAATCCCTTTCCCAGACCTATTTTTGAGACATTGGATGGATTTCCCATTTGGCCACCTGCAAAGGATTCTGCTCCAGGGTTCTGCCGACGTTGCGCTTGTCGTAAAGTCTTTTCCCCCCCAGAAGCCAAGCAGCCAAAAAGTCTTGACTCCCATTGAAGCCTCAATTCGCTGTGAACTGGTTCCAGTGGAAAGGAGAATAATCTATATAATATTGTTTCCGAGTATTAGCCATTGGAGGCTGCCAAGATTCCTGCACAATCCACCCTGGTCTTTTGTTTCTTTATTTTGCAAAGGGAGGCAAGGGGAGGCTCAAGTGAGAGGCAGGATTCCTGAGAGATGGATAATCTCAAAGGCTAACCTTAAATGCTTGGCAAGGGGGGCATCTATACTGTTGGATTCATACCGTTTGACACCACTTGAACTGCCTTGTCTCACTGCTATGGAATCATGGGAGTGGTAATTTTACAAGGTCTTGGGCTTTCTCTGATAAAGAGCGCCAGTGCCCCATCAAACTACAGATCCCACGACTCCAAAGCATTGAGCCACGGCAGTTAAACTGGCATCAGACTGCATTAGTTCTACAATGTAGATGTTGGGGAAACTGTGCCATGCCTCAAGGAAATAAATACAGGGTCCATTTTATTAGGGTTTGCCTGATAATGAAGTCAGGAAGGCTAAGATACAGTGTGGCAAATGTGGCTTCCAGAAGATGGGGAAATCCAGCTCAGGGATTCCGCATGGTACTGATTAGTCGCTGAGGGAAAGTTAACTGCATAGCAAATCGTGATACAATTGCATCTTGGAGCTGGTTTGGTTCCATTTTCTTTCCTGTCTTCCCCAGATCCAGAATGGCCCACTGTCTTTGGAAAGTAATGCTTTCACAAGTGTCCCAAGGACTATATTTCCCCTCAAGCAATATACTTGTGTGCCAAAGAAAACCAGAGCTTTCCAATTGAGTTCCACGTGTAAGGAACTTTGGAGCTGCAAGGCAATCAGGTGGATCAGGAAAAATAACACTAAACTGGAAATAATAATGTGACTACATTGGGTATAACTCATAAAACCCAATATCAGGATATGTGTAGAGTTAGGTCCTGATGCATAGTATGCCAGAATGTTTCAGTTGGAAGGGATTGTTATGTGATTTCAGCTTCCACAAGAACTGTGGGCTCGAAACCCAGCCTGTCTAGTTTCCCAGAAGGCCGAATGAGACACAGGTGGTTTGAAGGCAAAATCAGAGACTTTATTCTCAATGGCCAGAGTGTATATCAGCGGAGACAGCTGATATATACTTCGAAAGAAGTGACATATTGCAATAGTGAATACAGAGCATGTTTATTATGTATTGTCGAAGGCTTTCATGGCCGGAATCCATGGGTTGTTGTAGGTTTTTTCGGGCTATATGGCCATGTTATGGAGGCAATTTTTTCTCCTGACATTTCGCCTGCATCTATGGCAAGCCTCATTACCTCTGAGGGTGCTTGCCATAGATGCAGGCAAAACGTCAGGAGAAAAATTGCCTCCAGAACATGGCCATATAGCCCAGAAAAACCTACAACAACCCATGTTTATTATATTTTGATAGCTATTCAAGATTCCTCCCTGAGTCTCTGATTGCCTCAAAAACTATCCAGTTAGGATCCATTTCATGGTTGGTCCAGGATTCCTTCAGCTGGTTGGTCTTTGTTGTGGAGGGAAACTTAAATAAACTGCTATTGGATCAATTTGGAGAGCCTTGTTGGAACTCAGCCTGTGATTGTGTTTCAGGATCAGGGTGCTCTGGATGTGGGGAGCGATGTGAATGAGTTGCAAGATGAGTTTTAAGATGGCAATGGTTTGGCCAGTGATACTGATGCAGAGAATGACCAGGAGATCCCTGTTCAAAGTGTAGTTTCCCATGAGAATGTCCCTGAGGGGTGTGATGATGATGGTGTGTTTTCTCAGTTGTTACCAGAGAGTTCCCATTAAACTCTCTGGTAACATGAAAACTGCCTGGCACCTGGCCCAGCTGCAGAAATAAATGAGCAAATAGATAGACAAGAGGAGGTCAGTCAAAACAGGAGAGCCGAACAGTGGCTTCGGCGTTCTGCCAGGCTCCAAGAGAAAAAGATAAGGAATTCCCAGCTAAAATGAAACCAATTTCCGAGTGCTAGAAACATAGCTAATGAGGAGATAAAAGTCTCAAGTACAGGATATGTAGTCAGATGAAGCATCGTTTGGAATCAAGTCAAGATCTCATCCTTGTTCATGGAAGCTTTGCTTGGGAAATTAATGTTTTAAGTGCCTTTGTTTCATGGTTTTGATTCTTGGATTCTATGCTTTTATATTCATGCCTTGGAGTCATGTTTCCTGATTTCATTCATTTTATTTGGGAAGTTTTGACTTTGTTTTTATGTACTTTGCTGGACTATTAACCTGGACTACTTTGTTCCTTCTTATCTTCCTACCTAATTGGATTTACATATTTCTTTAAAGTGCTTTTTTACCTTACTGTTTTTTAATTATCTTCAATAAAAAGATTGTTTTTCATCCAATTGTGTAGTGTTTAAAGTCAGAGGTTTTTTCCTGTCCTGGAGTGCAGAAAGCCTGTTTGTTTATTGATCTTTCCCTGAGAGAGGCTTGATCAGAAAGGATTTAAATTATCAAAGGCTTGGAGACCATCAATCCTTCAAACTCCCCCCTCAAAAAAAATTCAGGTTAAAAAACCTGGTTTACTCGTGAATTTTAACTGGTTAACCGAATCCCCATGCTAAGTCTATGAGATGCAAAAAATTAAGAGTGCCTCCAGAACTGCAAGCACTATCTCAAGCAAATATTGACAATTTATTCACACTGTCATTACTTGCAGCAATAGCCAATGTAGTGAAGCAACCAGGGGGGGGGGGGGTGTTGAATGCTTTTATTAAGGAGGCCAGACTTGGTGGAGGTGGTTGACAGGGGCGGAGCTGCAGGCTATTGAAGGCTGCTCTACCTCCTGCTGTGCTAGGAGGCAGGTTTCAACCCCCCCCCCCCATGAAATTTTCACACACACACACACCCAAATTTTCAACCTCTCCCGAAATTTTTTTCTGGCTACAGCCCTGGTTCATACGTAGACTGGCAATGGAATCAAACTAATACACTGTATAACTTTTGTCGAGTCTTAAGATACATCCAGACTGGGATGCCTCTTGCAATAAAGGCAGACTTAAACCTTTCCAAACTTGGGAGGCAAAGAAGGAGATCATAATATCCATCTGCATAGAAATCATTACAGCCTTCCCAAAGTCGAGAGCCTCCCTTGCCAGGAATATTTGGATGTTATGGTTTCCATGGAAGACCGGCTTGAAAGCCAACCCAGTCTAAAGCTTGCACACTTCCATTCTGCGAAAAGGAGTTCAGTATTCCATTAATAAATTGGGATCTTTCTCTCCGAGGAAATAGTTTCAACGAAACCCTCTGTGCCAATGCATGGTTGTAATTAGGGGGATATTTTTATCTCTTTCCCTGTGGCATTTCCCCCTCCTCTGTTTGTCCTCCTGGAGAAATTAATTCGTTTGGAGAAAAAAGAAAAGTGAGGAGGTGGGAAGAAGGGATTCAATAGCATATTTGAAACTAAAACAGTACATTTTGGCACAAGGCTTTCTGGACCTTGACATTTGGGAGCTGTAGTTGTTGGGATTTATAGTTCACCTACAATCAAAGAGCATTCTGAAGCCCACCAAGAAACGAATTGGGTCAAACTTTCCACGCAGAACCCACATGCCTTGAACAGACTCGCTGCAGCCTCACATGCTCTCCCCTGCCCATGCATGCGCACGATGCTGCCATGCACCGAGCATGCCTGTTCTCACCTTCCTACTTGGAGTCTCAGAAACAGCCCTCCCCTTGGCTGAGAGGCCAGCCAGTCACAGTGGAGAAGGGTTTTTGGTGGGAGGATTTGCCTTCTGTTTCCAAAAAGGAAGAGAAGGACAGGCGGAGAGATCTTCAGCCTTCTCTGCCAAAGGAGTTCCTAAGAGCATCTGAAATATATGTTTTCTATATTGTCGAAGGCTGTCATGGCTGGAATTACTGAGTTGTTGTAGGGTTTTTGGGCTATATGACCATGTTCTAATCTAGAAGCATTCTCTCCTGACGTTTCACCTGCATCTATGGCAAGCATCCTCAGAGGATGGTTTTCTGATGATCTTTGGCAACCTTTCTGAAACCCCCGCACAACCTCCCCAGGGGTCCTGACCCCCAGTTGAGAAACACTGGTCAAGGGCTTTAAAGATAATCACCAATACTTTTAATTGTGCTCGGAAACAGACTGGCAGCCAATGGAGCTGCTTCAACAATGGTGTTGTCTGCTCCCTGTAGCCAGCCCCAGTGAGCAACCTGGCTGCAGCAATTTAGACCAGTGGAAGTTTCCGTGCACTCTTCAGAGGCAGCCCCATGTAGAGCGCATTACAGTCATCCAGGCGGGATGTAACTAAGGCCTGGGCAACCATGGCCAGATCTGGCTTCTCATGAAACAGGTGCAGTTGGCACACACATTTTAATTGTGCAAAGAGCCTCCTGACCACCACAGACATCTAGGCTTCAAGATTCCATGCTGAGTCCCCAAACTGCAGATCTGTGTCTTCAGGAAGAGTGTGACTCCATCCAGCACAGGCTGGGTTCCTATTCCCTGATCTGCCTTCAGACTGACTTGGAGCATCTCTGTATTGTCTGGATTAAGTTTTGGTTTGTTTGCCCTCATCCAGTCCATCACTGATGACAGGCACAGGTTTAGGGTCAGGAGGTGGAAAAGAGTAGTAGAGTTGGGTGTCATCTGCATAGAGGTGGCACCACTCTTCAAAACTCAGGATGACCTTTCCCAGTGGTTTCATGTGTATGGTAAACAGCATGGGGAACAGGACAGAACCCTGAGGGATCCCACAGGACAATGGCCAGGGGTTCAAACAGGAATCTCCCAGCACCACCTTCTGGGTACAGCCCTCCAGGAACGGAGACACTGTAAGACAGGGCCTCCCAGTCCCATCCCAGCGAAACAGCCCAGGAGGATACCATGGTCAATGGTATTAAACGCCACTGAGAGATCCAGGAGATCCAACAGGGACAATCCATGATGGATGGACCAGAGGAACAGATATGGACCAATGTCACCATTGGCCAAGCTTTTGGTGGAAAATGCTATGGGTCCTCATCTCTCTGTGAGGGATTCTGGGCACTGTTGTCCTTCCCAAGCCATAGTGTCCACCTTGGTCTCCACTTGCATAAGACACCCAACCCAAGGTGCTTTCCATCATCTGAACCTTCTTCCCCCACCATCCTCATCTTTTCCTCTCTTGCCTTCTGAGTACTTCTCAGTCCTTTCTGCATTCCAGGTGAATAGAAAGAGCCAAGTCTGGCTGAATTGCGTGTTCTGCTGCACCTGAAAGTCATTTTGCTCAGGTCTCAAGTAGCCATCCTTCTGCAAAGGGTCTGCTAGAGACATTAAGGCGTGCGATTGAACGGTTTCTCCGCCGCCGCAGCCTTTGGCAGCCTCTCCCAGGCACGCTTTGCTTAATCCGCACTGCCTTTTGTCTTCTCACTGTCTTTCTCTCCAGGGCAGAAATGCATCCACACCAGACTCTGCGCCCCATCTTGACAGACTGGGGGTGGGCCTGTCTGATTTTGGGACGTCGCTTTCAAAGGCAGCGGAACCCAAATCTGTGCAAGGAGGAGAATGGAGGAGGCGATTTGTCTTGGCCAGGTGCCCTGCAATGAGCTCAGCCTCCAAAAACCACATTGGAAAGGCCTCTGGAGTTGGGCGCAGATGGAGAAGGCACTTACTTCCTTAACTCCAGGCCAGGAATAGCCATCCTTAGTGGTCCCAAAGGCGCCCCCTGGTGGAAAATAAGAGGACCCCCTTGATCACTTTCTTGCACCATTTCAATGAATATCTCATAGACCAGTGTTTCTCAACCTTCCTAATGCCGCAACCCCTTAATACAGTTGCTTATGTTGTGGTGACCTCCCAACCATAAAATTATTTTCCTGTAGATTCACACAAAGATGGATCCGGACCAAACTTGGCACAAATACTCAATATGCCCAAATGTGACATTGGTGGAGTTTGGAGAAAATAGACCTTGACATTTGGGATCTGTAGTTGCTGGGATTTATAGTTTGCTTACAATCAAAGAGCATTCTGAACTCCACCAATGATGGAATTCAACCAAACTTGGCACACAGAACTCCCATGATCAACATAAAATACTGGAAGGGTTTGGAGGGCATTGACCTTGAGATTTGGAGTTGTAGTTCACCTACGTATAGAGAGCACTGTGGACTCACACAATAATGCATCTGGACCATACTTGGCACAAATACTCAATAAGCCCAAATGTGAACACTGATGGAGTTTGGAGAAAATAGACCTTGACATTTGGGAATTGTAGTTGTTAGGATTTATAGTTCACCTACAATCAAAGAGCATTCTGAACCCCACCAATGATAGAAGTTGGCCAAACTTCCCACACAGAACCCTCATGACGAACAGAAAATACTCTCTTTGGCGACCCCTCTGACTCCCGACGCTCAGGTTGAGAAACACTGTCATAGACTCTCAACCAGTTCAGCCTAGTTTGTGGCAGCCACAAAAACAAAGTTTCTGGAGTAGAACAAGTACTTTCAAAGTAAGGACTGCACAATTAAACAGGAAATCACACTTTCAAGCCACAAACGTCTATTTGCTCCAAACTCCACCAGTGTTCAGGTTTGGGCATATAGAGTATTCATGCCAAATTTGGTCCAGTTCTATCATTGCTTGAGTCCACAGTGCTCTATGGATGTAGATGAACTACAACTCCAAAACTTGCAACTATAAACACCAGCAACTACAACCCCAATGACATAATCATCCCCCCTCCCCCCCGCCACCTCACCAGTATTCAAATTTGGGTGTATTGGGTATTTGTGTCAAGTTTACTCCAGTGAATGAAAATACATCCTGCAAATCCGATATTTACATGACAATTCATAACAGTAACAAAATGACAGTCATGAAGTAGCAACAAAAATAATTTTATGGTTGGGGGTCACCACAAACATGAGGAATTGTATTAAGGGGTCGTGGCATTAGGAAGGTTGATAACCACTGATCTAGGCTGATGATCTTTCCTTGTAATTATGAACTATGATATTTTACTGATTGTATGTTTTTATGGTTGTAAACCGGGCTGAGTCCCTCTAAGAGGTGAGAAGCTCGGTATAGAAAACTTTGAAATAAATAAATAAATATCCATGAAACGGGACATGGTTTAGCCTGGTGTTCCCTTTGCAATAGAGTTGCATGGAGCTGATGTGTTCCTCCGCCATGTGCTCTGCAGACATTTGGGGTGGATTCAAAGAGGAGCTTCAGGAACGGGAAGGCATCCAGGCACCCCGCAGCCCATCTGCAATGCTTCCTTCCCTTCAAAAGAATGGAGGCAGATTATACGAGTTCAAATAAGCCTGTCTCTGTGGCCCTCTGTGTTCATAGCAGACATGGGCAAACTTTGGCCTTCCCTCCAGGAGTTTTGGACTTCAACTCCCACAATTCCTAACAGCCTCAGGCCCTTTCCTTTCCCCCTCAACCACTTAAGTATGTATTTATTTATGTATGTGGCTGGGCTTTCCACTTACACAGGCAAGCTCCTGCCTCCACAAACAGCTATAGCTCCCACCACTCAGGAGACACCAAAGCCCCCCCCCCTCCAATGACATTGCAAATTTAGCACTCAGTGCCCCCATGGCCAGCAAAAAAATACTGGAGGTCTTTGGGGAAAATTCCCCTTGATTTGGGGGAGTTGTAGTTCACTACATCCAGAGAAAACTGTGAACCAAAACACTGATGGATCTGGACCAAACTTTGCACACATACCTGCTGTGCTAAAATTTGATTACTGGAGGGGTTTTGGGGAAACTGACCTTCCTTTCTGGAAGTTGTAGTTCACTCACAACCAGAGAAACAGTGACCTCCACCGATGATGGACCTAGACCAAACTTGGCACACAGAACCCCCATGACTAACTCAACCTACTGGAGGGGTTTGAGGGGACTGACTCACCATAGTGGGAGTTGTAGTTTACCCTACAGCCAGAGAGCACACTGAACTCCACCCATGATGCATCTAGAGCAAACTTGCTCAACATAACAAACTTTGAGTACTGATGGAGTTCCTCGGAATTAACTTGGCTTGATGGAAGTTGTCGTTCACCCACAACCTGCATTTTGTACAATTAGAAAATTGACTTTTTCAAATAATCCAGGCAATGCCTGATACCTAAGCTAGTGTATGTGTGTGTATGCGTGTATATATATACACACACACACACACACATGCTTATATTTAGATAGATATCTCAATAAGATAAAAATCCTTAGGAGACCTGAAAATATTTTTTTAAAATCACCAGCATTGGAAAACCCTAATAAGTGACAATTTTTGCATATTGTGTGAGAATAGAAGGTTTGCATAGAACTAGCATTTGGAGCCTTCTTGTGCAACATTTTTGATGCAGTTCCTTCCTTAACACACAAAATGCTGTTTTGCTTGCAAGACACTTTAGGGATGTAACTATGAGAGGCAAAAAGAGTGTGGGAGTTGCGGTTCAACAATCTCCCATTTGGCAGAGAAGGCCAAACTACAATTCCCAGGATCCCATGGCATTGAGTCATAGGTGTTCAAGTTGGGATGAATTGTGTTAATTACACAGTGCACATGCACCCATAATTGTTGACACTGTTTGTGTGGGACCAAAAAAGTGCTCAATTCTTATGCATTGCTTGGCCACCAGGGGGCACCCTTGGCCTTCTAAACATCCCAAAGTAGTAGTACAGCAGAACAGAAGATTGCCATGGGCACAAAAAAACAGGAATGCAATGATTATGCATTATGGGTTGCCGTGAATTTTCTGGGCTGTTTGGCCATGTTCCAGAGGCATTCTCTCCTGACGTTTCACCCAGTGGCACAGTGGGTTAAACCCCTGCGCCGGCAGGACTGAAGACCGACAGGTCGCAGGTTCGAATCTGAGGAGAGGCGGATGAGCTCCCTTTATCAGCTCCAGCTCCTCATGCGGGGACATGAGAGAAGCCTCCCACAAGGATGATAAAAACATCAATTCATCCGGGCGTCCCCTGGGCAACGTCCTTGCAGACGGCCAATTCTCTCACACCAGAAGTGACTTGCAGTTTCTCAAGTCGCTCCTGACATGACAAACCCCCTCCCCCCCCCCCCCAAAAAAAACCACATCAATGGCAGGCATCCTCAGAGGTTGTGAGATCACAACCTCTGAGGATGCCTGCCCTAGATGTGGGTGAAACATCAGGAAGGAATGCTTCTGGAACATGGCCAGACAGCCCAGAAAATTTACAGCAAGCCAGTGATTCTGGCCATGAAAGCCTTCGACAACACATTATGCACAGGATGTCCCAAATAAAACAAAGTTTTGGCAGTTTAATAAACTTATTCCGTGCTTTTATGATAGAGCCAATTAGGAAATGACATTTACAACCCAGGAAAAAATAATTTTATATAGTGTTATATATATGTGACAAATTATGTGCTCTCTCTAGGCATTTTCTTGGTCCTCCAGTGCAATGGTTCCATTCTCAAAAGCCTATGACTGGACCAGTTTCCCTTCCTTCCTTCCTTCCTTCCTTCCTTCCTTCCTTCCTTTTCCTTGCCGAACATCTGGCTTCAATTTCCTTTGCTTTTTCCTGGCATCAGACCTTCACTCCCAAGCTCTTCCAAGCAAGGCCTTGTCTGCCCTCTTAGACTCCTGCACCCAATGGCCCCAAAGAAGTAAACAGGAGCCCAATTAAGCTTAATGGCGGAGCAAATTGGATTATTGCAAAGCGCTGGATGTGCTGCTGCGTTGGAGCCTGGGACAGCACTGTTGGGTCAGATGCAAACTGCGAATGCATCTGCACGGAAGAACGGATGCAGTTTGACCCCATTTGAACTGCCAAGGCTCAAGGCTGTGGAATCCAAGGAGTTGCACTTTCGTGAGGTTTTCACCTTTGCTCCCAAAGAGTATTGGTGCCCCACCAAACTACAACTCCCAGGTCTCCAAAGTTGTAGTCCAAAGCACAACATTGTGCTTGCTCTCCTCTATGCATTACACTATTGTTTGTTCCTGGTTTATATGAGGGTTGAATGAAAAGTAATGCCTCCACCTTCGTAACTCCTCAACAGATGGCAGTACTGGTATGTGGCAGGTATTGGCTTGTTCAGTAGACTCTCCCCTACAGTTCCATTTTGGTGAGAAGCTTTAGCATTGAACAGTTGTGTTCTTAAAGTGTGAAGTATGGAACCCTGCAGTCAATAAAACTTAAGTCATTGAATTCTTGACAGCAGAAGGCGTCACACCAAAGGAGATTCATCAGAGAATGCAAGCTGTTTGTGGTGATTGTGTTGATGTGAGTACGGTGCATCGTTGGGTGAGTAAGTTTAAAGATGTTGAAGTGATATCTTCTGCTGTCAAGAATTCAGTGACTGCACATTGCTTGAGTTGCATTGACTGACCGTCTGCGCAGGGTTCCATACTTCACACTTTAACAACACAACCATTCAATGCTGAGGCTTCCTGACAAAATGGAACTGTAGAGGAGAGTCTACTGAACAAGCCAGTACCAGCCGCATACCAGTACTGCCATCTGTTGCGGAGTTACGGAGGTGGAGGCATTACTTTTCATTCAACCCTCGTAAATATCATTTCCTCATTCCTAATCCCATGATTGCATTGTATTGAGCTATGACAGTTAAAGTGGCATCCAACTGCATTAAATCTACAGTGTAGATCAGGCATGGGGAAACTTGGGCCCTCCAGGTGTTTTGGACTTCAACTCCCACAATTCCTAACAGCCTCAGGCCCTTTCCTTTTGCCCCTCAGCCGCTTAAGCGGCTGAGGGGCAAAAGGAAGGGGCCTGAGGCTGTTAGGAATTGTGGGAGTTGAAGTCCAAAACACCTGGAGGGCCTAAGTTTCTCCATGCCTGGTGTAGATACATCTACTAACAATGAGGGAAGAGACAGAAAAGGGGACAATGAAGCCCTCGATGAAGCCAGGCCTAAAGAAAAGTCTTGATTCCAGAAAATCCTGGCACTTGGAAAGAAGGGAGAACTTTGAAACTCCAAGAAATTCTCTTTCCACTCCAATATTCCAAAAATACAATTTTTCCCATCCTTCCCCATCACTTTAGATTTATAGACTTGGGACGTGGGGGGAAAGCCTGACAAGAAATGATTGATTTGTATACGTTATAGTGTCACAGCTTTATCAGGAAGGGCTGGACATTTCCATTGCAAAGCTTGGAAATGGTTCCAAAAAGTTGTGCAATGTTTCAGTTTGGTGATCTGTTGCAGCAGGAGCTGTCCCTTTCCCCAGAATCTGAGAAAAGGAGGAGGAGGCAAAAAAAAAAAGAGTTGCTGCGTTTCCTGCCAAAAAACCTTGGTATTTGTGGAATCCCGGCTGGGTTTGGGAGGAGAGGAGCATTGTTTCTGGGCAGATAATGCAGGGACGGGTCCAAAAGGCACACAAAGCGCATGGATGGAGCCACAATGGCAGGAAAAGGGGCCTCCTGACGCCATCAATCGCAGCATCCGGCCTTCCAGGAAGCTGTCTTCTTGTAGATGCTCTGTTTTTGGGGAAAGGAGGAGAGGATTTGCACCTTAAATATGCAGAGCAGATCCTATGGAAAGTAGGGTTAGGGTTAGAGGAAGAAGGCGAGGAGATCAGCTATGCAGATGACTGGATCCTAATGATGGAAAATATCAAAGACGCTGAATGATTGTTGGGGGAAAGTCATGGGAGAAAGTGCAAACGTTGGGTTCATCCTGGGCATTTTTGTTGAAACTCCTGTCCAATTTCCTATACAAAAACAATGCCATCTATTCAAAATCTCAAGATGCAATGATGATGATGATGGCAGGGGGTTGGACTAGATGACAGTGTGGTCTTTCCCATCTCTATTATTCTATTATTATTATTATTATTATTATTGACACAACAACACAGTATGTCACAGCAAACGAGATATATATATGTTGGATTCATATCACAAAATCACAAGTTGAACACTTCCCAAGTGTCTAGGACTATGTGATGTATTTTTGAATGATGCGTGCAGATCCAAGTAAGGTGGCCTTTTGCAGTTGACAGATTGTACTTTTCTCAATGTTTATTGTTTCCAAATGCCAGCTGATCTTTTGGCACGGCACCCAGGGTGCCAATGACCACTGGGACCACCTGTACTGGTTTATGCCAGAGCCTTTGCAGTTCGATTTTGAGGTCTTGATAACGACTGAGTTTTTTCTATTGTTTTTCCTCAATATGACTGTCACCTGGAATGGCGACATCAATAATCCAGACTTTTTTCTTTTCCACAATCGTGATGTCTGGTGCATTGTGTTCCAAAACTTTGTCAGTCTAGATTCAAAAGTCTCACTGTATTTTTGTATGTTGATTTTCCACTACCTTTGAAGGTTTATGATCCCATCAGTTCTATTATTATTATTATTATTATTATTATTATTATTATTATCAGATACATAACAAGATTAGTACACAGCAAGCAAGATCACTCTGCTGACTTTTGTATTGGATCACACATCAGACACTTCCCAAGTGTCTAGGACTATGTGATGTATCAGCGAATAATGCATACAGATACGAGTAGGATGGACTTTTGCAGCTGACAGATGGTAATTTTGTAAGCGCCAACTGTTTTTAAGTGCATGCCAAGGTCTTTAGGCACTGCACCCAGTGTGCCAATCACCACTGGGACCACCTTGACTGGCTTGTGCCAGAGACTTTGCAGTTTGATCTTTAAATCCTCATATCCTGTCAGCTTTTTCAGTTGCTTCTCGTCAATTCTGTTGTCACCTGGGATTACAACATTGACAATCCATACTTGGTTTTTTAACACAATTGTGAAGTCAGGAGTATTGTGCTCCAAAACTCTGTCAGTCTGAATTCGGAAGTCCCATTTTCTGTAACTTTTTCAGGCTTGTGATCCCACCAGTTTTTTGTCGCAGGCAGATGGTATTTGTGGTACAAGTTTCAATGAATAATCTGAGCAACGGTGTTATGCCTCTGCTTGTAGTCTGTCTGCACGGACATCTTGCAGCAGCTGAGGATGTGATCTATTGTTTCATTATTATTGTTATTATTATTATTATTATTATTATTATTATTATTTACTATTATTTTAACCCATCTTTCTCCTCATAGGGGCTCAAGGCAGCTAACAATGACATGATGCTATGTCATAGAAATAATAATAATAATAATAATAATAATAATTATAATTATTATTATTATTGAAAAACAAGACAAACACATATGGATATATATATATATATATATATATATATATATATATATATATAATATTTATGTCATAAATATACAAGTTTAAAGACAATTAAAATTGCATTTAAAAATTAGACACACCCACCCCTCCCATTAACATCATCCCTATTGTTTCCAAGGCCCAGTTTTGGAGGACTTTCTTAACAAAAACTGGTTCTTTCCCACAAAAAGAGCATTTGCAAATGTTTGGCTAGAGCTTCTCATGGATTTGTCAGTATCCTGACTGCAAAAAAAGTCCTTGGAAAAGATGGGAATGAGGATTTTTTAATGAATAAAAAATGTTCTTATTCTATAACATTTTCCATGTGTTTGCTTGTATGGGAATGACTCCCAAAACACTGCCCAGCTCTTCTCATTTTTGGTTGCAACATGGAGCGGCTCTTTACCATTTCCATGCTCTGGAACAAATCAAAGCCATGTTGTCACAACCAATTAATGGATGCTAATTAATTGCATTGGAGCCCCTGGTGGCTCAGTGGGTCAAAGCACTGAGCTGCTGAGCTTGTTGACCGAAAGGTCGCAGGTTTGAATCCAGGGAGTGGCGTGAGCTTCCACTGTCAGCCCCGGCTTCTGCCAACCTAGCAGTTCGAAAACATGCATATGTGAATAGATCAATAGGGAAGGTAACGGCACTCCATGCAGTCATGCTGGCCACATGACTTTGGAGGTGTCTATGGACAACGCCAGATCTTCGGCTTAGAAATGGAGATGAGCACCACACCCCAGAGTCAGATATGACTGGACTTCATGTCAGGGGAAAACCTTTACCTTTTACATAGTTAATCCCATTGGATATTCCTTGATTGACTGCAAAAGGAGGAAACCCTTGGAACTGTGTGAACAAAGGAGACATGGTTGGAAACAATGGGACATTCCACCCCTTCCAACATAAGTTGCAGACAGCGTTTTCAAATATAACTCCCAACTACTTTCCAAGTAAGAACTGCACAATTAGACTGGAAATAACCCTTTCAAACCATGAACAAAACATTTTTCAAATTTTGTTACATAGTGTCATTTACTTTATTTTTATCCTGCTGCTGGTAGGATAAACAACAGTGGAATGCTTACAGCAATATTGCACATTGAAATTGCACATTACATGTTGTGCATGGTACATTGAAATTGTGTTCTGCACAATAGCACCCAACTATTGGGACGTTTCCCAACATTGCTTTTCTTGTAGATATTTGTCCAAAGCTGAGGAGATATTGGACTCCAGCAAGATGCATGCTGCAATGACTTACTCATGAGTAAGTTGCTCTATGGAAATGTTTGTATATTTATTTTGACTGATAGAGAGCTTGTGATTCTGTTGTGGTGCTGTTATGCTTGCAAATAGGAATTTTTATTGGGTTCAGTTGGACAACCTTGCCATTGGGCATCACACTATGAGCATGTAACAACACTTTAATGTTGAATTTGGATGGTTTTAGCCATGTTATATTTTGTTGAGCCCTAGTTTTGGAGGAAAGGATCTCCAAAGTTGGAGCCAAGCTGACTTTTACTGAATTTTAAAGGAGCTCTCCAAGGTGCTGGATTGGTTTAGGTCTGGCTTTCAGCACCTTGGAGAGCTCCTTGAACACCAGTATTAAAGCTTGGAATTGATTTACCACCCACTGACTTGGAGACTGTTGTTGTTGTTGTTGTTGTTGTTATTATTATCATTATTATTGCTGTTGTTATTGTAATTATTATTGGTATATATTATTATTATTGTTATTATATTTATATGTATTATTACTATTTGTTATTGTTATTATATTTATTATGAGTGGAGCCCCCATTGCTGCAACTGGTTAAACCACTGAGCTGCTAAACTTGACTGAAAGGTCGCAGGTTCGAATCCAGGGAGTGGCGTGAGCTTCCACTGTCAGCTCCAGCTTCTGCCAACCTAGCAGTTCGAAAACATGCAAATGTGAGTAGATCTATAGGTACCACTCTGGTGGGAAGGAAACGGCGCTCCATGCAGTTATGCTGGCCACGTGACCTTGGAGGTGTCTATGGACCATGCCGGCTCTTCAGCTTAGAAATGGAGATGAGCACCAACCCCCAGAGTCTGACATGACTGGAATTAATGTCAGGGGAAAATCTTTATCTTTACCTTATTATGAGTATATAATTAGGACATATGATACAATTATATATATATATATATATATGTATAACAATAATAATTATTATATTCATTTATATCCCATTTTTATCTTGATTGAGACGCAAAGCAGCCATGACCACACAATTCTTCATTCAACATCTCGGGCCTGTTAACCTACTTTGCAGGACTGTTTTGTGTGTGTGTGTGTGTGTGTGTGTATGTATATCCACACATACGCACACTGATATGTGTGTGTGTGTGTATGTGTATATATATGTGTGTGTGTGTATATACATACACACACACACACACATATATATATGGCAGCACAATGCGTTCACTGCAAATCCCAAGGATGGCTGGGATTTGAAATGACACAATGGGCCTTCCTTCCTTCCTTCCTTCCTTCCTTCCTTCCTTCCGCAGTCTCTTTCCTTTCTTTCTTTCTTTCTTCCCTCCTTCCTTCGCTCCTTGTGGCCAAGTCACTCCCTGCAATGTATGATTCACTTTTCTGAGAATTTTAGATTAATTAGAAAACTATTCTGGCTCTCGAAATAGCAGAGAGTGGCCTCACTCCCAGGTGATCCTCAAAGGAAATTATTCTCTAAGGGCCTTGTTTGTTCGCCCAGGAAGGCTTTGTTGGTGCTCATATTGGCAACGATATATTTGAGATTCAAATTGAACCTAGGTGCCTCCGTTGAATGTAGTTTGACCCCACTTGAGCTGCCATGGCTCAAGGCCATGGGACCCTGGGAGTCATAGTTCCACAAGGTCCTTGGCCTTCTCTGCCCAAGAATGCTGGGGCCTCGTTGAACGACAACTCCCAGGATCCCCAAAATATGAAGCCTTGGCAGTTCAAGTGGGGCAACTGGCATCCATTCTTCTGGGCAGATGGACATCCCAGGAGGGTGCTCCTCCTCTTCCACATTCTTCTCTTTCACTTTCTCTTCTTCCTCTCTTCCCCCTCTTTATCTCCTCCTCCTCCTACTCTTCCTCCTCTTCCACTTCCTCCTCCTAATCTTCCTCCTCCTCATCTTCCCCTTTCTATTCTTCCTCTTCTTCTCATCTTCCTTTTATTCTTTCCCCTTTTTTCTTCCTCTCCTCCTCTTTCATTTTATTTATTTATTTATTTCAAGGTTTTATATACCGACCCTCTCACCTTCAAAGAGGGATTTGGCCCAGTTCACAACATGTGTTAACATACAAAAAATATACAATAACAACACAATGCCACTTCATTACACGATTAAAATATTTTCTCCTTCTTCTCTTCCTCCTCTTCCACTATCTTTCTTCTTCTCCTCTTCCATCTCCTTTTCATTCTAATCTTCTTCTTCCTCCTATTCTTTCCCTTTCTATTCTCCTCTCCTCCTCCTCTTTCATAGTCTCCTTTTAATCTTCCTTCTCTTCCATCTCATCTTGCTACTCCTCCTCTTTTTCCTTTTCCTATTCTTTCTCTCCTTCCTTTCCTCCTCCTCCTATTCTTCTATTTTTCCTCCTCCTTTTTGTCCTTCTATCCTTCATCTCCTCCTCTGTCTCCCATTCTTCCTTCTCCTTCTATTTTATCCTCCTCCTTTCCCTCCTCCTTCTATTCTTTTTCATCTCCTTCTCCCTTTCCTCCTCCTTTTATGTTATCCTTCTCCTTCTATCTTTCCTCTCCTCCTCTTCCTCCTTCTATTCTCCTCCTATTCTTTCTCTCCTTTTATTTTATCCTCCTCCTCTCCTCCCCCTCCTTTTCCTCCTTCTATTCTTCCCCCTCCTCCTATCCTTCCTCTCCTCCTCCTCCTCTTCTCTTCTTCCTCCTTTTCCTCCTCCTTCTATTCTCCTTGTCCTTCCTCTTTCTGTTTTCCCTCTTGCTCCTTTCCCTCCTCCTCCTATTCTTTCTCTCCTCCTTCTCCCTTTCCACCTCCTTGTATTTTCTCCTCCTCCTTCTATCTTTCCTCCTTCTCTCCCTTTACCTTTTCTCCTCCTCCTCCTCCTCTTTTTCCTCCTCCTATTCTTCTCCTCCTTCTGTTCTTCCTCCTTGTATTTTATCTTCCTCCTTTTTTCTTCTCCTCTTGCTATTCCTCCTACTCCTCCTATCCTTACTCTCCTCTTCCTCTTCTTCTCCTCTTTCTCTTCTTCCTCTCAACTTCCTTCCATTCTCCTTCTATTTTTCCTCCTGTTCTTTCCCTCCTCCTTCTCCTTTTCCTCCTCTTTTTATTTTATCCTCCTCCTACTATCCTTCCTCTCCTCCTTCTCTTCTTTCTCCTCCTCCTCCTCCCTCCCCTAAAGGCGGGCACGCGCGTCCTTCCTTCCCTGGTGCGCGCACCCAGTGCTCGGCGGCGGCTCTTGGTGCTTGGAGAGGAGGAGGAGGAGGAAGAAGAAGAGGAGGAGGAGGAGAAGGAGGAGGAGGAGGAGGAGGAGGAGGAAGGCAGTCCGGCATCGCCCTCGGGCGGGGGTCCCTCCTTCCTCCGCCGCCCCTCTTGGCCCCCGACCCGCCCTTCCTTCCTTCCTTCCGCAGAGCCTTCTTCCCTCCCTCCTTCCTTCCTTCCTTCTTCCCTCCCTCCGGGAACTTTCTGCATGACTGTCTCTAAGGTAAGTCGCAAAGAGGGGCTGGGATCCCCGCCGAGGAAGCCCCCTCCCTCCCTCCCTCTGTATTCTCAAAGGGGAAGGAGAGCCTGATTCTCCTCCTTCCCGAGAAACACCCACACAGTGGGTTCAAGCCGAGTCGGGGGTCCCTCTCTTCTTTCTCCTCCTGCTTTGTCATCTCCGAAGCCCCCTCCTTCCTTCCTTCCTTTCTTCCTTGCCTCCCTCGGGTGACAGCCGCGTGGCAATGACCATCGTGGGGATAATCATTCCCATCCTTGGGATCACAACTTTTTTCTTCTTCTTCTTCTTCCCTGGGCAAAGGCAGATAGAGAGAGAAAGAGAGAGGGAGCCCCATGCTGCAGGAGAAGCTTCCATCCATCCACACGCTGCATTTTTAACCCTTTCGCAGACCCCACGCGCGATTATTATCTTCTCTTCTCCCCGGCTGTTCTCCCTGAGTCCACACTGCCTCCTTATCCCGGTTTTGCCACACCTTTCCTTGCCTCGGTGCCTGATGATGGGAGTGCTGGGATTTGGAGTTTCAAGGGGAAGCCCCAGGGTGCATCTCTTGGCCCCACTTGAACTATGGGTGTGGGAGTGTGACAAGGGGTGCAGCTACACTATAGAACAGGCAAGGGCAAACTTGGGCCCTCCAGGTGTTTTGGACTTCAACTCCCACAATTCCTAACAGCCTACTGGCTGTTAGGAATTGTGGGAGTTGAAGTCCAAAACACCTGGAGGGCCCAAGTTTGCCCTTGCCTGTTCTATAGAATGAAGGTATGTGCTTTGGTGCCTCTTTCACTGGCCTAGATCAATGCTCTGGGATCCTGGGAGTTGTAGTTTGACAAAGGCTGCATCTACACTATAGAATGAATGAGGTTTAGTGCTACATTGTGGATTTAATGCAGTTTGGTGCCTCTTTCACTGCCTTTTCTCAAAGCTGTGGGGTCCTAGGAGTTGTAGTTTGACAAGAGCTACACCTACACTGTAGATAATGCATTTTGGCACCTCTTTCACTTCAGTGGATCAATATTGTGAGATCCTGGGAGTTGTAGTTTGATGGGCTGCATCTACATTGTAGATTTAATGCGGTTTGGCATCTCTTTCTCTGCAATGGATCAATACTGTGGATGCTAGGAGCTGTAGTTTGATGGGCTGCATCTACACTGTAGATTTAATGCGGTTTGGCGCCTCTTTCACTGCCTTGGCTCAATGTATAGAATCGTGGGAGTTTTAGTTTGACAAGGGGTGCATCTACACTGTAGATTTAATGCGGTTTGGCATCTCTTTCACTTAAATGGATCGATACTGTGGGATCTTGGGAGTTGTAGTTTGATGGGCTGCATCTACGCTGTAGATTTAATGCAGCTTGGTGCCTCTTTCGCTGCCTTGGTTCAATGTTTCAAATCCTGGGAGTTTTAGTTTGATAAGGGGTACATCTACACTGTAGACTTAATGCAGTGTAGTCCCTCTTTCACTGCAGTTGATCAGTTTGTGAGATCCTGGTAGTTGTAGTTTGATGGGCTGCATCTACACTGTAGACTTAATGCAGTTTAGCACTCCTTTCACTGCAATTGATCAATGTTGTGGAATTTTGGGAGTTGTAGTTTGACAAGGGCTGCATCTACGCTGTAGAATGAATGGGGTTTAGTGCTACACTAAAGATTGAATGTGGTTTAGCGCCTCTTTCACTGCCTTGGTTTAATGTATGGGACCCTGGGAGTTGTAGTTTGACAAGGGGTGCATCTGCACTGTAGACTTAATGTAGTTTGGTGCCTCTTTCACCGGCCTTGCTCAATGTATGGGATCCTGGGAGTTGTAGTTTGAGAAGGGGCACATCTACACTGTAAACACAATGCAGTTTCGCGCATCTTTCATTGCGCTGGCTCAATTTATGGGATTCTAGGAGTTGTAGCTTGATAAGGGGTGCATCTACACTGTAGACTTAATATGCTTTAGTGCCTCTTTCACTGCAGTGGATCAATGCTTTGGGATCCTGGGAGTTGTGGTTTGACAAGGGCTGCATCTGCACTGTAGAATGAATGGGGTTTAGCACTACACTGTAGATTTAATGCAGTTTGGTGTCTCTTTCGCTGCATTGGCTCAATGTATGGGATCCTGGGAGTTGTAGTTTGACAAGGAGTGCATCTACTACACTGGAGACTTAATGAGGTTTGGTGTCTCTTTCACTGGCCTAGCTCAATCTATGGGATCCTGGAAGTTGTAGTTTGAGAAAGGGCACATCTACACTGTAGAAGTAATGCGGTATAACGTGTCTTTCACTGTGTTGGCTCAATTTATGGGATCCTAGGAGTTGTAGTTTGACAAGAGCTGTATCTACACTATAGACTTAATACGGTGTAGTGCCTCTTTCACTGCAATTGATCAATGTTGTGGGATCCTAGGAGTTGTAGTTTGACAGGCTGCATCTACACTGTAGACATAATGCAGTTTGGCACCTCTTTCACTGGCCTGGCTCAATTTATGGGATCCTGGGAGCTGTAGTTTGACAAGGCCTTGAGTCTTCTCTGCCAAATAGCACTGGTACCTCAGCAAACTACAACCCCCAGGAATCCCCATAGGGCAAACAGCATTCATTCTGCAGTCGCCATAGACCTCCCTAGCATTTTCTCAAACCAATAGCATGAAAACTTTTCTGGCAGAGAACTACAGATCCCAGAAAGCCAAAGGAAACAGCTAGGAGTGGGAAAGTGTATCAGACTGCTCTAAATGTGTAATGTGGCTTAAGGGACCCAGCTTGGGAAGACCTTGTTGTTTCAAGTTGATAACTATAGAGTCCTGGGATTTGTAGTTTGGTGCTCTCAAGCCATGTCAGCCAACCTTAGGATAAAATAGGTCTTATGACTGAGTTAAGACATAAACATTATTGTTGTTGTTATTTGTTTATTTACTTTATCAAGGTGGTTAACAATTCCACACGTTGTTCATAGTTCACAAAAAGCATAATACTATTTTTTAAAGGTTTGCAAAATACTTTTGCTTTCTGTTTTGGTTTTCCTTTATGTTTTCCTTTAATGCAACCTAGGGTTTGCCTCAATAGCCTTTCCAAAGATGTTATATCTCTTTATTGCCGCTGGTTTTCACACTTCCTTTCTCTGAGCCTGATCTGAATGACATAAGAAGGTAGGGAAAAATATTATTTTCGTATCTTCTTCTAAGTTCATGGCCAGGCGAACCCATGCTCAGCCACGCAGGAGTCTCACTCTCTCAGCCTCAAAGGAAGGCAGTGGTGGAACCACCTCTAAATAAATTCTACAAGAAAATTATTATTATTAAGATTATTATTATTATTATTATTATTATTATTATTATTTGAAACAGAACAAGATGAGTCCACAGCAGACAAGATCACTCTGCTGGCTGTTGTATTGGATCACACATCGGACACTTCCCAAGTGCCTAGGACTGCGTGATGTATTATTATTATTATTATTAGTTTACTTTTAAATTTAAACATTTATTTATAATGACATTTACATACTGCCTTTGAGCCTAGCCTCCTCCATAAGGTACTCTAGGTGGTTTATAACAACAACAACAACAAATAATAATAATAATAATAATAGATGGGTAACAGCAACAACAACAACAACAGCAACAACAACAAATAATAATAATAATAATAATAATAATAATAATAATAATAATAGACGGGTAAATTCTCTCGTGAGGTATCAAATTTGAAGCAGGTATATCCACCTGCATAAACACTAACATTTTGAACATGCATTTTTTTTACTCTCAAATTTGTAATTCTCTTCCTCTCCTCAAGGTAGATTTTTGCCCTTCTTTAATGGAAGTTATGCAGGAATTCGAACCCAGACTCATAGCATACATAACCATGTCTCGGGTTTTGCAATGTAAGAAAAGCCTTTGATATATATTCACTCCAGGGTTGGTATATTCTGCTTTTGAGTATCTTTAGTTCTGGGTTGACTTTGCATTTTCCAGGCTGTCTGGCCATGTTCTAGAAGCATTCTCTCCTGACGTTTTGCCTGCATCTAACGCAGGTATCCTCAGAGGTTGTGAGGTCTGTTGGAAATGAGGCAAGTGGAGCTTATATATCTGTGGAATAATGTCCAGGGTGGGAGAAAGAACTCTTGTCTGCTTGAGGCAAGTGTGAATTTTGCAATTGATCTCCTTGACTATCATTGATTAGATTTGCAGCTTCAAAGACTGGCTGCTTCCTGCCTGGGGGAATCCTTTGTTGGGAGGTGTTAGCTGGTCCATATTGTTTCCTGTCTGGAATTCCCCTTCATTTCCCTTTCCTTTTCCACTTAAGCAGCTGAGGGGGGAAAGGAAAGGGCCTGAGGCTGTTAGGAATTGTGGGAGTTGAAGTCCAAAACACATGGAGGACTGAAGATTGCCCGTGCCTGATCTAAGACCTTGAATGGTGGTTACAGCATCCATACTGTAGAATCAATGCATCTCGGACCTATTTTGACTTCCCTGGCTCAATACTGTGGAATCCTGGGATTTGTAGTTTCATAAGGTATTCTTTGCCCAAAAGGTGCAAATGACGGCTCCCAAGATTCCACATGGCGGTCAAAGGGATGTCAAACTGCATTGATTCTACAGTCAACATTGTCTTCGTCATTTGGCGCTTTGGCTTTTCTACTAGAGTTGCATGGCATAAAATATACATATATGGAACAACTTGTTGATATATTGGAATCTTTTTGGTACCATATATGAATAGATATTTTTGTTTTAATGGAAGCATTCAGTTCATGGTAAATTTTAATCAGTGGATTTGAACTTGTATTTTAACTCGGTGTGTCTTGTTGTATGTTTTTTAATAGTGTTTTATTGCTTAAGCGGCTGAGGGGGAAAAGGAAAGGGCCTGAGGCGTTTAGGAATTGTGGGAGTTGAAGTCCAAAACACCCGGAGGGCCCAAGTTTGCCCATTCCTGAGCTACACTGTAGACTTAATGCAGGTCACCTCTGCAGGAGCCTACAGGAGTCATGCTGCATTATCCCAGGAAGTCTGCAGCCTACACCACTGGAGAAATTACACTGTTTAGCCGGTATTGCACTCCCTGACATCCACCGGGAAGTAGCAGCCGATAGTGAAAGGACCAAAGCAGTGACATCTCCAGCCCATCCTCTGTTCAGATATCAGCAAGCACGCCAATGCCTTAAATCAAGAAAATGTTTTTAAGATCTACAGAGATACTCACAGAAATACCTCAGCAAGTGAGAGTCCAAAAGTGGCAGGCTAAAACCAGAACCTCAACTCATGGGTAATACCAAATGAGAGACTCCCTCCTTGGCACATAAAAGACTGGGCAACTTGGAAGGCGCTGAACAGACTGCGTTCTAGCACCACGAGATGCAGAGCCAACCTTACGAAATGGGGCCACAAAGTGGAGTCCACGACATGTGAGTGGGAATAAGAGCAAACCACACACCAACTATTACAATGCAACCTGAACCCTGCCACATGCACAATGGAGGACCTTCTTATAGCAACACCAGAGGCACTCCAAGTGACCACTACTGGTCAAAGGACATTTAATAGAATGCCAAGTTTTTAAACTTTGTGTTTTAAAATACATCACAACTGTACCCTTGGTTTGCTCCTGATACAATAAATAAATCTCTTGTTTTAATGATGTTGTTTCCTGCCTCAAGCTGCAATGAGAGGCGAGTAATCATAATATATATATTTTTTGTCGTGTCAGGAGCGACTTGAGAAACTGCAAGTCGCTTCTGGTGTGAGAGAATTGGCTGTCTGCAAGGACGTTGCCTAGGGGATGCCTGGATGTTTTTGAAGTTTTATCATCCTTGTGGGAAGCTTCTCTCATGTCCATTCATGAGGAGCTGGAGCTGATAGAGGGAGCTCATCCGCACTCTCCCCGGATTCGAACCTGCGACCTGTTGGTCTTCAGTCCTGCCAGCACAGGGGTTTAACCCACTGCGGCACTGGAGGCTCCTAATAATAATAATAACAATAATAGATATAATATAATATTTATTATTATTATTATGAAGCTCCATAAAAGGTCTTCCAGAGTTGTATCCCTCCCCCATGAGCCTGAATCCTAGTTTTTCCCAACTTTGGAACGGCTTCCAAGAGAAAACGTTCCCGTTCCTTCAGAAATCAACGATGAGCATGAGATTTTCTTGGCTTTTCAAACTATTCTGTGAATGGATTTTATGTGAATGTAGACGCTGCTCCCCCGTGGGATTGTGCCCAAATAGACACACATGCCAAGATGTGATATGTGCCATTGCTCAGCCATGCGCAATTCATAAGCGCCAAGCACAATGCAAACCAAGCAGATTGGTACAGTGTTGGAATCTCTACTTGCTCAACCTTAAACTGGAAAAAGTTATCCAGGAAGTTCCAAAGTTATGAACAAGATTGGTTCTGTAGGCTTGTGCTTAAGCTGAATCTGTACGTCAGTCGGAACAGGACATTTTACACATGTAACTCCAGCCAAAGATAGATATATATTAGCTTTGGGTAGCATAGGGAAGGGTTCACACCCCTGTGGTGTTTGTTTTGCTGTCTCTGGCCCTGTTCAGAAGATCTCACCTCCCTTTCTGTCCCTTTGAACAATTTGGCTTGTTATGGAAACAAGGATTGGTGATAAAGCTTCACTGGAGACCCCTTTCCTCCCTGATAACAACTCTCCCAAGAGTGGATTTCCCTTCCAATGGGTAGGTTCTTCTCACTACCTGTTGTCTCAGCTCCATTCTTAACTATGAGTTGTTTGCAAGTTGGATATTTGTAACCCAGGGACTGCTGCTACGCCGGACCTATTTTTCTTTCTTGATAGAAACAGGGGAAGGGGGCTTTTGTGGGCACCTTTAGTAGACATACCTTGGACCTTTGTGCTGCATTTGTGCCCCATTTGTGCTGAAGGCCATGGAGATGCCACCTGCAGCCTTGCGGTCTAATCCTCTTTGACCCAGTGAGGATGGCCCAGAAAAAGGGGCTAAAAATACCCCGTGTTACCTGGAATCCCCGAACACCGAGGAAGCTCATTAGGGGAAATCTCCTGGGCTAAAAAAGGGCTGGGAACGTGACCCCAACTGGGGTCAGAGCATGGTCAGAAGGGGCTTCCTGGTTTCCTTGACCCTCTGGACATCAGTAGAGAACACCTCCTGGCTTGGGGTCCCATCCAGCCCACCTCTTATTATCAACCTTGATATACTGTGACTGTACATATATAGTTGGTCTTCCACTTTCATAGGGGCAAAAGGAGCAAGACCCATCACAAAAGGGAATTATGCCATTTTGGAAACCTTTCTAGGAATCTCGGTTCTCCTGCATGACTATGGTCATTGTCTGAGGGAAGTTGGCCACAGAATAGTGATGCAAGACCTACAAAGTTCTAGAAAAGTTCCAACCTTCATGAAGTGTAACCGCTTTCTCTGAAGCAATTTTCAATATTTTTGCCACCATCCCATCTCTTAGTAATGACAAGAGATGGTTGTCTCGGTTTGAGGTGGAAAGACAGATTAGAGTTGGGTATCATCTGATTGTTGATGGTGCAGGACCCAAAACTTCAGATCCTCTTTCCTGGTAATTTCATCTATATGTTGAATATAATGGGGTAAGACCCACAGGTCAACTGCCAAGGGGTTGAGCATCACCTTTGGGCTTCAACCCTCCAGGAAGGAGCCATTGCGAGGAAAGGCTCTCCAAAGTCCCATCCCAACAAGGAGGCCAAGGACATCCATTGCAGAGCATCTATGCTGAGTTTGTGATTGAGGAAAGGATGATTCCCATGCAAGGCCATTCCACATGCACAATGTGCATTGAACACTATCCATGTGCATGCATGTGTGTAAGAGCAAGTCATGTATTGAACATTGCCCTTGTGTGCACAAGTCTAGTTATACAAGTATTTCCAACTCATTGATACGGTGTCACTGTGCAGTTCCAATGACAAGTTTAGAAAGTCTCTGGGAGAAGGGCTCCCAGATGAGGAGTTCTCTTTCTAGATCTGTGTTTCTCAACCTGGGGAGTCACAAGGGAGTGTCAGAGGGGTCGCCAAAGACCATCTGGAAACACGGTATTTTCTGTTTCTCATGTGGGTTCTCTGTGGGAAGTTTGGCCCAATTCTATCGCTGGTGGGGTTCAAAATGCTCTTTGATTGCAGTTGAACTATAAATCCCAGCAACTACAACTCCCAAATACCAAGGTCTACTTTCCCTAAACTCCATCAGTGTTCACATTTGGGCATATTGAGTGTTTGTGCCAAGTTTGGTCCAGATCCATCATTGTTTGAGTCCACAGTGCTCTCTGGACGTAGGTGAACTACAACTGAATGCTTCCCAGTTTGATTCCGCTTTCACCTCCACAGCTCCGTCCAATGGGAATCTGGGATTTCTAGAGTTCCATCAAACTAGTTAACATGGAAAGCAGACTCTTCCCTGGCTGGTTTTGGATGCTTTGAGGTTGTCTCGCTGGGGATCTGTTTGGAGGCTGCCACTTTCCATTTGGTGGCCCCGAATGCCTGGCAGCAAAGGCGGATGACTGTGCGCCTCCTTGCATCCGCTTGCTTGCTCCTGTTCCCAAAGAGGAAAGCTGATGGGAGAGGAGAGGAGGGGGATTGCCGAGGGAACATTGCCGTGTGGGGCTAGTGAAGACGGTTGGTATGGCAACCTAGGAACAGCGGAGGAGGCAAAAAGGACACTTTGCTGGTGGGGTGGGGTGCCTGCAAAGTGCTGTTTCAAAGCACATGCGGCGGGCCTGCAAAACCAGGGAGGAATGGCCTTCCTTTGATGGTTTGAGGTCCAATAAACAGTTGGATATTTGCTCCTCGGTGACACCAGTGCAGTCTTCCTTATCCCAGCGCATCTGGAGAACCAGTTGGGTATTATTATTGCCTGATCCATTTCCAAAGATTGCACATGCAGCATTGTTGCACGTGGTTGAGCATTGTGCATGGTTTTGCGTTGTTTTATGAGTTTTAGGCCACAATTCACTCACAAGGTGCTGTTGTACACGGAGGTACATGAACATAAGGCAATGTTCTCATCTGCTTGAAGTTGCATTTCAGATGGCATGTGATAACTCACTGCAAGGAGTGGACCATCGTCTTTCAGTCACATCGGATGCTCCGCTTGAGTGAGTCCAAACATCTGCCCATCCTCCAGATCCAGTTGATGCATTGCTCAGTCTCTTAGCATTCATTCCCTGGCCTCTGGGTTGGAAAGTGCATTGCATTTGAGGGAAGAGGTGGAGAGACAGAGGAAAGTAGGAACTGGGATCTTGCAGGTTGATGCCTTGACAAAGAGGCAATGGCTTCAGTGACATCGTGGTCCTTGTCAAGGAAGGGAGAGATACCTGAGAATAATAGAAACATGGGACTAGAAGAGTTATGGAATTTGCTGAACCCAAACCCACAAAATGGGTTCAGCACCATGGATAGCTGCTTAGGTTTCAGACTAAACCCCAAAATGGACTCACAATCCCAATGGGAAAGACTGCAATCCTATTGGTGTCCTTCTTCAAAGTAAGCTTCCCCAAGGAAGGGATTGTTTTGTCCGATGTGGAGCATCCACACTGGCGCTGAAGTTGATGTGGAATTGGGCATGTTTTGATCTGCATGGGATGTGCATTGCATTGCTCGTTCGAGCAGCCTGGCGTTGTCATCCAGCGCAAGAGTTGATGGCACACAGCATGCATCTCTCAACATGTGGAGTTTTACGCCACAGAACCGTGACGCTGGGTCTCAGCCAAGGAGTCTAGAGAAGCAATCTGGATTATGTAGAACAGAGTGGCTCCAGTAACAATTAGTGACTTGTTGTTCTGGCTAAACTGCATGATAAATAGTCCCAATGGCCTTTGAGCAGCCTGGGGAAAGGTAGCTGACCCCTTCTCTTCTTCTGTTAGAGATCTGTATCTATTTCTGTAAAAGTCCTTTAAATGCAGCCATTCTTGTTTGGGGACAAGCGTGCCTCAGACTTTGACCTGATGCCTGTTGTTATTATTCTTCCTTCAAGTTGACTCCTTCGGCAGTCCTCTCTTAGAGCTTTCTTGGCAGAAGACTTAGAATCATAGAATCATAGAATTGGAAGAGACCTCATGGGCCATCCAGTCCAACCCCCATCAAGAAGCAGGAAAAATTGCATTCAAAGCACCTCCGACAGATGGCCATCCAGCCTCTGTTTAAAAGCTTCCAAAGAAGGAGCCTCCACCACACTCCAGGGCAGAGAGTTCCACGGGTGAACGACTCTCACAGTCAGGAAGTTCTTCCTAATATTCAGATGGAATCTCCTTTCTTGTAGTTTGAAGCCATTGTTCCGCGTCCTAGTCTCCAGGGCAGCAGAAAATAAGCTTGCTCCCTCCTCCCTATGACTTCCTCTCACATATTTATACATGGCTATCATGTCTCCTCTCAGCCTTCTCTTCTGAATGCTAAACATGTCCAGCTCTTGAAGCCGCTCCTTATAGGGCTTGTTTTCCAGACCCTTGATCATTTTAGTCACCCTCCTCTGGACAAATTCCAGCTTGCCCAGCTTCTTACTCAAAGGTTTGCCATGACTTCCCTCTAAGGCTGAGAGTGTGACCTGCCTGCGGCTGAGTGTGGATTTGAACTTCTGGCCATCGGGTATCCTAGGGTGCATCTTCATTGTGGATTTATGCAGTGTGGCACCTGCTTGAACTGCGATGGCGCAATGCCATCGAATCCTAAGATTTGTACAAGGCCTTCTCTACCACCAAGTGCTGATGACAACTCCCAGTATTCAATAGCATTGAGCCATGGCAGTTCAGGTGGTGAACTGAATACATTCTGCAGTGTAGACGCACCCCTTGTCCAGCTCTCAAATCACTGCACCAGATGGATTTCTTTGGAGGATGTTTCAGAGGCGGGAAGCCACTCCTTTCTTTTGGCTGTCCACATTTAATGATGTGCTTGTGATGCTGGAGGAGACCGATCAGGGCTCAGGGGTCCTGGCACAGTCCAGCCCTCGGTGTCTCGCTTTCATTGGGCCTGACTGACCCATTGTGAATGGGCCAATAATAGCCACAGTGTCTCCTGGGCCTCTCTCCCTCCGCAGGGAATCAAAGCACTGCCATTCAGTTCGACAGACAGAGTTTCTCCCCAAAGCCTGGGGTGGTGGAGGATGGGAGACAAAGAGCTTTCCCACCACCTTCAAATGTCGATGGAAAGATGGCCCATGTTCAGTTCATTGGGCGATGGACTTCCAAATGGAAATGGAGATGAGCACCAACCCCCAGAGTCAGACACAACTGGACTTAATATCAGGGGGAAACTTTACTTTGCTATAAATAATAATAATAATAATAATAATAATAATAATAATAACTCTATGCAATACAATATTTGTTCCTGGGTTATCAATGTCATTTCCTGATTGATTCTGTCATAAAATCATGGGAAAGGTTAATCAAACTGCACAAACTTTGTTTTTGCTATAGTTTTGCAATGAATATCTCATCATTGAGTCTCAACCAATTCCTCATTATTTGTGGCAGCCACAAAAACAAACGTTTCTGGGGTAAACCAACTACTTTCAAAGTAAGGACCACACAATGAAACAGGAAATAACACTTCCAAACCAGAAACAGAACGTGTTTCAAATGTTGTTACATAATGGAATTGTCCCTGCCTAGCATAAAAAAACCATCCATGGCATTATGCTGCCATAGTGAAAACCACATGCCAATGTAGTGTGCAACATATGTATGTAGTCAGCATAGTTGCACACAGTTTGAGTCTAGTTGCACACTTCTTCAGAAGTTTTTTTTTAATATCAGGAGTGACTTGAGAAACTGCAAGTTGCTTCTGGTGTGAGAGAATTGGCCGTCTGCAAGGATGTTCCTGAGGGGATGTCCGGATGTTCTGATGTTTTACCATCCTTGCGGGAGGCTTCTCTCATGTCCCCGCATGAGAAGCTGGAACTGACAGAGGGAGCTCATCCGCGCTCTCCCCGGATTTGAACCTCTGACCTGTTGGTCTTCAGTCCTGCCGGCACAAGGGTTTAACCTACTGCGCCACTGAGAGTGCCATTCTTCAGATGTTACCTTACCACTTATAGCCAAATTAGATTCCCTTTAGGGCTGCCATTAGTTGGAAACAACAACAATAACAACAATAATATACATGCATGATCATTCTGCATGGTGTCCTCCTGGCACGCAATGAAAATGTGCTATTACACATGTGCTATTCTTCCTACTTCAGTGTGTATTGAGATGCACAATTGTTTGCAGAAATGACTGCTTCCACTGTCATTGCTCATTGTCCACAATGTCACTAACCTTGAGTTTTGGGGAGAGAAGGAGTGTAAATAAACTATACACCGTGTGTCATAGAGGACAACATGGTTTCTTCCCAATTCCCAGAGCTCCAGAGATTTCCCGCTAAGCTGCTTTGTGCAGAATTTGGGAGGCAATTTTAATATATTAATCCTTAAATGGCAAGAATAGAATGTGGACGCAGCTTAGTGCATGGACGTTCTTAACATGCCTAATGGAAGCTGAGGACATGTTTTGGAGAGACTGTGGCACGAATTCAGAGATCATTGCAGGCCCTGAGATTTATGAGCCAAAGCCTGGAATTGACAGAAATGCCATTACATGTTACATATTGAACACAGTTGTTCACAGTTGTCATTCTTACACAGACACGTAAAACACCAAGAATGAGAATATATATGTGTATGTGTTTGTTTGTTTGTTTGTGGGATTAACATAACTCAAAAACCACTGGATGAACTGACACCAAATTTGGACACAATACACCTATCAGGCCAAGCAGTGACCATCACTCTCAAAAACACTGAAAAACACAATAGAAGGGACTTTAAAAGCCAAAAAATAAAAATACATTACAACGCATGCACAAAACCATATATATGTATGCAAACATACATATACACAAATATATACACACATATATACATACACACAACACATATACACAGACTGGGCCACAGCACTGTGTGGCAGGGGACGGCTGGTGTGTGTGTGTGTATGTATGTGTGTGTGTATATATATTCCTGTTTGAATGTAGAGCAGCATGGAGGTTGAGTTCTGGAAACCAAAAGCGCAGGAAAAGGAGGAAACTAATGCAGTTAATAAACACATAACTCCAATCTTTGCAGTTTGTAGTAACTATTCTGTTCAGGCCGGCAAAACTGTAGCAAGCTCACTTTGCAGCTCAGGTCTCATTCTGTGCAAAATTCACACAGCATTGTTGTCTGCACAGAAAAAGCCCTTCTGTGCATAAATTGTTGCTTTCTGCAGATATTAACTGTGTATTTTTTCTGTGCTAAGGCCAAACTCTGAAGATCCTCCTCAATCTTGGATTTTCCACCCCAGGATCTCCTGACACTTAAGAAATGCATATATTCTTTCCATTCCTACCAAGAAGCTATGCTTTTGCAGATGATTTTTGGTCCAGGAGACACATTCTCTGCCTTTGGGGCACACTTTTTCCTCTTCTTTGGAAGGGAATCACATAGAGATGCAAATAGCCTCCGTCTGGGCTTCGTCATCCATTGGATGCTGTTGCCGGCTATCTTTCCGCCGACGGCTAAATTAAGTCGATTGCTAGTCAATGTACATTTGTGGGCATGTTGCTATAGGAACAGGGCTATGCACCAACTCTGTCACGAACCTTCTGCAACACAGTTCGGAGGGCAGCTGGTTGCCAGGACGAATGACGCAAAGTGTGTCTACACTGGATAATTAATGCAGTTTGACCCCTCTTTTTAACTTCCATGATTCCATGAGAGTTGTCCTTGGGAGTTGTCCATTCACAGGGCCTTGTTTGTATGGAAAATAAGGAACAAAAAAACTACACACAATGTGCAACCATGTGCAACTCTGCTTCTGTAACTGTAAGACCAAAATGTCCAACTTCTTCCATAGAGAAACATTCCATAACATCAAAAGAATAGCAAGTTTAAACACATGCACATAGAATAGGAATGATGTTGCATGGCTACTGACTTTAATGCGATGGCAAATCTGCTTTGGGTTTTAATCCAAACTTAAAAGGTGGTATCCAAGGTGTCAAATTCTACAGCCCAAATGGAACTGGGACCTTGGAGAGCTCCTTTCAGGTTTCCTTGTGTTTCAATATTGCCACTTATTTTTGTTCCTACCTGTATTGTTGGTTTAATGCTGTGGTGGGCAACCATGTTCTCTGGAGGTGGGGGAACCCAAAGACTAGGCACGGTGCCATTTGCTTCCTATTGCTTTTCCTGCTGCCTTGTGCTGTTTCAAACAGGGATTTGACCATCCATGTCTTTTTAATATCTATGGGAGACCTTGAAGCCAAGACCCCATAGATATCAGGGGCCAACTCTACCTTTTTGCTGGTGTTTAGATTCCTCAGATCTTTCCTGGAACCTGGAGATGTTGTCATTGCTTCCTTGTGCGATATATCATGTTTTAGTTCTCTTTTCTATGATTTCGCCTACCTTTCTGAGCTCAAAAGTGGTCTCCATCTAGAGTTGTCATGCAGTTAGAAGACTTCTCTCTTTCTTTCTTTAACACTCTCTTATTTTTTTATCTTTCTTTCCCTTTCTTTTTTCTTTATCTTTCTGTCTCTTTCTTTCTCTTTCTCTTTTTCTCTCGTCTCTCCTTCTCTCTCTTTTTTTTACTTTCTCTCTCTCTTCTCTCTTTTTCTGTTTTTCTTTCTTTCTTCTCTCCTTCTCTCTCTTCTCTCCCTCGCTTTCTTTCTCCTTTTTCTCTCTCTTTTACTCTTTCTATACTCTCTCCTTCTCTCTCTTCTCTCTCTCTCTTTTACTTTCTCTCTTCTCTCTCTTTTTCTTTCTCTCTTCTCTCCTCTCTCTTCTCTCACTCGCTTTCCTTCTTCTTTTTCTCTTTTTTACTCTTTCTATACTCTCTCCTCTCTCTCTCTTTTACTTTCTCTCTTCCCTCTCTTTTTCTTTCTCTCTCCTCTCCTCTCTTCTCTCACTCGCTTTCTTTCTCCTTTCTCTCTCTCTTTTACTCTTTTTGTCCTATCTCCTTCTCTCTCTCTCTCTCTTTTATTCATTCTCTCCTCTCTCCTTCTCTCTCCTTCTCTCACTTTTTCCTCTCTCTCTTTTCTCTCTTTTTTACTCTTTCCCTTCTCTCTTTTTCTTCTTCTCTCTTTTCTCTCTCTCCTTCTCTCTCTTATCTCTCTCTCTCTCTTTCTCTGTCTTTCTCCCAGTGCCGTCAACCATGTGTGAATGAAATTAATGGGACCACTCTCTTGGCTGGAAAGGTTTTTGCCTTGGGTCTATTCGTTTGTTTGGCCTTTGCTCATTTCGGAAGAACAGGCCTCCGGATGCATTTGTGCCACAGAGAGAAGAGCTTGGAGCCTGTTTTTCATATTTCCTGCTTTATCTCATTATTATAGGAGGAAAGACGTATATATTATCGGAGGAAAGAGAAAAAAGGCCATGGGTGCCCAAGGGTTTGCAAGGGTCATGTGCTTTGTTCCCACAGGACAGCTGCTATACAAGGCTCAGGGACAGAAGAAGCAGCCATTCGATGTAAAATAATCACTGTGTAACACAATTTTTGTTCCTGCGTTAAAAATATCATTTCTTACAAGTCTGGCATAATTGGAATTAACAACTGGACATAGCCCTCTGGATGTTCTGCAACTCCCAGTTTCCCTTGCCTTTGGGAGTTGTAGTCCAGCAACATCTGAAAGGCTGGATCAGTGCCTAGAAATAATGTAGTTTGATCCTACTTTAACTAAATGCTGGGGATGGTGGGAGATGTAGTTTAGTGAGGACCCAGCACTTTTTGGCAGAGAACGCCCAAGACCATGGCAAACTACAACTCCCAGGCTTCCATAAAGTGATATCAAACGGCATCATTTCTACCGTGCAGATGCATCCAGAGTCAGGTCATGTTGTAGTAAAGCCTGAGGCTGATGGGTTCACTGATGATTTAGAGAAAATTGTGGGATTTCCTTTGGCACAAATACTCTATACACCCCAATTTGAATACTGGTGGGGTTGAGGGTGTTGATGTTGTCATTTGAGAGTTGTAGTTGCTGAGATTTATAGTTAACCTACAATCAAAGGGCATTCTGAATTCCACCAACAATAAAATTGAACCAAACTTGGCACACCGAACTTCCATGACCAACAGAAAATACTGGAAGGATTTGGTGGGCATTTGCCTGAGTTTTGCAGTTGTTTTTCACCTACTTTCATAGAGCATGGTGGAATCAAACAATGATGGATCTGGACCAAACTTGGTTCCTAAGACCATCAAAAATATGGTCTTTGGCAACCCCTCTGGCACCCCCTCGTGACCCCCTCAGGGGTCCCAGCCCCCAGGTTGAGAAATGCTAGTTTATACACTGGACTCTTGTGTGGTGCTGTGGTCATAGGTATTTCCAGGCCTGGAGTGCAACAAGTCAGCCATCTTGATGCACAAGGAAAACTATCCCAACTCTTTCCCCCCAAAGACCTGCAGCTCTGTGCAAATGTTGCTTTCTACCAGTTGTGGTTGTACCAGTTGTGGTTGTAGTCAAAGCAATGGTATTCCCTGTAGTAACCTACGGATGTGAGAGCTGGACCTTAGGGAAGGCTGAGCAAAGGAAGAGAGATGCTTTTGAGCTGTGGTGTTGGAGGAAAGTTCTGAGAGTGCCTTGGACTGCAAGAAGATCCAACCAGTCCCTCCTCCAGGAAATAAAGCCCGGCTGCTCACTGGAGGGAAGGATACTAGAGACAAAGTTGAAGTACTTTGGCCACATCATGAGGAGACAGCAAAGCCTAGAGAAGACAATTATGCTGGGGAAAGTGGAAGGTAAAAGGAAGAGGGGCCGACCAAGGGCAAGATAGATGGATGGCATCCTTGAAGTGACTGGACTGACCTTGAAGGAACTGGGGGTGGTGACAGCTGACAGGGAGCTCTGGTGTGGGCTGGTCCATGAGGTCACGAAGAGTCGGAGACGACTGAACGAATGAACAACAAAACCAGTTGTGGAGTTTTTGCTGTCGGTATTTTGTTGTGGGCTTCCCTGTTTCTGCATGGGCTTAGTCGCATTAAAAGTAAGCCTATTTGGCTCACTTGGAGTGCATTTTCCAAGCTCGTTTCCACAAAAGTTCGTCAGGGTTAATTCTAGTTAAACCAAGCTGGGAAAAGAGAAAGAGGGAGGGTTGAGTCTTTGTTAACCTCCATGAAGTCATGAGAGACTGAAGAAATACCCAGATGAATCAACAAAAAGGAGGGAGAGATGACAACGGGGGAAACAGAGGCGTTTTCTTGAAGCGAAGGGTGGAGAAAGAAAGAGAGAAAGGAGCCACAAAGGAGACAAGGGAGGCATGTTTCCCATTGTCCTTTTGCCCTTTTGCTTATGGTACCATCGGCCTGCAGAAACCATATCGTACCATTGGATGACTGGCCTCAATTCAGCCAAACGCTTGGCATCTGGAGCCCTTTCTTGGCCAGTTTTGCAGAGTGCATTCAAGGCAACCAGGCAACCGATGGCATTTCCTTGCTGTCTTTTCTGCGATCACCAAGGCAGCCAGATGCAAACATGGCTTTTGGAAAGCAAAAAACCCCACAGAATAAAGCCTAAGGCCCCCCCCAATAAAGCCAGAGCTGTAGTAAGGGCCTTAGTGCAAAATATTGGTTTCCGAGCCAAATGAAAACACCATAAGGTGGTGATGTAAGGCTTCTGCATCCAGCAAAATGCATCCAAAAACTTACCAAGGAATTTTGAAATGTCCTCTTTTGATATGTTGAAGTGGATAAGAAATGAGGGAAGATGAAATTTCGAAGCAGCCAACAAGGCAGGTAAATGGTTGGCATAGAAACGAAAGGGAGAAACGGGTGGAAACTATTATCGGAATTCAAGATAATTAGCAACGGAGAATGCAAAGAGCCTTAAAAGTCTCTCAAAAAATACTACACTGATCTTTATGGGGGAAATATCAAGTACAAAACAAATAGGATGTCACATTAAAGAATATAGTTTTCAAGCCACGGATGAATGACTGTGAAATGACAACCCTAACTGAAGTTATTTGTATTAAAACTGCCCTTTATCCTAGGATCTCCGGGTGAAGTGCAATATCAATGATGGGAAACACTTCCATAATAAGCAAAGCTTGGGAGGATTAACCTCTGCCTCAGTCGTGACATTGGAGTTCTTACAAGGCTTAAGTGTTATGAGATGGAGGTCCTGCTGATTTCTTTTAATATTTAAAGGGTTCAGACTAAGCAAGAAGATTCCCCGTTTTTCCCTTCCTTTCTTCCTTTCTTCCTTTCTTCCTTTCTTCCTTTCTTCCTTCCTTCCTTTCTTCCTTTCTTCCTTCCTTCCTTCCTTCCTTCCTTCCTTCCTTCCTTCCTTCTTCTTTCCTCCTTCCTTTCCTCCTTTACTCCTTCCATCCTTTTCTGCTTCTTTTTTCCTTCTTTCTTTCCTTCCTTCCTTTCTTCCTTCCTCCCTCCCTTCCTTCCTTCCTCCTTCCTCCCTTCCTCCTTTCCTCCTTCCTTCCGCCTTCTTTTCTCCTTCCGTCCTTCCTTTGTTGCTCTTTCGTTTCTCCTTCCTCCTTCCTTCCTTTCTCCTTTTTTCTCCTTCCTCTTTCCTTCTTCCTACCTCCCTCCCTCCTTCTTTCTTCCTTTCTCTTTCTTTCCTCTCTTCCTCTCCCCTTCCATCCTGCCTTCCCTTCTCCTTCCTTCCTTTTTCTTTCTTTCCTCCTTCCTTCCTCCTTCCCTTCTCCTTACGTTTTTCCTTCCTTCCTTCCTTCCTTCCTTCCTTCCTTCCTTCCTCCTTTCCTCCTTCCTTCCGCCTTCTTTTCCTTTCCTTCCTCCTTCCTTTCTCCTTCCGTTCTCCTTCCATTCTTCCTTCCTTCCATCCATCCATCCATGCCTGGCTTCTTAACTGCAGGCCCATTTCCGGATCCGGTAAATGGATATTGTGCTGAATATTGTCCTAAAAGCTATGGAGGACCTATTTAAGATTTGCTATATTTACCGGAATCTAATGCACCATCGAATCTAATGTGTACTCCCATTTTCAAAACCTTAAAACCAAAAAAAGTATTTGCTGGTGAATGCCATGTGCAAAAATTGCCCTCTTTGTCATTTGGTCAAAAAAGGTGTGCATTAGTGGCTGCCTTTTGCCTTTAAAAACAAAAGTGTTAGGACAACACAGCTTCCAGTGACAGGAAATAAAACCTTGGGTTGCAGCTATGCTGTAGAATGAGTCTACTTTAATTGCCTTGGTTCAATGCTTTGGAGACAATCAAGACAATCTTAACCTAATGCAACACAGTTCTACTGCATTGTAAAGTCTGTTTTGTGAATGGTGAGGTCTCTTTCTATGGATGGCCATCTGTCGGGGGTGCTTTGATTGTGTCTTCATGGCAAGATGGGGTTGGACAGGAAGGCCTTTGGAGGCCCCTTCTAATTTTAGTTGTATTTTTATGTCCATCACTCAGCCCCGCCCCTTTCTGGTCAGTAATATGTGGGTTGCTGGACTCTGGCCAGAACTGCTTCCTCTGCCCTTAAAACGGGCACCATGCTCTCCTACCTTGGCCGTAATCTTTTCAATGAGAGCTTGACTGTTGGAAGGCGGTCATGGCTGCAGGGCCTTTGGGGACAGAGGTCCGGGAAGAAGGAAGGCTTTGGTTTTTGGTGGGGTCAGGGGCTTCGGAGAGTGGGGCCCAGGTGGTGGGTGTCCAACTTTCTGCAGAGGGGCTCCTCCAGCTCTTAAAGGCAGCCCTTCTTTGCATCCCGTCTGCTCAGAGAGTCCTTTGCCATCTGTCTGTGGCTCAAGGTCAAATCATCAAAGGGGTTGGAAGCAGTTGCAGAGCAGATGACGTGGGGAGAGGCACGTCGCTGGCTGCTGGCGGAGAGTCTGGTTGTCTGGCACATCAAGCCTCCATATCATCTTCCTCCTCCATCTTCCTGCTCCTCCTCTTCTTCACCCCTTTCCTCCTCCTCTATGCATCCTTTGTGTTGGGTGGCAGGAACCATGTGCAATGGTATGTGCATCTTAACGTGCAACTGAATGTATAACCCACTGCTTATATTCATACAATGGATGCATGCAGTGAGCACATGCATGCAGATCTGCACAACTGATGTAACTATAACCTTGAATGGAATGTCAATATACAGTAAGATTCCAACCTGTCTATCTCTCTGTCCATCCATCCACTCTTTCATTCATCCAGTCATCTAGCCATCTCTCCATCTGTGCATCCATCCATCCATCCATATAATCATCCACCCATCTCTTATCCATCCAGCTGTGTGTCCGTCCATCCATCCATCCTCTCTCCATCTCTCCATCCATCTCATCCATCGATCTCATCCATCCAGCCACCTATCCATTCATCTCTCCATCTATCAGTCCATTTCTCCATCCATCCATCTTTTCCATCTATGCACCCATCTCTCCATCCATCTCATCCATCCACCTATTCGCCCGTCTGTCCATCCAACCATTTCTCCATCTCTCCATCCATCCATCCATCTCACCCATTTAGCCATCTACTCATCTGTCCATCCATCTCTCCAGTCAACCATCTAGTCACCTCTCCAGTCAACCATCTAGCTATCTGTCCATCCACTCATCTTATCCATCCATCTCATCCACCCATCCATCCATCTATCCTACTCACCCATCCATTCATGCCCCTGTTACTTAAGGTGTATAGTCAACCCAATCCTGTTTAGAAGGTCACTGAATGAACAATCCATTGTTTATATGCATACAATGTTATGACCATCATAGGCAATTGGATTTTTCCAAGATCCATTAACATGGTTCCACTTCCATTAATGTGAAGCAAATGTAGACATTCCACACCAGGAGAAGATCCACCAACGGAAAAAGAAGCGTTCTCATTTTCACATTCTCAGGGTGGGAAAAAAAAAATTCTTCATTCCCAGTGATCTCCATGTAAACTCAAGCTACACAAACACATGCCGTCCGGCTTCGAGGGAGTGGGAGTAATTTTGGACGGCAGGAAGGGAACACTTTCCAATTCATCCTTGTTGAGATGCCAAGACCCTGGGGGTCCGTCGCCTCAAAAGTGTCCCCTCTCCATAAGCGCCAATAGCCTGCTTTTCCCAAGGAGAAGGCTGTGTTTCCTGGCCAATAAGAAGCCAATGGCTTTCTTCCTTGTGCCAACGTTGGTGAGTTGCATTCACACCAATTAACAGGAAAGCGCTTTCCTGGCTCTGTCCCATGCTGACATTATGATCCAGTCTGCCAACGGTGAACATGAATGGGGCTTTGGGCAAGCATAAATGATTTCCCACGACTTTTGCTGAACCTATTGAATTTTGGCTCAAAACAGGCACCTCTCTATCTACCTCCCTATCTTCTCTGCTGCTTTTAACACATCCCAATTTCTCTCTTTCCCTCCTGCTTTCCTCTTTAGCCCAATTCAGTTGCTGCAAACCGACTTCAGGATACAAATGCACAGCCAGCTCTCCACTTTTGCAATGTGTATGAGTGCAGGACACTTGCAAAAGTAGACAAACCATGTATTTTCATAATAATAATAATAATAATAATTATTATTATTATTATTATTATTATTATTATTTGTACATAACAACACAGCACACATACATATTAATTCCACGTCTCTGGGATTTGTCTCTGAATATCAGGCTCTAAACTCTGGTTTGTACAAAACTAGCTCTGTCTTCCCTTAATGAGCCTCATTTCTTTCTTTCTCGATTGTTTCCTCTGGATCATTTGCCCAGCAGCAGCCTTTCTCTTTCGCCTTTAATTAGTCAGTTCCTGTTCCTTCTAGTCACCAGACTTGGTCATTAATTCAATGCATTCCTCTGTGTGATTGCAACTGCAAAATCGCATTTTTTTTATAAAGATACCACTTGGCTGGACCCTGGAAAAACCCGGAAAGGCTTTGTTATTTTTTTATGTTCAGGAAAAGCCTTATTAATATGAGAAGCAACTCATAATCTGTTTGGACAGAAAAGGTTGAAGAGGGAGCCACTAATTAAAAGGGGAAGGGTCCTTCCAAAAAAGCCAAAAGCATTTTTAAAGCATTTTAAGTAGCATGATATTAATGAGCATGACTAGAAGAATCAGAAGATAACATGGCAGCATTGGATATGTATTGGTTCCGAAAAGTGAGGAAAGATGCACAATCCAACTTCAGTCGGTGATGCGGTCTGTTGTTTGCTCCATTCTGGTCTAATAGGTCAGCTGTGAATTGCACAATCAAATACATAGACATTTGGGCTTTTTACATCTGCAGGTGTAATGGACACCTCCACATTCAGTGCACATGCATTTGTACTTAGGATTAACATGTGCAATGTTACACTGTGAGTCATTCCTTTCGAGCTGAAGCCCAATGTTCTGCATTGGGCAAAATTTCCAAACCCTTCCGTAGATGAACTTATGCATCTGTCAGGCTCCAAGAGCATCCCAGAATCCATCCATCTATCCCAACTAATCTATCTATATAATCTATCTGTCCAACAAAATGTAATCTTATCTATCTACCTATTCATCCATCTATCTTTTATCTTATCTATCCTATCTAGCTAGCTAGCTATCCTGTCTATCTATCCATCCATCCATCTATCCATCTGTCTATCCCAGTGGTTCTCAACCTGTGGGTCCCCAGATGTTTTGGCTTTCAATTCCCAGAAATCATAACAGCTGGTAAATTTGCTGGGATTCCTGGGAGTTGTAGGCCAAACATCTGGGGACCCACAGGTTGAGAACCACTGGTCTATCCTATCTAATCTAATTCATCTAACATAACGTAATCTTATTTATTTATCTACCTATCCATCCATCTTATCTTATCTATCCTATCCTATCTATCTTTCCTGTCTGTCCATCCATCCATCTAATCTACCTACCTACCTACCTATCTATACATCTGTTTTATCTAATCTATCAATCTCATCTAACATAACGCAATCTTATTTATCTACCTATTCATCCATCTATCTTTTATCTTATCTATCCTAGCTAGCTAGCTAGCTAGCTATCCTGTCTGTCTATCTATCCCATCTAATCTATCTATCTAATTTATCTAACATAACGTAATCTTATTTATTTATTTACCTACCATCCATCTTATCTTATCTATCCTGTCTATCCATCTAATCTATCTATCTATCTATTTATCTATCTACCTACCTACCTATCCATCCATCTATTTTATCTGATCTAGCTATCCAATGAAATATAACATATTGTCGAACGCTTTCATGGCCAGAATCACTGGGTTGTTGTAAGTTTTTTTCAGGCTATATGGCCATGATCTAAAGGCATTCTCTCCTGACGTTTCGCCTGCATCTATGGCAAGCATCCTCAGAGGTAGTGAGGTCTGTTGGAACTAGGAAAAAGGGTTTATATATCTGTGGAATGACCAGGGTGAGGCAAAGGACTCTTGTCTGCTGGAGCTAGGTGTGAATGTTTCAACTGACCACTTTGATTAGCATACAATGGCCTGACTGTGCCTGGAGCAATCTTTTGTTGAGAGGTGATTAGATGTCCTTGTTTGTTTCCTCTCTGTTGTGCTGTTGCAATTTTAGAGTTTTTTAATACTGGTAGCCAGATTTTGTTCATTTTCATGGTTTCCTCCTTTTCGTTGAAATTGTCCACATGCTTGTGTATTTCAATGGCTTTTCTGTGTAGTCTGACATGGTGGTTGTGAGAATGGTCCACCATTTCTGTGTTCTCAAATAAAATGCTGTGTCCAGGTTGGTTAATCAGGTGCTCTGCTATGTCTGACTTCTCTGGTTGAAGTAGTCTGCAGTGCCTTTCATGTTCCTTGATTTGTGTTTGGCAATGCTGCGTTTGGTGGTCCCTATGTAGACTTGTCCACAGCTGCATGGTACACGGTAGACTCCTGCAGAAGTGAGAGGATCCCTCTTGTCCTTTGCTGAACGGAGCATTTGTTGGATTTTCTTGGTGGGTCTGTAGATAGTTTGTATGTTGTGTTTCCTCATCAGCTTCCCTATGCGGTCAGTGGTTCCCTTGGTATATGGAAAGAACACTTTTCCTCTGAGTGGATAATATAACGTAATCTTATTTATCTGTCTATCCATTCATCTTATCTCTTATCCATCCATCCATCCATTTAATATATCTAATCTATCTACCTGTCCATCCCTCCATCTATCTAATTTTATCTAATCTAATCTATCCTGCCTATCTATCTATCTATCTATCTATCTATCTATCTATCTATCTAATCTTTCCATCCATCCATCCTATCTAATCTATCTTATCCTATCTATCTATCATCTATCATCTATCCTTTCTCTCTCTCTTTTATGTGTAGATCTTCGCACTTTTGTGAACACCACAGGCATTGGATTTTTGCAAGATCCAGTAATTGCCTGTACAAACGCATGCACAGCTCTATCCTCATTGGCTTTGGGAGCAATCGATATTCTAAATGTCATCTACGGTCAACGCTGACCTTGGCATGACAAGGAGAATGACCCATGACCTGGGGCAGTCTGGAGGTGGCTCTCCATTTCTGGCCATTTGTGGCCTTCAAAACTCCCTGAACCCAGTCCCGCCTTGCCTCCCTGCCTCCCTTGTTTCATAGAGGCTGCCTGCCGCATTCTTCGTTCTCCATCGCCTTGGGAATTGAACTGGATTTTATTTTATTGACCTGGGAGGAAGTCCCGGCTGCAGTCTGCTGGAAAGGCACTTTGTCTGGCAGGATGCATAATTGAAGCCGTATAGATCCTTTTAAGTGCTTCTTGGGCGGGTAATGGACCCTCTGCGGTGAGCCGGCGGCAGCCGTTCTCCTCTGACCCGGCAACACTCTGTGCCTGAAAGCTTTTTCTGTGCGGTGCCTCCATGCTCCCTGTCCTTGGTGCCTGAAAGGTGAGCTCCTTCCAGTAAGACCCATCCCTCCCAATGGTTTGTTGTGTTACTGTTTGTCCAGGTTTTATTTGGAACACTGTTGAAGGTCTGGAACCATTTCCCGGAAACACCTCCAGCTCCTTCCATGTCAGTTGGGCAAGGGAATCTGTGCCAGGTCTTTGTTTTGGAGCTTTGGGAACTGTCCAAAATCCTGAAGCCCATCTGCTCAGTAGATTCAGCACCATGGAGAGCTCCTGGGGTGCAACCTAGATCCATTGGTTCTTTGACTTAATGGCTTGGCAAAATTTCCCAATGCAGATGGTTTTCTTTTCATTTCGGCCAGGGGTTCTACGTAGCATGATAGATTAAAATCCAGTATCCACCCCCCCCCCCCCTTTTTAGCACAATTTCCCAGTTTGTCATTGATGACTTTGTCACAAGTGATTGTCTTCCTGTTCTTGTTGGCTCTATTTCAAACTCTTAAGCTTCCAAAATGCAAATCATGTGCATGTTGGAAATGGTCGTCACAAACCGAGAACAGCCCTCCATTTCTAATTTAAAACGTCATAGCAAATAGCCCTGTGTTGGCTTGGTTTGATAGTCACCAAGTTGGGTGCTATGTTGAAGTCAACCAAAGTAAGTTGCATTTCAGGTTCTGCTGAATATAGATGAACATATTTAAAATTAATACATAACCATGAGTAATATTAATAGAAACAATTTAACCAGTTTGACTAAAGTACAAATTCTTGTAATTTCACGTTTTTATTCATCACCTCAATGAAGTAAGCACAAGGCATGTAATAGGTTGGTAGTTGCCTTTGCTTAAGGAGGGGAAAATTTGAGTATGTTTTTGATTTTTTCTTTATTTTTATCATTATTACTATCAGTATGTCAACCTAAACATCCAAGCCAAGTTCACATCAAACACACAAAATCATCAAGGAGAAACAAGGAGGGAGGGAGGGAAGGAGCATAGAAGGAAGGAAGGGACGGATAGAAGAAAGAAAGGAGGGAGAGAGAAGGAAGGAAGGAAAGCAGGAAGAAAGGAGTGAGAGAAGAAAGAAAGAAAGAAAGAAAGAAAGAAAGAAAGGGAGGGAGGGAGGGAAGCATGGAAGGAGGGAAGGAAGGACAGAAAAGAGGGAAGGAAGAAGGAAGAAGGAAGGAATGAGCATAGAAGGAAGGAGAGGAAGAAAGGGATGGAAAGAAGAAAGAAAGGAGGGAAGGAAGGAAAGCAGGAAAAAAGGAGTGAGAGACGAAAGAAAGAGAGAGGGAGGGAGGGAGGGACAGAAGAATGGAAGGAGGGAAGGAAGGACAGAAAAGAGGGAAGGAAGAAGGAATGAGCATAGAAGGAAGGAGAGGAAGGAAGGAAGGAAGGAAGGGACGGATATAAGGAAAGAAGGAAGGAAGGAAGGAAGGAAGGAAGGAGCAAGAGAAGAAAGAGAAAAAGAAAGAAAGAGGGAGAGAGGGAAAGAAGGAGGGACAGAAGAATGGAAGGAGGGAAAGAAGGACAGAAAAGAGGGAAGGAAGCAGGAAGAAAGGAGTGAACATAGAAGGAAGGAGAGGAAGGAAGGAAGGGACAGATAGAAAAAAGAAATGAAGGAAGGAAGGGACAGATAGAAGAAAGGAGGGAGAGAGAAGGAAGGAAAGCAGGAAGAAAGGAGCAAGAGAGGAAAGAAAGAAAGAAAGAAAGAAAGAAAGAAAGAAAGAAAGAAAGAAAGAGAGAAGGAAGAAAGGAAGGAGCGAGAGAAGGAAGGAAGGAAGGAAGGAAGGAAGGAAGGAAGGAAGGAAGGAAGGAAGGGAGTGTGAGAGAGAATGAAGGAAGTCGGGAACGAAAGAAGGAAAGACAGAAGGAAGGGAAAGAGATACTTCTTCTTGAGAGCCCTGGTAGGCAGAAAAGTGATCGCGAAATCCCTTTAATGAATATTAAATAAAACCAATGGAGGCTGAGAGGTGGGAGAAAAGCAGTGGAGAAAAGGAAGTCCTATGATATAAAGTATAGAGGGCTGCACAGAAGGACAGCAAATAGACTGTTTTGCAGAGGGAAATTGGCCACAGCAGCCCTTCCATTTTACAAAGCAGGACAGGAGGAAATGTGGCTCATCTTAGGAGAAAAAAACAGGCAGTACTAATAGTCTGGAGACAAAGCCCTGAAAGGAAATGCTTTTTGTTTTGAAAAGCTTTAAGAATCAATGTGGAATGTGCAATGCCCTCTCCATTGTGTCGCCTTCCTGCTGGCCATCTGCGAGAGAGAAGGATCCTGTCTGCAACAATGGACGCTTTGCCAGCATTTCCTCGTCAATAGGATTTTTAATTGTTGGGAAGTTTGGAACATTCTTTGATGAACATTAAAGGCCTGAGTGGTTCCTTCAAAGGTGGACTCAGGGGCACTTTTTCATCCCAGCAAAGACATAAAGCAAGAGCAAAGATCGAAGAGAGGAAATGCCTGCGGTGTGTCCTACAAAATAGGGGAAAGAAGGCAAACGACAGCTCCCAGGATTCCAAAGACATCTAAAGTGGTGTCAAACCGCATTAACTCTGCTGTGTAGATGCACCCATCGTTGCCATCCCTTTCGTCCAAATGTCCAAACTTTTGAGAACGATCCATCCGATCCATCCGGACAAAAAGAAGCTGAGGAACAATAACAAAAAAATCCCAGCTCCTTCATATGCAAAGCAAGTGAGGCTCAAAGAGGAAAATGGCTTTTGATATTATAATTCTTTCCTGGAAGAGGCAGGACTCAGCAAATCCTATGATAATTGGAGCCGCCTGACAAGGGATGGAAGGGCCCTTTACATGCGCTTTAGCTCTCCTTAGAAATGATTTATTCGCAAGCGGATTTCAAAAACTGAAATCTCAGCATCATATAGACTTAAGAGCAAACAATGCTAGGGATGTTTTATATGAGAAGCAGAAATGGAGAGGAGGAGAAGACAGGTCGCCCCCTCCTTTGCCCCATTTGAAGTGATAATGCAAAAATCCATCGCTGCATTTCTTGCATGTCTGGAGAAAAGCGAAGATGCAAAGCAGATGAATTGGCCATTCATTCCCAGTTTGTGGCTGGTTGCTGCTTTTTCCCCTGGAGTTGATGGCATGATTGTTTCCCATTTCCCCAGAATGTCATTTTGGGTGAAACCAAAGGGTCCTTTACATGTGTTTATGCCAGGCATGGGACAGCTTCGACCCTCCCCCAGGTGTTTTGGACTTCAACTCCCACAATGCTATGGAACCCAAACTAGGAGTTGTGGCTTGGTGAAACACCAGCATTCTTTGAGTGTAGAGAAGGCTGAAGGCCACGCCAAACTACAACTCCCATCGCATTGAGCCATGGTAGTTTAAGTGGTGCTCGACTGGATTCACTCCTGCATTAGTTGACCTTCAAGGGCCTCCTGTCCAATGGAGTCCCTGCCCTTTTTTCTTGCACATGGGAGGCATTGAGTGATGAGCAAGACTGAAAGCTCACTTCCTTTCTCTCGATTCCTTTCTCCACAAAGGCACCAAGGAGTCACGAGTCTCTCCCCAAAGACTTCTGGAAAAGCCCTTGGTGAGAGAGCTCACATGTCTTGTCTTGAGAGGCTCACATGACCCCAAGGAGTTCTCCTTGGAAAGAACGGACTTTCTTCCTTTTGAGGGAGGACTCCAGAAGCACCATTCTGGTGAAGAAAGCAGCTAGCCTGAAACATATGGCCCCAGGGCAGAGTCATAATCCTCATCTTCCTCCTTTTCTTCCTCTACTTTCTCTACTTCTACCTCTTCTTCTTCCTCCTCTTCTTCTTCCTTCCCTTCTTTCTCTTCTTCCTCCTCCCCTTTTTCTTCCTCCACTTCCTCCTCTACATCCTCTTCTTCCTCTACCACCTCTTCTACATCTTCCTCCTCTTCTTCCTCCTCCTCCTCCTCTTTTCCTCTTCTACTTCCTCTTCTTTCCATCCTCCTCCTTCTCTACATCTTCTTATCTCCTTCCTCTCCTTCCTCCTCTTTTTCTCTTCTTCCTTTTCCTCTTCTTCTTATTCCTCCTCTTTCTCTTCCTCCTCTTCTTCATCTTGTCTTCTTTTTCTTCTCTCCTTTTCCCCTCCTCTTCCTCTACATCTTCTTCTCTCCTCCTTCTTCTTCTTTCTTCCTTTGCCTCATATTCCTTCTCATTATCCTCTTTCTCTTCTTCCTTCTCGTCCTCTCCTTCTTGCTCCTCTTGTTCCACTTTCCTCTCTTAAAAGGGATTCATTTTGCTGCCCCTTTGGTTGTTCTTGCAAACAGCCCTCTGTCCAAAGGGATGCACCTATCTCATCCTCCTGATGCAGTAAAACTTGCCTTTCCCAGCTATGGTCAGGAACAGCAGGTTTATGGCAATTATGGAAAGGGAAAGGGAGGTGGACTCCCATTATCCCTGGGGTCTTGTGTTGAGACAAATTCAGGAGGCTGGCTTAGTTCAGATGCCTTTAAGAGGAGAATCTGGTAAGGATTGTGGCCAAATTAATTGCTGTAGGCAGGGATCTATATAAGGAAATGATGATGATGATGATGATGATGACGATGATGATGATGATGATGCATTTTATTTATTGCTTGCCTCTCCTGATGGCTCAAGGTGGGATACAAGAAATTCAAAAATAAATGAACATAACAAGTCAATAAATTACTAAATTACATAGATAAACACACACATACACACCAGTATGTGTGTGTATGAGAAAACTTATACCAAGCACAGCTGCAGAATTGAGCTATAGTGGTAACAGAATGCAAATCAAAACTCATGATTGAAAGTTGACTGGTTTGGCCTGCCGGAAGAGATGGGTCATCAATTGTATTTTAAAATCTGACACTTTGTTTACCTTATTTATCTTATTATTATCAATAATTATTAATATTAGTATTCTGTTTCATGTTTTGGTTCTTGTAATCCTTTTCTGTTTGGATATTGTTATAGTTCTCCATTCCGGCTTCACTCTGTTTCCTTTTGTATACCATCCTGATATCACCAACAAAAGGTCGATTGTAAATAGGATCTCGATCTCTCGATTTGCCTTGCAGATGTCATGGCGGCCGCAGTATCGCAGCTCCAAGTTCCGGAACGTTTACGGCAAAGTGGCCAACCGGGAGCACTGCTTCGATGGGATCCCCATCACCAAGAACGTCCATGACAACCACTTCTGCGCCGTCAACACCAAATTCCTTGCTATCGTGACGGAAAGCGCCGGAGGGGGAGCCTTCCTTGTCATCCCATTGGAACAAGTAAGCCCTCTCTTGCTGTCTCTGGCTTCAAATAGACCTTTGTTCGGTCCAATGGGCTGTCCTTTCAACCCCAAACTGGATGAGGGGAAGACTTCCTTTCCGTTTGGCAAATTCCAAAAAAAAAAAAAAAAAAAAAGCTTCTCCATTTGGAAACTGAAGCTGGTCACGCTTCTCATGTCTGGCATCTCAAGATCTGAACTCCTCCAAAATTCAAACTGGAGAGAGTGGGTGCATCTACACGGTAGAATGGATATGTTTTGGGATTGCAAAGGAATGATTTGGAGATGCAAAAAGGAATGACTTTGGATTGCAAAGGAGTGATTTGGGATTGCAAAGGCATGACCTGGGCTTACATAGTGTTAATTTGGGATTGCAGCTCATCTTGGTTCCCTGACTTAAAACTGCAGATGCCCATACCTCCCTCTCCTTCTCCCAGGGTGCAACTACACTGTGGAATTAATGCAGTTTAGTGACACTTGAATGGCTGTGGCCCAAGACTATAGAATCCTGGGAATTGTAGTCATACAAAGCCTTTCTCTGTCAACTAGTACAAACTATAATTCCCAGGACTCCATAGCCTTGAACCACGGCTGTTCAAGTGGTGCCAAACTGCCTCCATTCTATAGTCTAGACAAGACACAGGCAGACTTGGGCCCTCCAGGTGTTTTGGACTTCAACTCCCACAACTCCTGGCCTCAGGCCCCTTTTCCCCCTCAGCCTCTTTAGCAATGCAAATACAGGGATTCCAAGACCCCAAACCCAACGCGCTTCTGGTCCCAGGCATTTTGGATCAAGGAGACTCAAGCTGAAGGTTAAAGCATCTGGACGGCTTGAAATGCATGCCATGCTCCACCGTGCATGTTAGCTCGTTTTCCTGGAATCGCTTGTGCGCCTGTTGAGGCGATTTGCCAGACATGCCAGTGTAGGTTTTAAAAATTAAAGCATGCAAGTCTGGGTCATGAAATTTTAAACAGCAAGCCATTTCAGGGGGACTTGAGAGGGCCATTGGGAGCACTCAGGGGCACCTGTCAGCAATGCCTGAGTCATTCCTAGCATTGTTTGCACCTGGAAAGGTAGGAGGTGTGTCTCTTGGCAGCTGGAGGGCAAAGGGGTGACTTTGGGTTGCAAAAAAGAGTGGTTTGAGATTGCAAAGGAATGACCTATGATTGCAAAAAAAAAGAGCGATTTGGGATTGCAAAAAGGGATGATTTTGAATAGCAAAGGATTGATGTGTGATTGCAAACAGGAGTGATTATAGATTGCTAAAGAAACTGATTTGGAATTGCAAAAAAGAATGATTTTGGATAGCAAAGGAATGACCTGAGATTCCAAAAAGGAGTGATTTGGGATTCCAAATGAATGATCTGAGATTCCAAAAAGGAGTGATTTTAGACCACAAAGGAATGACCTGAGACTGCAAAAAGAAGTGATTTAAGATTGCAGAGGAGTGATTTGATATTGTAAAAGGAAGTGATTTGGGATTGCAAAAAGGAGTGATTTGGGATTGCAAAGGAATGCCCGAGATTGCAAAAAGGAGTGATCTGGGATTGCAAAACAAATGAATGACCTGAGATGACAAAGGAGTGATTTGCTGTGATTTTTTGCTCTGAATATGTTTGAATGGATTTTGACTGGAAATTTTAATATGGTTATGTTTAATTCTGTTTCAGTGTATGCATACGTGTATATTTTAAATTATGTGGTCATACTTTTAATTGTAAGCTGCTTTGAATCTTCTTTGGGAGAGATAAAGCGGCGTATAAATAAACATAACAACAACAGCAACTATAACAATAACAACTCTGGCACACGCCAGTTGAGATGGTCCCAGTGGTGATCGGCACACTGGGTGCAGTGCCTAAAGACCTTGGCCTGCACTTGATAACAAAATCACCATCTGTCAGCTGCAAAAAGCCACCCGACTCAAATCTGCATGGATTATTTGCCGATACTTCACATAGTCCTAGACACTTGGGAAGTGTCTGACATGTTATCCAGTACAAAAGCCAGCAGAGTGATCTTGTTTATTATGTACCAATCTTGTTGTATATCTAATAATAATAACAACAACAACACAAGCCAGTAAAGGTGGTCCCAGTGGTGATCGGCACACTGGGTGCAGTGCCTAAAGACCTTGGCCTGCACTTAAACACAATTGGTGCTGACAAAATTACCATCTGCCAAAAGGCCACCTTACTTGGATCTGCACGCATTATTCACTGATACATCACACAGTCCTAGACACTTGGGAAGTGTCCAACTTGTGATTCAATACAACAGCCAGCGGAGTGACCTTGTCTGTTGTGTTTCAAATAATAATAATAATAATAATAATAATAATAATAATAATAATTTATTAATCATAAAGGCCACCTTACTTGGATCTGCACGCATCATTCAAAAATACATCACACAGTCCTAGATGCTTGGGAAGTGTTCGACTTGTGATTTTGTGATACGAAATCCAACATTTATATCTCATTTGCTGTGACATACTGTGCTTTTGTGTCATAATAATAATAATAATAATAATAATAATAATAATAATAATAGATTGTAAAGGAGTGATTTGGGATTGCAAAAGTAATTGATTTTGGATCAGAAAGGGGGTAATTTGGGATTGCAGCTGGTCTTGGTTCCCTGCTTTACAACTACGGTCGCTCATGTCTACCTCTCCCTTTCTCAGGGTGCATCTACACTGTGTAATCAGTGCAATTTGATACCACTTTCATGGTCATGGCTCAGTGCTGTGGAATCTTGGGAGTTATAGTTTGCCCTCTTTGGGGGAGATGACCTTGTGACATCACAAGTGCTCTGATTCGTATCATGGGCGCAGATCCTTAGCTCTTTTCCTTGCAGGGCCCCTTCAGAAGGACTCCCTGGTGGATCGGGCCCTTTGTCTTTACACCAATTCTCCCAGTCGTGCCTTTGTTGAAGAATGTGCTCCTTTTTCCTTCAACAGATCATATTTGCTTTGCCTTGAGCCGGCTTCCGGTGCGTGCGGCAGAGTGGGAGGCTTTTTTGGCTTTGGGTGAAGGACACAGAAGCGTTTTCTTTTTAAATGTCTGATCCGCCGGGCGGGGGAACAGATGCCCCGAGAGAGAAGGCAATGTTCTGGATGGTGGGAAACAGCCATTCTCATACAACGTGGCTCTTGAATCTCATCTGCTCCTTCTCTGGAGTTTCTAGGTTACCTTAATTTCTTTCTGCTAAATATGGAAGCATATTAATTGGAAAAATGGGGGCTGCTGGTTTGGAAACGCTCTCGCTGAGCGCCGTAAAACTAAACCAGATACTCCTTTGTCCTTATTAATGATGTAAATGCTATCTCCAACACTATATTTAATCCACGTCCGGAGACTTGAGCCCAGAAAACCCACTTTGCCCAGTGTTTCACAGGTGAAAACAAGGGTGCCTCTGAGCATAAGAACATGTCCCAATGTTTATTTATTTATTTGGAACATTTGTACCCCGTCCTATCTCAATCTCCGAAGAGAGGCTCAACGTGGCTACCAACAGGCAACAATTCGATGCCAAAACAATAAATACATAATAAAATAAAATCCATACATACAAATCAATATAAATATAAATTAAAAACAGTTCACCAAGTTAAAACATCAGCCATATCCATCCAAAGTTGCAGTCCAGTTGCCTTCCCAGCTGCATTCTCTGGCCATCCCAGGCTTTTTGAGGGTCATGGCTTTGTCCTATGGAAGCCTGGGCTTTATAGTTTGGCAAGGTGCTTAGGATCCTTCCTACTTTTTTTGGAGGATTTTGTGCATGGTCTTTCAGGTTGCTTCAACTTCATATCTCCTGCAGAATGCATTGAAGGATTTTGGGGCTCAACCTCTTTGGTTGCGTCAAACTCTATTAATCCTACTGTGTAGATAAGGGGCCCTCATACTTTTAAAGCAGAGGGCAAGCTCATGTCACTTTGACTGTTGAGGGGCCAGAATATAGGTTGTTGTTGTTGTTGTTGTTGTGTGCCTTGAAGCCATTTCAGACTCAGAGCGACCCTAGGGTCTCACAGAGTTTTCTTTTTGAGATTGATTCAAAGGGGATTGACCTTTGTTTCCTGCTGAGGCTGAGAGAGTGTGACTCAGTTAAAGCCACCATTCAAACTCAAACTGCTATTTCATGCTTTCTGGATTCTTTCCCTCTTTTTTTCCTACCTCCTTCTCTTCCTCCCTTTCTTCTCTTCCTTCCCTTTCTCTTTCCAAGCAACTTTTCTTCCTCCCTTTCTTCCCTTCTTTCTTTTTCTTACCTACTTTTCTTCCTCCCTTTCTTTCTTCCCTTTCTTTTTGCTACTTTCTTTTCTTCCTCCCTTTCTTCTCTTCCTTCCCTCTCTCTTTCCGATCTACTTTTCTTCCTTCCTCCCTTTCTTCTTTTCCTTCCCTTGCTCTTTCCGATCTACTTTTCTTCCTCCCTTTCTTCTCTTCCTTCCCTCTCTCTTTCCATCTACTTTTCTTCCTCTCCTTCTTCACTTCATTCCCTCTTTTTCCTACCAACTTTTCTTCCTCCTTTTCTTCTCTTCCTTCTTTTTTCCTACTTCCTTTTCTTCCTCCATTTCTTCTCTTTCTTTTTCCTACCTTCTTTTCTTTCTTGCTCTTTCTTTCTTTCTCCCTCTATTTTTGAGGGAGAAAGAATGGGGTGGAAAGGCTTCCCTCCATTTTGGAGAGAGATAGAAGAGAGGAAAAGAAAAGAGAATTAAGAAGCAAGAGGGGCGTGGAAAGGATGCCTTCAGTTTGGAGGAAATAGAGAGTAGAAGGGAAAGGAAAGAAGATTTAAGGAGCCAGAAGAAGGTGGCTGCACTGGCACTAGAAAAAGCAAGAAAGAAAAGAAAGTATGGAAAAAAGAGGGAATGAGAAAAGTAGGAAAGAAAGGTAGTCTCCAGTTTAGAGCAGTCATGGGCAAACTTTGGCCCTCTGGGTGCTTTGGACTCCAACTCCCACAATTCCTAACAGCCTCAGGCCCCTTTCTTTCCTCAGCCACGTAAGCGAAGTTTGCCCATGCCTGGTTTAGAGCAATGGTCGGGTAAACAACCTTATAGGGTTGGATACGGATCTTAGTTTGGGGACCCCTGGTGTAGACAAAACCCGGGTTTCAGACTAAACTTTAAACGAATGACTTAAGATGATGAATCTGCTTTTCCTCCCAAATAGTAATACCCAGCATTTAGATGAATACAGGCTTAAATCCAGAATGCCTTTGACTTCTCCGTGGTCCTGAAGACATCCCTGTTGGAAGAATGGGTGGCAGAGGGGAGATATTATCCAGCAAATGGACCCCTGAGTACTTTGCTTGCAGTAGCAGGAAGCAGTCACAGAGTGCATCTACACCAGGCATAGGCAAACTTGGGCCCTCCAGGTGTTTTGGACTCCAACTCCCACCATTCCTAACAGCCTCAGGCCCTTTCCTTGTCCCCCTCAGCCGCTTAAGCGGCTGAGGGGGACAAGAAAAGGGCCTGAGGCTGTTAGGAATAGTGGGAGTTGGAGTCCAAAACACCTGGAGAGGCCAAGTTTACCCATGTCTAGATTGATGCAGTTTGGCTTCACTTGAAATGTAATGCCTCACTTCTGTGGAATCCTGAGTGTAATAGTTTGCCGTTTTGGGTGGGAAAGGCCCCAGACCTTGCAGAACTACAGCTCCCACGATTCTATAGCACATCACCATGGCAGTTCAAGAGGTATCACACAACACTCTTTCACACTCCCTTTAACCTCAATCCTTTTGGAGCGCTTTCAAAATAATTTAGTCCACCAAATGTTGAACTCTGGGTCCACAGTTGCAAGGGCCGTTGGACCCCTGAAGGGCTTTGAAAGAGTTGCCAGAAACTTTTTGGATTCTTCTCTGCGGAGTATTTTGACCTCTTATGTCCTGTTTCGAGTGTATTATGAGGAGTGCTATTAATAATACATCCAGATGGGATTGTCTTTCCTGTTTGCTGAGTCAAATAGCATTCTGGGTTTCATTTTTGGCGCCTCGTGCCCCGGGTTCAAGCACCAGATCTTTCTCACCAGAGGCGAACACCAAAGGATGTTACAGAAGGAGAAAACCATGTCTACCTAGGAAGCCAATGACAAACTTATTTAGGTTTTATACACTGTCTGTTTCTTTGGCTCGTTTACTAGTTGCCTTTAGTTTGCATCTACACTATAGAATTAGTGTAGGTTGACCTCACTTTTACCGCCACGGAATCCTATGTTGAATTGGTTGAGATAGTAGAGGTGGATAGGTTCGTTCGCAAGAACCTGAAAGTCGTAAAGAACTTCCGAATTTTGACTTTTGAAGCCATTTTGAACCATGCAGAAAAGGTGGGGGTGGTGGTGGTGGGGGGGGGGGGGTAAATCCAAATTTGAACCACTAACTTTTTTAATGGAAATATTCCATAATGCTCGGATGTCTCCCAAGGTTATTTTAATTTTCAGAACCATTAAGCAACTTGGGTAAAGCCTAAAAAGTTTTATAATCTCATACTTTCCCTCCCCCAGTGATGCAAGGGAGGGATGAGGTGGGTGTGGCTAAGCACAGCCATTGTTGTAGTTTATGTAGGCCAGGCCCTGAATGGTAGAGATTGCAAAAAGCCCTGCTGTTAAACTACATTTCCCACACTGCCTTGCTGCTCATTAGCCAAAATGGCTGAAGGACCCATATAGCTGTCTGTAGCAGTCTTTGTCTAAATATAAAATAAACTGATTGAATCTGCAAAGGTATCTAAAGAAGGCAGCAAAGCAATAAGCAACTTTTGCAAAGCCAAGAGAACATAAACTGCTTAAAAACCAACCATTTCACTTTGGCCTGATTGCCATGAACAAGGCACTGGGGTAGCCAGCCAACACTTTATTTATTATTTTGGTTGCTTCTACCCCGCCCTTCTCACCCCGGAGGGGACTCAGGGTGGCTTACAAAAGCAAGGCACAATTCGATGCCCGCATCACATAACAACAAAAGACAGTAACATCAATTAATAAAAACAGCAATTCTGGCAATAACACAATTAACAGAAACAATAATTATTATAGGCAAAAACAACCATAAAACCAATAAGAACAATAAAACCAATACAAACCTCATTGACGGTCAGCGTTTCACAATCTCATAGTTCAAATTCCAATTCCACAATTGCCAGTCCTATCTATCTGGTTGTCATGTCTAAATGTCAGATTGCCCAAAGGCCTGGTCCCACAACCACGTCTTTATCTTCCTCCTGAAGGAGAGGAGGGATGTTGATGCCCTAATTTCCCCCAGGAGTGAGTTCCACAGGTGGGGGGCCACCACTGAGAAGGCCCTGCTCCTTGTCCCCACCAGCCTCACTTGTGATAGCGGTGGGGCCGAGAGCAGGGCCTCCCCAGATGATCTCAATTCCTGGGGTGGGACGTAGAGGGAGATACATTCGGACAGATACACTGGACCGGAACCGTAAAGGGTTTTGTAGGTCAAAACCAGCACCTTGAATTGTGCTCAGAATTGAACCGGCAGCCAGTGGAGCTGACACAGCAGGGGGGTGGTGTGCTCCCTGTATGTCGCTCCGGTAAGCAATTTGGCTGCCGCTCGCTGGACCAGTTGAAGTTTCCGAACAGTCTTCAAGGGCAACCCCACGTAGAGTGCGTTGCAGTAGTCTATATGGGATGTAACAAGAGCATGGACCACTGTGGCCAGATCAGACTTCCCAAGGTACGGGCGCAACTGGTGCACAAGTTTTAATTGTGCAAAAGCTCTCCCGGCCCCCGCTGAGACCTGGGGTTCCAGGCTCAGCGATGAGTCCAGGATCACACCCAAGCTGCTTTACGTCAGTAAGTAATGATAAAATAAAATGATGGATTGCATCTGCAAATAGGAATGAATAAATGGATGGATGTGTCTTGGGGGTCCTCTCCAACTCAGTAAAGAAATCAAATGGATGTCAAGAGAGTTTGGATGGTGACTTTCTGCCCAGAAGAAGGGGGTCAGTCTAGATGTCTCTTGATGGGGTCTGTACTAGGATTTCTGTTCTCCGCCAATTTAACACAATTTATGCCACATATACAAAGTTTCTGGAGTGGAACAATTATGTTCAAAGTGAAGACCACCTGATGAAACAGGAAATTACACTTTCAAATCAGGAACAGATTTTCTTTATTATTTAAAAATGTTTTAATAAAAAAATTGAAAATTCACCAAAAATCCATGGATAAGTCAAAAAATATGAAGTTTGGTGAGCTGACAATAGTCCATAAGTTCTACCACTGTAGCAAGTTTCATCAGGATTGGCCTAAAAATGAGGGAGGGAGAATCCCCTGAAGTTTCCCCAGTGCTGTTTTTTTCCTACTGCCATTAACGAAGTGATTCGGAAGTTTTGGAAAGTTTTGAAGTTTTAAAAAAACAATTCGGAAGTGACTTTAGAATTGAACCACCAGCGCCTCTACATCCGAAACCATTTTTAACCATTTTTGGATCAACCAAGCAGCCACAAAAAGTTTCAGGAGGATCACAACTACTTTTAAAGTAAGGACCTCACAATTAAACAGGAACAACACTTTCAAACCAAACAAGGCTTTCCTTCGGGGTCTCACTAGTTCGGACTCGGAGCTTTGTTTCTATTGAGTCAGAGGAGGGAGTGCAGCCACCCACAAAATCGCCAGCCCAGACAAGGGAGTGCAGTGTCAACAAGTTGTGATAGTCTCCAGGGAAGGTGCAGAGAAAATGCCTGCCTCTGAAAGCTCTGCAATAACAACCCTGTCTCGTTCTCATGGAGCCGGAGCTCATTTGTCCGACTTCTAATGGGACATGGTTAAGCCGAGAGTTCAACCCAGATTTGCTTTTCCCATCTTGAGAACGGGCACAAGGGCAAAAATATAAAATGAAGAATCCTACAGTTGGAAGAGCCTCCAAGGATCATCCAGTCCCTTTTGCCAAGCAGGAAGACACAACCTAAGCCCTCCTGACAGATGGCCATCCATCCTCTGCTTGGAAAGACTTTCCTTCTTTTACATTAACAAGTTCTTCCTAAGGTTTAGGTAGAGAAAACCTTTCCTGAAATTTGAATCCATGATTCCATTGTGTCCCAGTCTTTAGAGGAGTGGTTCTCAACCTGGGGGTTGGTACCCCTGTGGGGGGTGGCCAGGGAGTGTCAGAGGGGTCGCCAAAGACCATCAGAAAACACAGTATTTTCTGTTGGTCATGGGGGTTCTGTGTGGGAAGTTTGGTCCAATTCGATTGTTGGTGGGGTTCAGAATGCTCTTTGAGTGTAGGTGAATTATAAATCTCATCAAATACAACTCCCAAATGTCAAGGTCTATCTTCCCCAAACTCCACCAGTGTTCACATTTGGCATATTGAGTATTCATGTCAAGTTTGGTCCAGATCCAAACTTGACATGAATACTCAATATGCCCAAATGTGCTCTCTGGATGTAGGTGAACTACAACTCCAAACTCAAGGTCAATGCCCACCAAGCCCTTCCAGTGTTTTCTGTTGGCCATGGTAGTTTTGTGTGCCAAGTTTGGTTCAATTCAATCGTTGCTGGAGTTCAGAATGCTCTTTGATCAACACACAGTCTTCACAGAGTGAGGTTCCACTGGTGATGTAGTTTAACACAATGACCGTGGCTTCTCAATCTGTTGCAGCCTTCTTCCGCCTTCACAGCCGTTGTAACATGTACCATGTTATCCTCCGCCTGCTCCGCCGTTGAGGTCTTTGGGTCTTCGGACTGTGCTTGGTCTGGAACCTCCCCCGTGGCCACTCCTGGGAGTGCACAACTCCAGGTTTTTTTTGTTTTTTTTTTACAATACAATACAATTCTTTATTGATTAGTCAATTTTGACCATATCAAAACATACAAAACATACACATACAGTAAAACCATATATGAATACAAGGCATCATGGCCTACTGGCCTGTCAACCCACTCCTAAATAATTGAGCAACTACGAGATAAAAAGGTTAAAAGATTAAAATTGTTTAATTCCTTAAAATAGGGTTAGAGTGGGGGGCATGGGTAGGTAAAACTAGTGGCGTGTCCATATTAAGTTTTTAAGTTTGAGTTTTGTTGATGGCAGCAAGGTCGCCTCTCTCTGCTTCCATCTTCTCACGGATGGCCAGCGCTTTTTGGATAAAAAGGGTCAATTTTAAAATAGAGTTTTTATCTGAGCCCTGAAGGAGGATGTGCAATTTCTCCTTATTCTCTGAATAAGTATGATTCTCCAGCAGAGGCTCTTGGTAGTAAGACCGGATCCTGTTGTAGTAGGGACATTTTAAGAAAAAATGTTCTGAGTCCTCCCCTTCTGCATCTACCTCACGACACCCACAGGTTCTCCTCGTGTAGGGAATATTCTGATGTCGTCCCAACTTGGACTTAATGTCGAGCCGCTCAAATCTAGCCCGGGTAAAAAAAATTCTAATATAAAGTGGAAGTATAAAAGAGAGGTAATGTTCTATGCCCACATTACATTTAAATTTGGCCAGGTATGGAGTGGCTCTAGCTTGTGCTATGTTCATTAGATCATTTTGTGTAGCAATGTCGAGAGCTCTTTGGTATACAATTGAGCATACCTTTGCCCCAAAATTTGTTAAAAAACCTAACCTACTAACTGTGTGGCCAAATCTGCTAAGCCAAGATGACCACTCTTTGTGGTTTTCTTGTTCTAGAAGGCATAGGGCTGGGAGTCTGTGTGGTTGCATTTGTCTTATTTTGTACCACCAATTGATCTGCCTCTTCAGAATTGTGGTGGAGATTGGGGGTACTCCAGTCTCTGCTCTCACTGCAGCTGACAGGGATGATCTCTCCACACCTAAGCCAATTTTCAGGTGGCGCAGTTGGAATCTCTCTACCAATAAAGTGTCTTGCTCACCCCATATTTCAGCTCCATACAAAGCGATGGGGAACACTTTTGCCTTAAGAACCTTCAGAAAGGGGCGCAGAGAGCCCGGGTAATTGTGGTTGCATAATTTATGAATTGCCTGTGCAGCATTATCAGCTTTTGCAATACTTAGTTTTAGATGTTGGGTCCATGCCCCTGATGCCGCAAAATGAAGACCTAAGTATTTAAATGTCCTCACTTGCTCCACTTTGTGCCCGTCAAGGTGCCAGTTGGAAGCCTTAGCTTTCTTACCAAAAACCATTATTTTGGATTTTTTCTCCAGTTGTTGTGCCTACAGGTTCATCGGAACACGCAAGCCCCCTCACCACAACAAGGTGACAGTCCATCTATCAACCTTCTTTTCACCAAGCTAAACACATCCAGGTCCTTAAACTGCTTTTTACAGAGGTTCATGGTTTCCAGCTGTTTAATCCTTTTGATGAGCCTTCTCTGGATGTGGTGTTCCGACAACACATCCATGACTTTCATGACTGGAATCACTAGGTTGCTGTGAGCTTTCCAGGCTGAATAGCCATGTTCCAAAAGCATTCTCTCCTGGTGTTTCACCCACAGCTATGGCAGGCATCCTCTGAGATTGAGGGGTCTGTTGGAAACTAAGCAAGAGAGGTTTACATATCTGTGGAATGTTCAGAGTGAGAGAAACAACTCTTGTATCCTCGAGGCAAGGGTAAATGTTGCCATTGGCCACCTTGATTAGCATTTTATGGCCTTGCAGCTTCAAAGCCTGGCTGCTTCCTGCCTGGGGGAATCCTTTGTTGTAATGATGCTTGAGAATTGTCAGTTACGAGACCTTGAACTGGAACTCTGGACTATGATTTGGATTTGCGGAGTCAGGCTTGGTTGTGTTAATATTTTAAGGGCAAATATATTTAATGTATTTTATTGCTTTTTTAATGTATTTTTATTGCTGTTGACTTGTTTATGTGAATTGTTGTGTTCTAACTGTTTCTTTGTTGGCATCTAATGACTGCCAATTGTAAGTCATCCTGAGTTGAAAAGGACGGGATACAAACGCTCTAATTAAATAAATAAATAGCTGCCCCCAATTGTTTCCTATCTGGATTTCCCCTGTTTTCTTATGGTTGTTCCTTATTTCATTTCACATGGGATTGATATATCATTCCACAGATATATAGACCCCATTTGCCTAGCTTCCAACAGACCTCACAACCTCTGAGGATGCCTGCCATAGATGTGGGAGAAATGTCAGGAGAGAATGCTGCTGGAACATAGCTAGACAGCCCAGAAAACTCACAGCAACCCACTTCTCTGGATGCCTTCCATCTTGTCCATCTCCTTTTTGAATTGCTTTCCTTGGAATCGAAGACGGGGTTATTCCAGGTGTAGGTCTGGCCAAAGCAGAATAGAGGTGGCCTCAAACTTCCCTCGAACTTGACACTATTTTCTTCTTAGTGCGGCCTAGAATCGCATTTGCTCTTTTAACTGCATCACACTGTTGGCTCATGTGCATCTGGTGGTCTTGAAGCCGTTTACGTGGACTGTTTACAATATAGGTGTCACTTATCTATATCCTATATTACTTCCCTCCCTTTAAAGCAGGCATGGGCAAACTTGGGCCCTCTGGGTGCTTTGGACTTCAACTCCCACAATTCCTAACAGCCTCAGGCCCTTTCCTTTCCCCCCTCAGCCGCTTAAGCGGCTGAGGGGGAAAAGGAAGGGGCCTGAGACTGTTAGGAATTGTGGGAGTTGAAGTCCAAAGCACCCAGAGGGCCCAAGTTTGCCCATGCCTCGTCTAGACACTAGACTTATTTTAGTGCAGCCTAGAATCACATTGTTTTGACTCAGATCTGCTTTTAATATCCTGAGAATGGCCACACTTCGCAAAATCACAGAATCCTAGACTTGGAAGGGGCACCCAAAGGTCATCCAGTCCAGCCTGCATCAGCCAGGCAGGAAGGCACAATCCAATCCCTCCTGACAGATGCCCAGCATCTGCATAAAAACCGCAGCATATTCTTGGTGCAATTGATATTTCCGATCCTGTTGCCAACCTGGGCAGCGCAGCCAGGTTACTGCACTTCTGCAAGGTGCCTCCTGCCTGCGCCAAGTGATGTCAGAGGCAGCCGGCGCATGGACGCACATGTCTCCATGGCAACGCTGAAAATGCGGAAAGTGAGCGCCCAGAAACGGCTGACGAGAGTGACACCTTGGATGCTAAACGACAGGCTTTCATCTTAATGGTAATACATGCCTGTTCACACACACACACACACACATATATATATACACACACACACACACACATATGCATAGGGGGAGAAAAAGGTGGTATAAACTACGAACAGAAAAAAACCTTCCCAAAGGGAGTCCTGATTGCATCTAACTCTTGTCTGAGTACAGAAGCAGTTAGATGTCTCTTGTCCCATGCGGCGTGTTTGCATTCAAGTCCAAGGTTGCACACATGTCACTGCTGCAAAGGCACATTGTGCTTCCTGCACAGTTTGCATTGTGCTTTGGTGCACATACGTTATGCATTGCACATTTTCGAGCACATGCCATGCCCTTGATAGCATGTTCAAGTTACACTGATATTATTACACTATGTGACGTTTGTCCCTGGGTTAGAAATGCATTTCCTAATTGGCTCTGTCATAAAAACATCGGACAAGTTTATTAAACTGCAAAAAAATTTTGTTTCTGCGGGGAGGGACGTCCTGTTATAGCACATTTTGCAATAGTTTTTCAATGACTATTGCAACCCATTCAACCTAGTTTGTGGCAGCCACAATAACAACGTTTCAGGAGTAGAACAATTGCTTTCAAAGTCAGCACTGCACAATTAAACAGGAAACAACACTTTCAAACCTTCCTGCCGAAGCAGTACCTATTGATTGTGTCCAATTCTGGGCACCACAATTCAAGAGAGATATTGACAAGCTGGAATGTGTCCAGAGGAGGGCGATTAAAATGATCAAGGGTCTGGAGAACAAGCCCTATGAGGAACGGCTTAAGGATCTGGGCATGTTTAGCCTGAAGAAGAGAAGGCTGAGAGGAGATATGATAGCCATGTATAAATATGTGAGAGGAAGCCACAGGGAGGAGGGAGCAAGCTTGTTTTCTGCTTCCTTGGAGACTAGGACGCGGAACAATGACTTCAAACTACAAGAGAAAAGATTCCATCTGAACATTAGGAAGAATTTCCTGACTGTGAGAGCCGTTCAGCAGTGGAACTCTCTGCCCCAGAGTGTGGTGGAGGCTCCTTCTTTGGAAGCTTTTAAGCAGAGGCTGGATGGCCATTTGTCAGGGGTGATTTGAATGCAATATTCCTGCTTCTTGGCAGGGGGTTGGACTGGATGGCCCATGAGGTCTCTTCCAACTCTAGGATTCTATGATTCTATGATTCTATGATCTACTCACATTTGCATGTTTTCGAACTGCTAGGTTGGCAGAAGCTGGGACTAACAGCGGGAGCTTAACCCGCTCCCTGGATTCGAACCACCAACCTTTCGGGCAGCAAGTTCAGCAGCTCAGCGCTTTAACCTGCTGTGCCACCAGAGGGCATAGTATTACATAGTGTTATTGTTATGAGTTGTCCTACTTCTGATACATCACTTTTATCTTGCTATGGCAGAGATGTTACATCTCTGACATGGGGACTACATAGATGCTTCCTGAATCACATTGTGGCGGAAATGCTGCCTTGTTCATGTTCCCAGTGTTTAGAACAACCCATGTTCAATGCACGCAATAACACAAATGCATAATACCTCTCTAACTGGAGCCTTCAAGTGAACATGGTCACAGTAGATGCAAATATCTAACCTCTTTGTGAGAAGGACTTTGCACAATTGTAAGATCTCATACAGGCCTGGGCAAACTTGGGTCCTCCAGGTGTTTTGGACTTCAACTCCCACAATTCCTAAGCCATTTACTTAAGCAGCTGAAAAGGAAGGGGCCTGAGGCTGTTAGGAATTGTGGAAGTCCAAAACACCTGGAGGAAAGACCCAAGTTGGCCCATGCCTGATCTAATAGAATGTGATTTTGAATGTTGAACTACGGCTCTGTGAGACTGGAATTTGAACCCAAAGCTACCAGAATTCCCTCTAAAAACATAGCCAGAATTCCAGAAAAGTAGCATTTCTATCCCTTCTGATGCAGAATAGCTTCCAACCTCTTGACGAAAGCGTCAACACTCTTGGTTCCCCGCTTTTGTAAGCTGCACCAAAACTGTTTTGGCCCAAAAATGGCTTTAAAGGTCATTTTAAATATCTATATTTAGATCCAGTTTTTAAATCAAGTCAGGACAGCAACAGGCCCGCAGAAAGAGATGCCCGTGGATGAGCCCTGGACATTTCCGCAGCTGCTGGGACACAACAATGGGCCATTGTGGATCAGCCGGAATGGCAGAAGCGTCCAGAAGGAGAAGCTGGGAAGCGCCTTGTCTTTGGCCTGGCAGAAAGGTCAGCCTGTGCCTCGTCCCCATAGAGAACAATGGGGCAGCAGAGGGAGAAGAACCCTTCCTGCCCTAGGGAAGAAGGGCCTGGCTTGAGAAGCTGAAATATGAGCCAAGAGTGTCACGCGACGTCTAAAAAAGCCAATGCAATTCCAGACATCATTTAGAAGAGACCACCAGCTGAACTTGAGACTGTTGCAGCAATTTTTGGAATAATAATAATAATAAGCTTCCAAATGTGGGAAATCAATCAGCTTTTAATTTTAGCATTCTGCAGAATGGAATAAAAATCGTATTATGTAGTGTTATAAACAATAATGTAGTAAAATGGTGTACTTATGTCCAATGGCAAAAATCAAGGTGTATTCTTTGGGGTTTAGGGGTAATGTTTTCAAGCCATGGATGGCAAATCTATTGATAAGGGAATTGAATCATGTGGGTGAGTGTCTGTTTCTCTACCTACCTACCTATCTGATATATTTTGCTATTTGTGGAGCATTATGCAGTATTCCCTTGAAGGAGCTGGGGGTGGTGACGGCCGACAGGGGGCTCTGATCTGGGCTGGTCCATGAGGTCACAAAGAGTCGGAAAAGACTGAAAAAATGAACAACAATGCAATATTCTGCCCTTGGCCATGCACAAGAAATGGCGCCCATGCTGTACCCTTTCCTCCACAATTTCCTGCCTGCAACTTCTTCCCGCTTTCCATCTCAAGGCTGTTGCAAAATGCAAAAACACCACTTTGTGACTTGAACGCTGGGCATTTCAGTGCATGCATTTCATCCTCCCAACAGTGCCATCTATGCACACATGCATGCCGTTTGGCTTTCGGGCCTCCAACTAAACATGGCCAAGGATGCTTAGAAACCATGCATCTTTGACTGGGAGGAAGAACAATGAGAAGAAAACAAAGGAAAGGACACTGTGGATCTGGATGTTGGCATCGTCTTTCGCTGCCTAGTTTCCTTCCTTAAAATGGCCCTGATTTATTTATCTTGTCAGAAATGAATTGAGGGTACAGTTATAATGTATTTAAAAACACAAACCAAGTTAAAAACCTGGCATTATACTAAATGTCCTTTGACCAGTAGTGCCTCTGGTGTTGCTGTAAGAAGGTCCTCCATTGTGCATGTGGTTTGCTCTTCTCCACACTTGCATGTCATGGACTCCACTTTGTGGCCCCATTTCTGAAGATTAGCTCTGTATCTCATGGTGCCAGAGAACAGTCTGTTCAGCACCTTCCAAATTGCCCAATCTTCTATGTCCCTACAAGGGAGTCTCTCATCTGGTAACAGCTATGGATTGAGTTTCTGGGTTTTAGCCTGCCACTTTTGAACTCTCGCTTGCTGAGATGTTCCTGTGAGATCTCTGTAGATCTTAGAAAGTAGTTTCTTCATTTAAGGCATTGGCGTGCTGGCTGATATCCGAAATGAGGATGGGCCTTAAAACGAGGCATTTGCAGAGGAGGTTGCACAAGAAAGGCCCACCTGGCAGATGGGGGCAGAGATAAGGGAATAAGCTCCTTGCTTTGCCTCCCAGCTGTTCTTGCCTTCTGGCTGCAGCCAAATGACCTCAATCCAAAATCCAAGGCAGGAGAAGGGTCTCTTTGGTATTCGTTTTGGACAGGATACACTTCTGAAGACAATGTGCTGGTCAGTGCGCAGCAGTCCACGTATCTGCCACAATGTGAGGCATTGGCAAACTGGTGTCAGATCTGATCATGAACTAATTTATGCAACACGTTATTGCATGAACTAATTTACACTATGCAACACGTTATTGGCCCCGGTGGCATAATGGATTAAATCCTTGTGCCAGCAAGACTGATGACTGACAGGTCAGCGGGTCAAATCCAGGGAGAGCGGGTTGAGCTCCCTCTGTCAGCTCCAGCTTTCCACGCGAGGACATGAGAGAAACCTCCCACAGGGTGGTAAACATCAAACATCCGCGTGTCCCCTGGGCAACGTACTTGCAGACAGCCAATCCTCTCAGACCAGAAGCAACTTGCAGTTCTCAAGTTGCTACTGACACACACAAAAAAATGCAACACGTTTTTTGTTCCTGGCTTATAAATGTCATTTCCTAATTGGTTCAATCATAAAACATGAGGAATGTGTATGACACTGCCCAAACTTTGTTTTGGCAGAACATCCTGCTATTGCACATTTTGCTCTAGTTTTTCAATGAATATCTATCTCATCATTGAGTCTCAACTAATTCAGCCTAGTTTGTGGCAGGCAAGAAAATGAAGTTTCTGGAGCAGAACAACCACTTTCAAAGTAAGGACCACACAATTAAACAGGAAATAACACTTTCAAACCAGGAACAGAACATTTTTCAAATTTTGTTACAAAGTGTAATGGGACAAGGATAACAATCACAGAGTCAATTACATCTTGTTTGCTACCCAAAGCTTTACTTTGCAGGGTCCGGGTGCACCTTGCATCTCACTGCTGTGTGAGAACAATGCTGGCTGTGAAGCAATCACAAACAGGCAGCTAAAGCGGTGTCAAGTTGCATTAATTCTGCAGTGCAGACGTGCCCTTTGCAACGTTTCTGTCAAGTTCATGAAAGCTACGGCTTTAATCTGTTGTTTGTTTCCTCTCTCTCTCTCTTTTTGCAAGTACGGCTTACCTTTGCTATGAATGTTTACAAAACAGTGCTCTTGGAAAAAGTCCAAACTATGAAGACTTTGAACTGCAGGCTGTTTTGCCATTTAAAAAAAAATCTAAAAAGAGAACAGAGTGCAGCTATAATGCAAGGATGAGGATTAATGGGCGCTTTCCTAATTGCAGCAGGGATTAGGGCTGTTGTTCTCGGAGCAAAAAAGAAACCTGGAAAGTGGAAAGAGGAAGCATGGCACCCTCTTCTGGCCACCGTTTGGTTCCATTTCCCCTTGGAAGTGGAAAAATGTCGCCAGGTTTGCTATATGATAGGTCCCTATGTCCATCCAGAATACATTCCCAGACTTCACGTGGATTGGCCAAACTGTGGATAATAGCGAACCCAACTGAAATGAAGGGCTTCCAGCCCAAGAGGACATCAAAAAATGCCTGGAGAGGACATATTATGTCAGACATTGATCAGGGGATACCCAGATGTTCTGATGTTTTGCCATCCCTGTGGGAGGCTTCTCTCATGTCCCTACATGGGAAGCTGGAGCTGACAGGGAGAGCTCATCCATGCTCTCCCTGGATTTGAATCTGCGACCTGTCGGTCTTCAATCCTGCTGGCACAAGGGTTTAACCCATTGCACCAGTGGGGGCTCCTAGATTACATGATAACATGAAGCTGTGGATACTGGTCTTCTGGTTCTTGGTGTGATACTTTATGTCAGGGGAACATGAATCCGGTGGATCCAATGCCTTCCTTGCCCATGATCTGTCACTCAAGTGATGGAGCATGAGTTAATGCTCATGGAGTCGCATGGCTCTTGTGCCAGGCTGCCTCCTTCATGAATTGCGAAATTTCACAAATGCACATTGTGCATAAATCCAGAGCTGTGCAGCAATATGCAAACAACTCCAGGCTTGACAGTACAAAATCTCTTTACCAGACTACCTGTCCGAACGTATCTCCTGTTACGAACCATCGCGAAGTTTAAGATCTTCAGGAGAGGCCCTGCTCTCGATCCCACCACCATCGCAAACGTGGTTGGTGGGAATGAGAGACAGGGCCTTCTTGGCAGTGGCCCTCCCTCTGTGGAACTCTCTCCCCGGGGACATCAGGTTGGCTACCTCCCTCCTGTCCTTTAGAAGAAAATTGAAGACTTGGCTTTGGAACCAGGCATTCGATTAGTGGACAGCGGCAATTGGAAAGAAGACTTGGATACTGCAACACTGAATTAACTCCAGACTTGGATTTGGTTTTAACTGGCATGACTAATCTAGTGTTCTGATGAATTGTTTTTAATGTTTTAATGTATTTGTTGACTATTTATATGATGATAACATCATACGATGTTAATGTGAGGCCACCCCTTGGGAGGAGAAGGGCGGGTAAAAGCGTATGAAATAAATAATAAATAAATTTATGCTTGAGACAAGAATATACAGCAAGAGTTTGATCTACATGCAGAAAGGCATTGAGGTCTGTGTGTGTTACCAACAGGATGCCAGAACTGATTGATGGATGATTAAGTGATTGATGTCTTCTTTGTGCCTCTATTAGGTTCTGAATTGAACGTCATTCCTTTTCAAACAACACAGAGATGTCTAATCTTTACACTGCCTTTCGCATTGTGTTTGGTTGCTAATGTGGCAACCTGCAAATGTGGAAGCATTTTCCTTAGAGGCATTGAAACAGAGGCTGGATGGCCATCTGTTGGGGGTGCTTTGTGCTTTTCCTGCATGAAGGCAGAAGGGGGTTGGACTAGATGATCCTTGGGGTCCCTTCCAACTCTATGATTTTATGGGGACACATGGCTCGAGAGCAGTATGTGTGAAAAAGATCTTGGAGTCCTCATGGACAACAAATTAAACATGAGCCAACAATGTGATGTGGCGGCAAAAAAAAAAAAAAAAAACAATGGGATTTTGGCCTGCATCAATAGGAGTCTAGTGTCTAGATCCAGGAAAATCCTGCTCCCCCTCTATTCCGCCTTGGTTAGACCACACCTGGAATATTGTGTCCAATTCTGGGCATCACCATTGAAGAGAGATATTGACAAGCTGGAATGTGTCCAGAGAAGGGCGACTAAAATGATCAAGGGTCTGGAAAACAAGCCCGATGAGGAGCGGCTTAAAGAGCTGGGCATGTTTAGCCTGAAGAAGAGAAGGTTGAGAGGAGACATGATGAGAACCATGTATGAATATGTGAGAGGAAGTCATAGGAAGGAGGGAGCAAGCATGTTTTCTGCTGGCCTGGAGACTAGGACACGGAACAATGGCTTCAAACTACAAGAAAGGAGATTCCATCTGAACATTAGGAAGAACTTCCTGACTCTGAGAGCCGTTCAGCAGTGGAACTCTCTGCCCCGGAGTGTGATGGAGGCTCCTTCTTTGGAAGCTTTTAAACAGAGGCTGGATGGCCGGGGGTACTTTGAATGCAATTTTCCTGCTTCTTGGCAGAATGGGGTTGGACTGGATGACCCATGAGGTCTCTTCCAACTCTATGATTCTATGATTCTGTGCAGGCCTAAAACTATAGTCAAAATCTTGTTGTCATCTTGCATGCATTCCCAACAGAAGCAACTGGATATTATTTGTGCATATAATTCAGAATATTCAGTACGATTTTGCAAAGAGTAACGTTGTACATTGGGTGCTGTTGCACTTTCAGATGACCCTGTTCATTGTGCATAGATGTGCATTTGGTATCTTGGTTCATTTCACAACATTGCCATGCAACACAAGGATGGAGTAGTACAATGAATGAGGTTATTTCCTCTAAACAGACCTGATGTAGGGCCACAGATGGTGCTTCCTTGGTGTAGACTCAGAGATCAGTCCTCTTTCTTCCAAAGGCCAACTAGATGAATCTCCACAAATGCATGTATAAATGCGCAGAGCGTCCCCTTTGCTCCCCAGCAACAGGAGTCCTGGAGCATCATTAACCAACAGGGGGAAATAAATGGGAGGAAATAGGTCAAGAGATTATGGGGAAGTGGAGGGGGAGAGGGATTATTGCACATCTGCTTCTTGCAGAATAGCCTTCTCATGCAATGTAACAAAGGTTTCCACAGAATGACTGTTTGAAGGGCAGAGACTGGGTTTTCCATTAGGAGGGAGCAAATCCCCTCATGAGTCACAGAATCATAGTGTGGGGAGAGACCCCACCCCCCGTCTTACTGCCAGAAGGCACAATCAAAGCTCTCCTCACAGATGGCCATCCAGCATTCTGCTTTTTATGTGTGTCATGAGCGACTTGAGAAAGTGCAAGTCATTTCTGGTGTGAGAGAATTGGCTGTCTGCAAGGATGTTGCCCAGGGGACGCCTGGATGTTTTACCATCCTGTGGGATGCTTCTCTCATGTCCCCGCATGAGAAGCTGGAGCTGACAGATTAGAGCTCACCTTCCCGGATTGGAACCTCCAACCTTTCGGTCAGCAGTCCTACCAGCACAAGGGGTTTAACCCATTGTGTCACCAGGGTCTCCATTCTGCTTTAAAAACTGCAGAGAACGAGACTCCATTACAGTACTGAGCAGTTGGGACCCCAAAGGCCATCCAGTCCAACCCCCTTCTGCCAGGCAGGAAGGCACTATCCAGTCCCTCCCAACAGACAGCCATCCACTCTAAATAAAGACCCCCAGAGAAGGAGACTTCACCAGACTCCAAGGAATTATATTCCATGGCTGAACAACTCTTACAGGTGGGAACTATTTGGAAAGTTCTCAATAAAAATTATTTTAAAAATAAAAATAAATTAATTAAAATAACTTAAACATGCCAATGACAGTGACAATAACAAATATCAGGCCTAATGGAAATGGTTTTAATTTTTTGTTCTCTGTGAAAGTTTGTGCTCTTCAGTCATCTTAACAGGTGGATAGTTATTAAAACATAACTTTTGACTAATCAGTGCATTTGTATATTGAATGCATACCTGGCCTGTATGTTGGGTTGTGTTTTTCAAGGAACTGGCTGATTCTGATGTTCTTTTGCCTTCTGCAGACCGGCCGGATTGAGCCCAACTACCCCAAAGTGTGTGGCCATCAGGGCAACGTGCTCGACATCAAATGGAACCCTTTCATTGAAAATATCATCGCCTCCTGCTCAGAGGACACCTCAGTAAGTGGCCAGCACCCACATTTTGGAATGGAAAAACAGCTTTTGAAATAGTGTTAAAAACAAGAGCAGAGGAAATGCTCAGAAGCCGTGTTTGGGTTGCTTCATCATTATGTTTTGAACAGAATTGCCATAGCTTTTCTTATTTATTATTATTTATTTATTTACAGTATTTATATTCCTCCCTTCTCACCCCGCAGGGGACTCAGGGTGGATTACAATGTACATGTACATGGCAAACATTCAATGCCATAGACACGCAACATATATAGACAGACATTCAGAGGCTGTTAACATTCCAGCTTGTGGCCACCAGGGGAGCTGTTGCTTCCTCATTCTTTGCATGTTTCCTGGAGATTTTTATGGCCTCATAAATCCGTTAAATTAGCCTCCTCACAAAGTGGTACCTAATTTTCCTACTTGACAGATGCAACTGTCTTTCGGGCTGCAAAGGTCGACAGCAAGCTACACAATTTTGGTCGGGAGCTCACTCCAACCTGGGCTGGCTTCGAACTCATGACCTTTTGGTCAGTAGTGATCTTAATCTTAATGCAGCTGACTCCCAGCCAGTTGTGCCACAATCCCGGAATCCCTTTCTTATGGAATGTTCTCCCACCCTGGACATAATTCCACAGATATGTAAGCCCCACTTGCCTAGTTTCCAACAGACCTCACAACTTCTGAGGATGCCTGCCATAGATGTGGGTGGAACCATTCCTGCCAGAGATGTAGGTGAAATGTCAGGAGAGAATGCTTCTGGAACATGGCTAGACAGCCTGGAAAGCTCACAGCAATCCACTGTTCAATGTCCCTTTCACACTCCATTTACTCCAAGGCTGTATTCTACGGGAGACTGGGATATGTAGTTCTAGCTTCAAGCTGAGAATTCAAAATGCCTCGCAGAACTACAAATCCCAGTCTTTGGTAGGATAGAGAGATAGCAGTGAAAGTGGGAAGTGTGTAAAATGACTTCTAAGAACATGTTTGAGCAGATTTGTCGCCTGAATGATGCCAAGCAGAAACCATTGGGATTCCAGTATCTCTTGGTATTCAGTGTGGATAAACAAGGGATGGATAGCTCATTCCCCATTTGGAACAAAGGGTGCCTCCCTTCCTTCCATGCAAACTCCTCCTGGGCTGCCTTCCCAGGAAACCTTAGGCTTGGCTTTTTGGAAAATGGGTGTCTTCTCTTTGTCCTGCCCTCCCTCTTCTCTTCCTCTGTTTCTCTGCCTCTCTTTTCCCTCCGCCTGCCGCTCTCTCGAGTTTCCCTGCAACCTTCACAAGGTCACCTGCCTCTTTAAATGCAGCAGAGAAAAGGTGGGGTTGGGAGGCAGCATTACACTACGTAACACAATTTCTGTTTCTGTGTTCTCAATGTCATTTCCTAATTGGTTCTGTTATAAAAACATGGAAAATGTTTATTAAATTGCAAAAACTTTGTTTATGCAGGAGGGACATCCTGCTATAGCATATTTTACTCTAGTTTTCCCATGAATGTCTCATCATTGAGTCTCAACCCATTCAACCTAGTTTGTGGCAACCGCAAAAACAAAGTCTCTGGAGTAGAACAACTACTTTCAAAGAAAGGACCATGCAATTAAACAGGAAACAACACTTTAAAACCAGGAACAGAACATTTTTCAATTTTTGTGACATAGTGCAGTTGTTTACATAAAGCTCGGTGATCTATAGGTTTTTACCAATAACAACAACAACAACAAGATCCCAAATTTAGACTCTGCAAGGAAGCAGATGAAACAATAGATCACATCCTCAGCTGCTGCAAGAAGATCGTGCAGATGGAATACAAGCAGAGGCACAACACCATTGCTCAGATGATTCATTGGAACTTGTGCCACAAATAACTGGTGGGATCACAAGGCAGAAAAAGTTACAGAGAATGAACATGTCAAGCTACTCTGTTACTTCTAAATTAAGTCAGACAGAGTTTTGGAGCACAATATTCCTGACCTCACAATCGAGTTAAAAAACAAAGTATGGGTTGTTGGTGTTGCAATCCCAGGTGACAACAGGATTGAAGAGAAACAACTGGAAAAGCTTACATGATATGAGGATTTAAAGATCGAACTGCAAAGACTTTGGCACAAGCCAGTCAAGGTGGTCCCAGTAGTGATCAGCACACTAGGTGCAGTGCCTAAAGACCTTGGCCTGCACTTAAACACAACTGGGACTGACAAAATTATCATCTGCCAGCTGCAGAAGGCCACCTTACTGGGATCTGCACACATTATTCGCCGATACACCACAAGGTCCTAGGCACTTGGGAAGTATCCGACATGTGATCCAATACAACAGCCAGCAGAGTGATGTTGTCTGCTGTGGACTCATCTTGATGTGTTTCAAATAATAATAATAATAATAATAATAATAATAATAATAATAACAATATACTTTATTTATATTCCGTTCTGTCTCCCCGGGGGGACTCAGGGCGGATTACAGAACACATATACGCCAAACATTCAATGCTGTTATACAATTAACAAGGACAGACAATACATAAACAGAGGTAAAGGCTTTCCCACCTTTTCCCATTTCTGGCATCTGGAGGCTGTGCTCTACTCTGGCCACGGGGGGTGCTGTTGCTCCATCTTGAATGCCGAGGAGCTTTTTGTCATCTGTAGACGTCCTCCCAATCAAATCTTTAGCATGTCCTTATGGTCACCTTTTAGTACCTCCCCGCTTTAAAGCGGTACCTATTTATCTACTCACATTTCTGTTTTAGATTGGTTAGGTGAGCAGAAGCTGGGGCTGATGGTTAGTGCTAATCCCAACCCAGGCTTGAACTGCCAACCTTTCAATTGGCAGGATTTTCTGCAGCCTAGCAATTTAACCCACTGTGCTAAGCATGGCCCATCACTTTGGCTGATCCACCCTGCAGACTGGGGATAATTGCAACCCAACTGCTCTGAGGCTGGGGAAAGGTTAGAGGATATTTCAAGTCAGACATCATTGAGCTGTGGTGTTGGAGACCTGGGCTCTAATGCACACTCAGCAGCTATAGAATCCTAGAGTTGGAAGGGACCTCAAGGGTCATCTAGTCCAACCCCCTTCTGCCAGGCAGGAAAAACACAATCAAAATTTCCATGACAGATGGCCATCCAGCCTCTGTTTTAAATACAGATAAAGACCCCATTTGGCCTCACCATTTGCTCTCTGTTTCTTCAAGGTCCGGATATGGGAGATCCCGGAGGGGGGCCTGAAGCGCCACATGACAGACAGCGTCCTGGAGCTCTATGGACACAGCCGGCGCGTTGGCCTCGTCGAATGGCACCCAACGGCCAGCAACATCCTCTTCAGCGCTGGATACGACTATAAGGTCAGTGGGGCAGAGGCCTCCTTCTCCTCCTCCATTCTATCCACATGGCAGACTTAAACTGGTTTAATAGATGCTCAGTTTTCCCCTTTGAGAACCTCAATGACATGGGAGGAAAGGGGGGAAAGCTTTGCAGCCTAGACAGTTGTAGTTTACTTTAATTCTTCTTCTTCTTGAAAAAAAGCCTACACTTGGAATGGCAGAAAACACAGCATGACCTCCATATCTATGGAGACAATCGTGGATAATAGTGAACAAACAACTTGCAGTCGACCTGTGCCAGAGGAACTAGGAAATGCCTAGAGAGGGCATTCATCTGAGTCTTTTGTAGGGATGATGGAGATGACGCTTTTGTGAAAAAAGAGGAGACTCAACACATGTCATTCTTCATACACAGAAGAGAGAATTGTAATACCGTGTATTCTTTATATACAGGCTGTCCCCAAGTTACAAACAACATCGGTTTTGTAGGTTTGTTCATAAATTGAATTTTTTGCAAGTCAGAAGAGGTACATTTTTAAAGTGGAACTCCAGCCATATAGTTTTGGATAGCATAGGAAAGGGTTAGGGTTAGGTTTCTTTCTCCCTCTTCTGTGCAGCCATTAAAGCCCTTCCAACCAAACATTAAGAGCAATAGACCCAACAAGAAATGAAGGTGCCTCAGTTTGGCCCAGATCCTATCCCTTGCTTCACCTGGACTTTAGGTTTCTCCCAGTTATCCCTGACCTTCTCCATGTGAGCATTTCACCTGATGTGGAAACAACAGCCATCCGGTGCAAACGGTGATGATCCATATCCTTTCTCTTCTGATTCACAGATCCTCATCTGGAACCTGGATGTCGGGGAACCCGTCAAGATGATCGACTGCCACTCGGACGTCATCCTCTGCATGTCCTTCAACACGGACGGCAGCTTGGTTGCCACCACTTGCAAAGACAAGAAGCTCCGGGTCATCGAGCCACGCTCTGGGAAGGTCCTCCAGGTCAGGCATTTCTCTTTTAGGATTGAGAAAGCTACTTTTTAGAAATGAGAAAATGGGGCACTTAGTGTATTGCAGGGGTCGGCCCATAGGGTCTGCTAGGAAGGTTACCATTTCCATTGTGCCATTCTCTCTGATTCCCCCAAGTGGCTAGTTCAGATATTGCACCTTGGAAACCTTGAGAAAATACAAAAGGTTGTCAAAGGCTTTCGTGGCCAAAATCACTGGGTTGCTGTGAGTTTTCAGAATGCTTCTGCAGCATGGCCATACAGCCTGGAAAACTCACACAGCAACCCAAATTCAAAAGGTATTGCTAAAGAATCCAAGGTTCATGCACTCTGTCCTTCTCCTCCATCTTCCTCTTCAGATCATTTACATCAGTCAGCACACTCATCCACATCCACACACAAACCAATGAATGACAGACAATATTTTCACATTCACTCCAGCTTAGTGCTACGGAAAGCAACTAGTTACCTAAATAATTCAACGTAAATTATTTCCCCTTCACTTTTAGAGAGGTCTTGGGATTACATTCCTCTTTTCCAGGTTCGATGATGCGGCCCTCCAGAGGTTTTTGGATTGGGCTTCTAGCATCTCCTTGCCAGTATTGCCTGTATTGAGGAATGCTGGAAGATGGAACCCAAGAAAACATGGAAGTCTGTGTCATCCAGAAGGAGCATTTTTAAGGAAATAGTTCAAGCCACCCCAAGACCGTCTTTGTAGCTTGGCAAAACCTGCCGAAACACATCTAAATGTGTCACCTTCAGAGAAATCGAAATGTCAATGGGGAGAATAGAAGGAATGTGCAGTGTACTGTAGTCAACGCATCAGGGAGTGGCGCATCTATTCACAATTTTAATCATTTATTCATCAGACGTCTTGGGTGAAAAGCTTTGAAGTCCTGGGAAGTCTTGAACGGCAGATCTGAAGAAATGTGGCCTTTAATACATTGTCTGCATTGGCACAGAAAGGGAGGAAGCAGTAAAAAAGTGACTCTGTCTTGTCTTTCCAGGAGGCAAACTGTAAGAATCATCGTGTGAACCGGGTGGTCTTCCTAGGGAATATGAAGAGGCTGCTCACCACGGGGGTCTCGCGGTGGAACACGCGGCAGATCGCTCTTTGGGATCAGGTCCGAACATGGCTTTTTTCTGTCTTTGCCCATTATTTGCATGGAACCGAGGGCTCTCTTTCCCCCAAGTGGCCACTTCAGATACTGCACCTTGGAAAGGCTAAAGATATAGTACAAAGCAATCCTTCATATTATTAATAATAATAATACAGTACATAGAAGTTACATGCGTGATCCTTCCTTCTCCTGTTTCTCATATTGTTCAGGCTGTGTCATCACATATACTCACTCAATTATATGTATTTGTATAGCATTTATGTGCTGCCTCTCAATTCACAAAGGCCACTGATATGATGTTCAATCAATATAAAGTATTAAATGCACAAATGTCTTGCTCCTGAAAATGCCGAAGAACCTTATATTGGCAGGGAAATATATAACGATGGTTATTCTTTCCTTCCATGTTTCTGTCTTTCTATCCATTTCTGTGCGACTTCTACAGGAAGACCTCTCCATGTCCTTAATCGAAGAGGAGATTGACGGATTGTCTGGCCTGCTATTCCCTTTCTATGATGCCGACACTCACATGCTGTACCTGGCAGGAAAGGTGAGTGCTTCGGAAGTCAGGGCAAAGGCACCTCCTGTTGTTGTCAGTAGTCTTGGATAGAGTGGTTAGCGATGCTCTTTTTATGGTTCATGGCGGCATTTCAATCCCTTGACCTTCTTTCCGCTCTGCTTCCCAGGGAGACGGGAACATCCGTTACTACGAAATCAACACAGAGAAGCCATATTTCACGTACCTCATGGAGTTCCGCTCCGCAGCCCCACAGAAAGGCCTCGGTAAGTCTGCCCACTGTTTGTGCCAGTCTTGGGGTGCAGCTGCAAGGAGAGGCATTTCTCCCCTTGCTAAGGCCCTTCGAGCCATTTCCAGCCCATGAGGAACATATTGGGTTTTCTTGGGCTGAGAGAGTGTGGTTTGTCCAAGACCACCCAGTGGAGTTTCCATGGCCAAACAGGAAATTGAACCCTGCCCTCCAGCATCCTAGTTCAACCTGTGCTAGCTTTCTGCTTCCCTTTCAATGACTCCCTCTCTCCTAACTGGGCGGTCAAATCTGAAGGCATGAACTTTCTTCAGTCCTCAGGAGGAGAATCTTTGGGTGAAAGAAGGACCTAGAAATATATTTCAACACACAACTAAAGACCTATCTCTTCAATTTTAACCACAAATTCTAACTCGTATTCTATAGGTCTAGATGATTTTAATGTTAATGCTTAATCTTATGCCCATGTCTTTTAATGCATATCTTTTAGTGACCTTGTTTTACCTATGCATTTAAACTGTGTTGAACTGTACCTCAAGCCTTGAGGAGAGACAAGTAGCAAATCATAGAATCATAGAATCAAAGAGTTGGAAGAGACCTCATGGGCCATCCAGTCCAACCCCCTGCCAAGAAGCAGGAATATTGCATTCAAAGCACCCCTGACAGATGGCCATCCAGCCCCTGTTTAAAAGCTTCCAAAGAAGGAGCCTCCACCACACTCTGGGGCAGAGAGTTCCACTGCTGAACGGCTCTCACAGTCAGGAAGTTCTTCCTCATGTTCAGATGGAATCTCCTTTCTTGTAGTTTGAAACCATTGTTCAGTGTCCTAGTCTCCAAGGAAGCAGAAAACAAGCTTGCTCCCTCCTCCCTGTGGCTTCCTCTCACATATTTATACATGGCTATCATATTTCCTCTCAGTCTTCTCTTCTTCAGGCTAAACATGCCCAGCTCCTTAAGCCGCTCCTCATAGGGCTTGTTCTCCAGACCCTTGATCATTTTAGTCGCCCTCCTCTGGACACATTCCAGCTTGTAAGGAATATTATCCTGTTATTATTATATAGATATAAGTACAGAAATAGAGTCAGTGTGATTTCAGTGGACCAGGACTCAGGGATGCCAGGGTTCAAATCTAGCTTGGCCACAGAAACCCATGGGGTGGCCTTGGGAACATCCCATTCACTTTTCTCAATGATGATGGTGGTGGTAGAGCTGTAAGGAGGAGAACAGCATGGATGATGGGGGACTGATGAATGGGCATGCTTTTGTTGTGGTTTTATGGTATAAGAGGGGCTGACAGTCCCATCCTTCCACTTCTTTGCAGGAGTGATGCCCAAGCATGGCCTAGACGTGTCCATGTGCGAAGTGTTCCGCTTCTACAAGGTCATCACGCTCAAGGGCCTCATTGAACCCATTTCCATGATTGTGCCCAGGAGGGTGAGTGAGTGAGGCCCAATGCCTGTCTTCAGAGCGCAGAAATGCAACCTTCTAAGTAACTCTCATAGAATCATAGAACAACAGGGTGCTTGTTTTGTTACTCCTGTCTCTGTCAGGTTTTCCCCAAGATTGTCTCTGTAGCAATCTGCAGACAACACAAGAATAGTCCAGAGTCAGTCTAGAGTCAAATTACAAGTCAATCAGCAAAACAAGGGATTAGCAGTAGAGAAAATCATGAATGCGTTCCAAAGTCCCAAAGTCGATATATCTTAACAAACACAGTCTAAAGTATAATCCAAAATCCAAAGGTTAAATCCTAAAATCAGTCTCATCATTGGCTAGATCCAAGGAATCTCTCAAGGCCACAGCTCCAACAAATACGTTGCTGCCGGCAACTGACTGTTCCAAATCCCAGCTATTTATGCTGGTTCCCAATTGCTGCCCTTTTCTGCTAACGGTTGGACCTGCAAACTTGTATTCCTTCTCTCTGCAGATGCCACGACTCCATCCTGGTAGCATTACACAAATGAATAGTGGGTCCCATAACAGGAGGAAGCTGGGATAGGATGTAATTGGCAGTTATGTATCCATTTTACCATGTAATCAAAATATCATGGAGAGTTTTTGCTGAAATCCAGATAAATTACATCCACAGCATCCCCATCATCTACTTAACTGGTGACATGCAGGTTTTAGGTAAATGAGGTGATTCCTATCTCCTTGTTGATATTGATCTGCAATCTGGATGCCTTGCCTTCCATAGTATTCAACATCCTTCCTCGGTCATTGCTGGAGAAATGGGGAAAGTAACGGGTATTTGAAATAAGTTGTTTGTCTTCTTCCTTCCTTCCAGTCAGAAACGTATCAGGAAGACATTTACCCCATGACTCCAGGAACTGAACCTGCCCTCACTCCGGATGAATGGCTCAGTGGAACGAATAGAGGTTATTATTATGATTATATTTATTTACAAACATCCTAGAGGCATTTCACATATTAATGGACAACCTGAGCTGGACTTGGCTGCATCGCTGCCCTCTTATCTTCCATGTTCCGAACTGGAGTCGACCTGTTGAATCATTAGTAAGTCAACACATAGGTACATCCCAACATAATGGGTCGACTCTAGGAATAGTCCTAAACAACCAATCACATAATGTCACGTGTCGTTTGGCAATAATTGTCTCTTTCTTCCATAGATCCCATTTTAATGTCCTTAAAGGAAGGCTATAAGAAAGTTTCCAAAGTAGTTTTTAAGGCACCCATAAGAGAGAAAAAGAGTGTTGTCGTGAATGGGATCGATCTCTTGGAAAATGTGCCCCCCAGGACAGAGAACGAGGTAAGGAGCAAGTAGCTGTCCCCTTCATGTTAAATTCACACTCTCATTCCTAAGATTTTGTGCATTTACGAGGAACAAACAGTAGAAATAAGCAATCTGTCTTTCCCATACACATCTCCCCAAACGGTTTTGCTCTTGCCTACACAATATTGGCCATTCTCATTTTAAAAAGGGGTCTTCAGGTTTGCGTCCAAGACTTGGGTGCAGAGACAGCCAATCAAGCAAATATCTGTATGACATTGGCTGCAATGTACCAGGTTTCCTACAGATCTACTAAGGGTATCATTCACATTTCATTTGTGAGGTTTCTGAAGAATATCATAAGGAATTGTAAGGATTGCCAAAGTAATACATTATTACTATTATTATAGTAGTAGTATTACTCATACTGTAAGGAGAGGCAGGTATTATTATTATTATTATTATTATTATTATTACTACTACTACTACTACTACTACTACCACCACCCCCGAAACCATAAGGAGGTAATGATAATAATATAAGAAGAGGAACCAAACTGAAAGTAGAGAAAGGTAATTAATTAATTATTACCCAGCTTATAAAGAGAGACGGGTAATAAATTATTGTTGTTGTTATTATTATTATTAACCCACATCGTAAAGAGAGGCAGATAATAAATTATTTTGTTATGACCTTCACTGTTACACTATCCTTTTGCTGCTAGAATTTACAGATATATAGAGTGATGGTTTTATTCCTATCTCTCTCCTCCACATTTTGAATACACTTTGTATTTCAGTCTAAATTACGAGAAAGACAAATTGGAGAACTGTACTATGCTTTTTGGCCAACCATATAAAATCAAAAATGTAACTACGAGGCATTGTGCACTGTAAATCAAGAAGAGTAATAACCCAAGGGCCCCTGGTGGTGCAGCAGGTTAAACTGCCGAGCTGTGGAACTTGCTAAATCCTGGGAACGGGGTAAGCTCCCGCTGTTAAGCCCAGCTTCTGCCAACCTAGCAGTTCGAAAACATGCAAATGTGAGTAGATCAATAGGTACTGTTTCTGTGGGAAGGTAATGGCGCTCCATGCAGCCACATGACTTGGAGGTGTCTATGGACAATGCCGGCTCTTCGGCTTAGAAATGGAGATGTGCACCACCCCCCAGAGTCGGACACAACTAGACTTAATGTCAGGGGAAACCTTTACCTTGTAATAACCCAAGCCATTTCTTGTTCTCCTCAGTGAGAAAGGGTGTATTTGGCCCATTTCACTATGGAAAATATCCAGTCACCATTTATTTATTTATTTATTTACTTACTTACTTACTTACTTACTACGCTTCTATACCGCCATTCTCAGCCCGAGGGCGACTCATGGCGGTTTACAAAACAACACAATTCAATGCCCACAACAGTACAAAAATAGTTTAAACATTAAAAACATTAAACATAGATTTAAAAATTCATTACAATTAACATCAATAAACATAATAAAAAAACGTAAGTCCTCCACATTTCATTAATCAGTCATTGTCCAGTCACGTTGTCCAACCTTTCTGAGATCAGAGTTTCATAGGTACACTGCATTTGGGAAGTCCTGCTCATATAGCCAGGTTTTAACTTTTTTTGCGAAACGTTAAGAGGGTGGGGGCTGATCTAATGTCCCTGGGGAGGGCATTCCACAACTGAGGGGCCACCGCTGAGAAGGCCCTATCCCTCATCCCCGCCAATCGAGCCTGTGAAGATGGCAGGGCTGAGAGCAGGGCCTCCCCAGATAGATAGATAATCTGTAACACTGGGGTGGGGGGAAAATCATTGGCACAGAAAACCTCGGTTATGTGCCAAAAGCCAGTGTCTTTGTATGGGGAGCAATGCATTGTGTTCAAAATACCTCTTTTGGGGAAAGCTCACTGAGGATGTTCTACAGGGGTAAATCAACCCATGCAATGTGGCAGAAATGTGTTCCAAATGAGCATGCCCTTTGAAACAGTCCCTACCTGCATAACGAGCATGAAAAATTGAGGTTTCCCACCGCTGTTGCCTTTCCATCTTGCTTGCAGCTCCTGCGAATGTTCTTCCGGCAGCAGGACGAAATTCGGCGGCTGAAGAGCGACCTTTCGCAGAAGGACATCCGCATTCGGCAGCTGCAGCTGGAGCTGAAGAACCTCCGCAACAGCCCCAAGAACAATGAACTCTGAGGGACATTTTCTAACGGAGAGGAAAACACCCCTTGTTTATGATCCCCTGCCCTATGATTCCACTGTGTCCACCTTAAAAACCCCGTTGAGGTATGAGCCTGAAGTCCCCCCAAAAGCCGAGGCCTACTAACTGGAAGTCGGTTCCTTCGTTGGCCGTTACTTCGGACTCAAAGACGTTGTATGCAATGCGAACGACTGCATGAAAAGAACAAGAGATCCTCCAGAGTGAGGAGGAGAGCGAATCCGTTCCTTAATGTTAGAGCATTAACCTATTCATTTCATCCTTTGAGCTTTCAGGGGATGAGAACGGAAAGCCTGCTGCCCTGGCAGAAAGCAAGCCGAATTTATTCCTATATAGATATATATTTGTTCCTATGCAAAGTGTGACTGACAATACACACTGGGGTACAGAACTGGAATTCAGGTCAGAAACCACGAAATAACTGGAAGGTACAGGGATGAGCTAAATATGCCTTTTCTCGCTTGGAGCAAAGACGATGATCCCAGCATCTCTTTATAGGATCCCAAAAGGCCATGCTTTCTCAGCGTTCCTTAACCCACCCACCCCTAGACATTGCACATCTTTCCATTCAGATCCATTTCCACTAAATCCCTCTGAAATGCTTTGTATTTGGGGCATTGTGTGCTCATAGCCAAGAAGTGAATGCGGTGCCAGTTATAAGGCAGCAGACGCCATGTTCAATCTATGCTCCAGATCTGGCTTCTCACTACCATCAACATCTGAACCCCATTCATTTCATCCAGGTTTCAGACTGAATTGTAACCCTTGCAAACCAATTTTTTAAAGTGCAATGAGCAACTTCTTTACAGTTCAGACTGGAAGCCGGAGCGGATGCATGACCCAATTGACCCAGAAGGCACCAATAGGTTCCTCGCTCCTCCAGATATTGCAAAATTTTTGTTTTATAAATATCCAGAAGTGTTGAAGATCAATATAAATATGGGAATCAATGGGGAAAGGGTAAGAGGTTTTCAAGATCTTTAGGGAAAATAGAGATCTAGAAATACAGGCAAAACATCTCTTATCCAGAATACTCCAAATTAAGTGTCCACATGACTGGGACCTTTGCTTTCTGATGGTTCGGTCCTATGCATGCAATTATCACCAATCTGATACAAAATTGTCTTCAAGCTACAGGTATAAGGTGCATATATGAAGCATAAATGAGTTTCGTGTTTGGACTTGACAACTGTAATCTTGCAGGGAATGGGACCCAAGCATTTTGGATAAGGGATACTAAACCTGTACGGAGAGAATTAAATCTTACCTTAATTCTCACTGGGTTGTTGTGAGTTTTCTGGGCTGTCTGGCCATGTTCCAGAAGCATTCTCTCCTGATGTTTCACCTACATCTATGGTAGGCATCCTCAGAGATTTTGAGGTCTCTTAGAAACTAGACAAGTGGGGTTTATCTATCTATCCGTGGAATGATGTCCAGGGTGGGACAAAGAACTGTTGTCTGCTTGAGGTAGGTGTGAATGTTTCAATTGGCTACCTTGATTAGTATTTAATATCCTTCCAGTTTCAAGGTCTGGCTTCTACTGCTTAGTTTCCAACAGACCTCACAACCTCTGAGGATGCCTGCCATAGATGCAGGCAAAACATCAGGAGAAAATGCTTCTGGAACATGGCCATACAGCCTGGAAAACTCACAACAATCCAAATCTTACCTTGTCCCCTTGGAGATGATAAACAGTATCCAAGAATATAATTCCCGGGGGGGGGGGGGGGAGTCTGAGAAAAGGCAGTGGGTTTCTTTATTCGGTGGAAACTGGTCCCAATTGTTGACAAAGCTACGATGCTGAGGCCCCATCTCCACTGCAATGTAACCCAGTTTGAACACAATTATAATAGTCAGTGTAGGCTCATATAATGTGGCATGAACTAGATTGTGAGAGTCTGCACTGTCATATAATCTAGTTCATCTGCATCCTAAAATTACAATATAATGCAGAAATGGGGTTGGGCTGGATGCCTTTTGGGGGTCTCTTCCAGCTCTATGATTCTAAGTCTGTGATTACAGTGCGGACACTCGTCTTCCCTTAATCCGCATTCAACTTCAATAGCAGTCTTACCTAGTAAACAGCCAAGGGATGCATTTTTTGGGGGGATGGCGGCTTCCAGGATCCCAAACTGTAGCCCAAAATGAAACTTTCCCAGACTCTGCCCGTTGCCTCCTCAACTGGCTATCTAACTGACCCAGCGCTAAAACAGAAGCGCATCAGTAAGATTTTAAACAGATTATCCCGGGAAATTGTGGTGCAAATCCCAAATCGCTTGCCAAGTAGAATGGACCCATTGAAATAATTGCAGACTGGCAAGTGAAAGGTTGGTGAATATCCATTGATTCTTCTCTAGTAGGGATTTGGAACTTTATTGTATTCAAAAAAAGAGACGTTTTCGTTTCTTGGGTCTTCTTTATTTTCCAAACACGGTGAAAGGAAATCCAGGAGTTTTGGGGGTTGGTGGATCTTCCTTTTAGAGCCTGTCTTCCACTTCTCCAGCAAATATAGGGTTTTGTCCAATTTTTAAGGGGTCAGTTGCAGCACAAAAACATCTGGAGGGCTGCACAAGTTCTAATGTCTCCAATTTTATGGCAAATACCCTTTCCTCAGAATTTGTGTGTGTGAGAGAGAGAAACTGCAAGTCGCTTCTAATGTGAGAGAATTGGCCATCTGCAAGGGGTCACCCAGATGTTTTACCACCCTGTCCCCGCATGGGGAGCTAGAGCTGACAAATGGGAGCTCACCCTGCTCGCCGGATTCAAACCGCCAACCTTTTGGTCAGCAGTCCTGCTGGCACAAGGGTTGAACCCATTGCACTACTGGGGGCTCCTCCCCAGAAATAATAGAAGTTGTAATTTTGTGAAAGCCTCACCATGATGCCATAGCGGGAGGGAAGCGACAGGAAGGTGGCCGCCCTAAAACCACTCCGCGATAAACAGGTCCAACAGTTATGGTCTCGAAAGAGCATGAGTGTGCGAAAGGAAGGATTACATAGATGAAATATGAAAATGCCACTTGGCCCAGCCTGCAGGGCTGTTGAAAGGCAAGCCAGTGCGGTCCTAGTAGCTATTTAATGCAGGAAAAAGAACTATGGGAAGGCTCCACATTGCATTTGGGCTTCTAGGGATATAAGGTGGCATGTTACCCTAAAGCAGGGCTGTCAGGCTCATTTTCAGTGGGCCATCTCAGCCTTATGGCTACTTCCAAAAGGACCACTGAATCCATGGATACAGAGAGTCAATTATACTTTTTCTCCATAGCAGTCGGTGCTCTTTAATTTTTACCCAATTTGGGTCCCCAGATGTTATTGGACAACAGCTTCCATCCCTTTGGAGGATCCGCCGTGCGGATTGGGAATGATGAGAGTTGCAACCCAGCAGCACTTGTGGCTCTGAAGTTCGGAAAAAGATTAAAGGACATTTCAAAGTCAGGCATCCTATCCGCAAACCTTGGAAATGACATGGAGGTCCGGATTCTTGAGTTGAGCGATATGGGCCCTAAAGGCATACTGGCCTGGGTCACTTTGTCAAAAACATGTCTCCACAAAGCAGGATGACTGAGCCATCTTGGCAAGGACATTATATGAGAAAGCAAAATACATTTCCAGGTTCCTCTCAACCCTGTGGTGCAAAACAGGAGCAGACTAAGAGGACGACTCTCCCATTGTACTAAGGAGGGGATTTTGGCTTCTTCCATATCACCGTACCGGGGAAGAGGGACACTTCACCTGCTGGATGCCCACTGGGGCGCCACTGTTCCAAGCGAGAGGTCTACACAAAGGAAGGAGGACGGACACAAGTCGCATCTACATCTCAGCCTAGTCCATGTTTACACCCTGCGCTCCGTGCCTCATGTCGACTCCCCCTCCTGCACCACCCCATTGTTTTCTCACTCGCTTATTATTTATGCTGCCATAAATAGTGACAAAATAATAATAAAAGAAGTTACTGAGATACCAAAAAACCAGTATGTGTGGCATCTTCTTTCCTCTTCAGTCTTGGTTTGAACAAAGGTGGCGGTTCACTCACTTGGATCTTGAAAAGTTACTTTTCCAAAGAATTCATTCTCTTTCTTGCAGGGAAGCAACCCATTTGCCATCACTCCTCTAACTACTCAAAGGAATAGCCCTCTTACTGGCATGCAGGGATACTTGGACTGAAAAAAGTTCATAGCAAAAGCATTTGTAGACTCTGGTCACTTCTTGAAATGCATCCAAAACATTCCTCTTCTTGCGTTACTCCGAACACTGCCACTGCCCCAAATTAGGCTATATAGCACGTTTTTTGTTCCTGGGTTATAAACATAATTTCGTAATTGCTTCTATCATTAAAACATGGTGAAAGTTTTGCAGGACATCCTGCATGCATTGTGCTATAGTTTTTCAATGAATATCTCATCATTGAGTCTCAACCAATTCAACATAGTTTGTAGCAGTCACAAAAACACAGTTCCTAGAATATAATGACTTTCAAAGTAAATACCACACAATTAAAAAGAAATAACACTTTCAAACCAGGAGAAGATTTTCTTTTTCAAATTTTGTTCCATAGTGTTATCTAGATACATTCCAGTCTGGTTTCAGACCTGGTTATGGGACAGAGAACCATAATGTGACCTACATAGATAGCTGGAAAAAAGTAGGGTGTCCCAGATGGTTCTCCTGGACCTTTCCTCTGCTTTCATTACAACTGACCATGGCATCCTTCTGGGATGGGACAGGGAGGCACTGTCTTACAATGGCTCTATTCCCCCGGAGGGTGAACCCAGAAGGTAGTGCTGGGGGACTCCTATTTGAACCCTTGGCCATTATCCTGTGAGGTCCCCCATGATGCTGTTGAACATATACATGAAACCACTGGGAGAGGTCATCCAGAGTTTTGGAGTGCGGTGACACCCAACTTTACTACTCTTTCCCACCCAAAGCCAAGAAGCTATCCTGACCCTAAACCAGGGGTCCAAAACTTTTTCAACAGAGGGCCAGTAGCAACATTACAGTTATGAAGTAGTAACAAAAATAATTTTATGGTTGAGGGTCACCACAACAGTTGGAGGGCCGGATTATTCATTTTTGGGGAAAAAATGAATGAATTCCTATGCACACTGCACATATCTTATTTGTAGTGCAAAAACACTTAAAAGCAATACTATAATTAAGATGAAAAACAATTTTAACAAATATAAACTTCTTAGTATTTCAATGGGAAGTGTGGGCCTGCTTTTGGCTGATGAGATAGGATTGTTGTTGTTATTGTGTGCTTTCAAGTAGTTTCAGACTTAGGTTGACCCAGAACGAGGGCTTGGTAAATGACCTTGGAGGGCCGCATCCGGCCCCCAGGCCTTAGTTTGAGAACCCCTGTCTTAAACCAATGTCTGTCATCAGTAATGCATTGGATGAAGGCAAACAAACTGAAACTTAATCCAGACAGAGGGATCCTGGTCAATCAGGAGGTAGATCAGGGAATAGGGATCCATCCTGTGTTGTTGAAGACACAGATCTAGTTTGGGGACTATTGAACCAGGAGGTCCAGGTCTCTGTGGTAGCCAGGAGAGCCTTCTTTGCGCATGTAAAACTTCTAAACCAACTGCGCCCATGCCTATAGCAGTCGCATCTGGCCACAGTGAGCTATGCCTTAGTTATATCCTGTCTGGAAGACTGTAATGGGTTCTACATAGGGCTGCATTCGAAGAAAACTTTTGCCGGTCCAAAGAGCTGCAGCCAGGATGCTAACTGCAGCTATACATTGTGAGCATACAACTCCTTTCCACCGGCTGCCAGTTTGTTTCTGGGCACAATTCGAAGTGCTGGAGATGACCTTTAAAGCCCTCGATGGCTAAGTTCTAGGCTATTCAAGCTGATCATATATCTCAATTAAAAGCAGTTATGATTCTAAGATGCAGCCCATTTTAGAGGTGTTTATATAGGGGAGGAAAGGTGTTGAAGCACTATGGTATTTGCCTGGAATGGCTCAAAGCATAGTATTTACTTATATCAGATGATTTGGTAGGAAGATCCCAAACGAATGCCGCAATGGAGTATTCATGATCCATCCTCAGTAACGGACGTTCGGAGGCTTCTGCAGAGACCTGATTGGACTCAACATGCTGCTAATAACAATCAGATGCTACTCTTTATTCTAAATACCCTCCTCCAAAAGCAAGCCATAGGTTCCCCTTTTTAAAATTGTTATTCCAATAAGCCACAGGAAGGAGAAAAAAGAGTTGTATAAAAAAGATTTATTGAAATTCATCATTGACAAACAAGACATAAAACTCAAAAAGGTTTGGCTCTCCGGAGAGCGAGAGGGAAAAGGTTGCGACGGTGTTGTGGTTGTTGTTTATACACAGATGAGACGAGGAAAAGAACAAGTCACTTCTATCGCTTAAAAGAGGGATATGAAATCAAAACTGTACATTCAAACAAGGTTAACTCTGCTTTCAAACGTACTGACTTTTGCGACTAGGTAAGAAAATACAACTTTGTTTTGTGTGAGTTAGCATTCCATGCTTTCGAAGGTACGAAAAGGAAAAACCGGCCGAGGCCCCAACATGCTTCTGGATTTTTCTATTACGTAAAAGGTTTGTAAAAATTTCCAGAGTTTATAATCATAGAGCACACATGGATTCTGGCTGCTTTCCATAGCAAGGGCAGGTTAATATATTTATATATATAATATTTTACAGACCAAAATAGTACACACCTTAGTGAAAAGGGTCCAAAACATTTTCTTTGTATTTTTTTATTATTATTATAACAACAGTCAAATTTGTATTTTATTTTGTCCACCACTTAAACTCAGGAAAATTAGGAAAACACACACATATGTGTGTGTATGTGTGATTATTTCAACGGCTGCCATTTACGGAGAATGTTCTCCTTCCATTTTCCCAAAAAAAGGGGAATAACTGGAAACAAAAATGGGGGAAATTCATATTTGGTCACTATTTACAAACAACGGAAGGGAAAAAAGTTACCTAAAAGAAGTGGCGGAAGAAGGGTTTTCTGGGAACGGTAGCCATTTTTTTTCACAAACAGTCAACAAAGGAAGCGCTTTATCAAATCTGTTGCTGCGGCTGGAATGCTTTGCGGCACGTTTTGCTGCATCCAGAAAAGAAGGAAATAAAATAAAATACTTACAAATATGCCCAGAGACTCATCAGCTATAAAGATCTCACCTCCGTCTCTGTTCCGGCCACCTTTGCATCGTAAATGGGACTCTTCTTGATCATTTATTATTCTTATTTTTTTAAAAATGTTATTATTTTTTTAAAAAAATGCTTAAGTATCCAGGAGGATCCACTCCAGAAAAACAAAAACAAAACCACCACTTGATTTATATTTGCAACTGCATTGTAACAGGAACTTAAAAACAGACGTGAAAGGAAAATTCTTCAGAAACAGAAAGAGTGGCAGGTTTTTTGTGTTTCCTTAAAAAAATGTTATTTTAATTTCCCTCGATTTAACGTGTTTCCTTCTCTGCCCCGCGGCAACAGGACACTCTGGGGAGGGGGAGTGTTTGTGTGTCAGAGAGAAAGACAGGGGAGAAACAGTCAAATCACAACAGGAAATCTGCCTCTCCACCAAGGGATCGCCAGCCGGGTTTAATCCTCCTCGTCTCCTTCGTCGTCAGCCTCTCGTTTTCTCTTCTCTCCTCTTTCTTCCTCTGTGAAGGGAATGACAAGAGTGGGGTTACCAGCGTTTCTCAACCTGGGGTTCAGGACTCCTGGAGGGGATATGAGGGGGTTTCAGAGGGGTCACCAAAGACCATCAGAAAACACATATTTCTGATGGTCTTAGGAACCTCTTTGGCAGAGAAGGCTCTCTGCTTGTCCTTCTCTTCCTTTTAAACCCTATGCTGTGATTGGCCGGTCACAAAATGGCCAAAGATGTGGAAACCTTGAATCCCTCTGAGGAGCGGCTGAAAGAGCTGGGGATGCTCAGTTTGGAGAAGGTTGAGAGGACATGAGAACTATATTGAAATATTTGCCTTACAGGACCCTTTCAGCCACCCGTGTAGGCTTTCTCATGGCCCCTCCTGTACTTACCAGCTGCTGCTTCTTCCTCTTCCTCTTCATCATCTACCTCACCATCATTATACCCTTCTTCATCCTCCTGCAGAAGAGAGAGAGACGTTAAGTGGGATCAGCAAGTGTTACTCTTCCCTTCAGACCTTTTTAGGTCGGCAAAACAGTCTACGAAGAAGCTCTGGAAGAGAGTGCAACTTTGCCATCAAGACCCCACTTAGCCTTGGGTTCTAAGGAGTTATCACCACAGGATTGGAAGGTTCTAAGCCAATAATGTAAGTTTCTTTTTCTTGCTATGACTGGGAAACCTCACTAAAATTCTTCTGTAATGATCAATTAGAACGACAGGGATCTGTGTAATCTGCCTATTTCAATCAAGATAGAAGTTTGCTCATGATAGACTCCTGAGCCCTCAGCTTTCCTACAACCTGCCAAAGCCCTGGGATTGCAGAAATAACAATGGGGATGAAAGCAAGGAGCTTTCCTGATTGCTCCCTTAAAGCCCTGCTTAACTAGAATGGCAGGTGGTGTACTTGCACGCTAGCTCGTAACTCAAATCTTGGCTTGCATGTCATATTTATTTATTTATTTACCACACTTGTACCCTGCGCTTCTCACCCTAAAGGGGACTCACTGCGGCCTTACAAAGGCAACAATATACATATCAATAAATAAACAATGCACTAAAATCCGAAACATTATAACATCAAATTAAAATATCGCAATCCAATTTTCTGTCAAACCAAAAAATCGACAGAGTGATGCCTCGTATGTCAAAAAACTCTTAAGTTGGTTCACTTGTAAATCGAGGTTTCACTGTACTTATATATCATTTAAAATGCTGCCTTGCATTTGTCCCACACAGGTACAGGAGACATTTTTTAAACAATCAAAACATTGACTTCCAAACTTATTAGTTATCAATTAATTTAAATTAATGCACAGAGCTTCAGGAGCACAATTCATGTCCCTCATGACTTCAATATGCTTCTCCATAAGCAAGGGGCTCTTCTTTGCTTACCTCCTCTTCTCCACTGACGTCCTCCTCTTCGCCTTCCTCCTCCTCGTCCTCCTCTTCATCATCTTCAAACTCCTCTTCTAAAATAATAATAATAATAATAATAATAATAATAATAATGCAGGCAAAGTCATCAGGTCAGTTTCTTGCCCTTCTGTGGCAAAAAAAACACTGTGCAGAGACAGGGGAGAAAAGGCTGGGAATTAGTTCTTCATCTCATAGCTGACCCCTTCATCTGCTCAAAAACAATGGCTCGAAAGTGGTTCTCAACCTGTGGGTCCCCAGATGTTTTGGCCTTCAACTCCCAGAAATCCTAACAGCTGGTAAACTGGCTGGGATTTCTGGAAGTTGTAGGCCAAAACACCTGGGGACCCACAGGCTGAGAACCACTGGTATATACAGTACCAGAAGCTGAGGGACACTGCCATGTTCCAGGCATAGGTCCTCAGAGATATACTGACTTTGCACTGAGAGTACCATGCAGAAAAAAACCCTTCCTCCTGCCCTTAAAAAGGTTATTTCAGCCAGTAACCACTGTCTCCTCCTTTAGTTGTTTCCTATTAAGTTTTTGTCACTATTGTTGTGTGCCTTTGGGTAATTCCTAACTTAGTATAAAGTGAGCCCATCATTGGGGTTTCCTGGCAAGACTTGTTCAGATTTGAGTGAGTGGAATTTGCCCAAGAGACCAATGACCAATAAGGGATTCGAAGCCATGTTTCCATAGTTATAAATGAGGCTGTCAGGAATTGAAAACCCAACTGAAGATGCATCTCTTTCAGAAGACCTACCTAGTCAGTTTTAACTTATGAATTTTAAAATCACATCTATTTTATTGTTCTCTAACTTCTGCGTCTTGTATTTTAATATGTGTATGTTTTGATATGGACTTTTATGATTGAAAAAATTAAGTATATTTTGATTATGTTTTAATATGTGCTTTTAATATGTGCTTTTAATATGTTTTAATATGTGTCTTTGACAATGTTGTGCCCCATCTCAAGCCAAAAGGAGAAGCTGGTAATAAATAAAAATACATTATTATTATTATTATTATTATTATTATTATTATTATTATTGAAACATCACAAGATGAGTCCACAGCAGACACTCTGCTGGCTGTTGTATTGGATCACACGTCAGATACTTCCCAAGGTATTCCCAATTATTATTATTATTATTATTATTATTATTATTATTATTATTATTGTCCTACCACATCAAGCTGGCTCTCTAAAGTTTAACTGGCTGTGAAACACATTTCTAAAGGCTGCAACTTAGATTGTCCTCAGCCACTTCAACAATTATAGAATTCACTGCATCCTTTTGGCTGTGAGAAGTGCATTCTGTGGGTTTCTCATCATTTGACTACCTTTCCAAAGCTTTTGATAGAGCAACCAAAAGTGACTGTGGGAATATCAGAAAACTCTGCTGGGGAGTCTCTGATATGTGCAGTTCTTGGGAACAGCCACTAGCAAGACAAAGGGACCCACCGTCTTCCTCATCCTCGTCGTCGTCGAGGCCTTCCACATAGCCCTCGGCATCTGAGTCCGGGGCCTCTTTATCGTCCCGGTCGTAGCCATCCAGGTAGGTCAGTTGTGGGAGGAGCTTGAAGACGTTGTCTCTGTAGTCGTTCAAGTTGGTGACCTCGCAGTTGAACAGGTCTAAACTCTTCAGGTTTTCTAACTTTTCCTGGAAAGAGAAGGAAAGGGATTTCATCTTGCATTGGGGTCAAATCTCACCGTGAAGCAAAAGCAGATTTGAGGGAAAAGAAAAATCCAAAGAGCTCACACGATTTTTTAAAAGGATGCCTTTTCTGGCTACTTCACAGGAAATAAAGCTCTTGTGTATCATATTCAGAGGGGAAAGAACAAAGATATAGAAGAGTAACAGGTTAAAATAAACCCAGGCTTCACTTCCTGAAGAAACTACCAAGGTATCTTTTTCTGGAGGGACAAAAAGGGGCGAAAGGAAGAGGGTCATGGGTGGCCCCAAACAGGGGCTAAAACTTGTACATGGGAGTCTGTTTCTAAAACCAGGTGAAGCACAAAAAACTGTTGTTCTGCTGCTCTTTTGCACACTGCTACACACTTACCAGAGGCTCTATTGTACTGAGATCCTTGATTTTGTTGCCGCTGAGGTTGAGGTGTGTGAGCTTCGGACATTTTTCCGCCAAGACTTCCAGTCCTCCTGAGATTCTGTTATCGCTTAACTCGAGCTGAGGGCGAGAAATGGAGACCCCCTTTCAGAGAGCAATTCTATGACCACTTGAACTACATGTGTGTGGGAAAGAGACAGATTTATTTATGGTATGTTATACGAGATTGGACAATTTCACCCCCACCATTGATATATAAGTCAAACAGCAGAGGTTGGATGGGCATCACTTGGGAGGGGCGTAGCTGTGTATTTCTCACAGCTTCTTAAACATGGGGTCCTGACTGCATTTGGGGTCCCCTAACTAAATCTAAGAAGTCACAATGGTCTGGCTGGCCATCTCTAAGGAGGGCTTTGAATGGGTATTCCTGCATGACAGAAATGGGGCTGGACTGGATTGGGGGCCTCTGATTTTATCTCTAGGATTCAGTAGGCCTCTGATTGGGAATCCCTACATGGCAGAAATGGGGTTAGACTGGATGGCCTCCCCCCCCCCCCCCCCCAATTCAGGTGAAAATAGGAGAACCAGCAAAAGGAGAATATTTTCTGCACTTCTGGCAAGTATTGCCAGAATGGCATGAAAAACACTGAAAATATTCTCTTATCCTACAGTATCAGATGTTCAGCCAAAATTTAATGCTTTATGAAATAATGAACGAATACATCCATCTTACTAGTATACAAATTTATCTTATTTACTTTGTTGTAGAGGGACTCAAAGCTGCTGGTTTTCATCCTTAACAAATGCTAAAATCTTATGTCTACCAAAGGACTGTTTGAAAATAAATGTCTTTATGATGTACCATCAGTATAGGCTTTATTTGCATACCTATTTTATATACCTATTACCCAGGGTGATGCAAACATTTCTCCATCTAAGTGGGAAAATGTTCAAGACTAGATGACTCTTGTGGGCACTTTCATCACCATCATGCCATGATTCTTATTCAGTCCCCCAACAGAGGCATCCAAATCCACTTAGGGGGAAAAGGCAAAAAGCAAAGATACAGGATGGGTGATGACTAGCTCAGCAAAATAATAGCCTGTGAAAAAGATCTTGGAGTCTTAGTGGATCACAAGTTCAATATGAGCCAAGAGTGTAATGCAGCAGCTTTAAAAGCCAATGGGGTTTGGGGCTGCATCAAAAGGAGTCTAGTATCCAGTTCAAGGGAAAGCATGGTGCCTCTCTCTTCTCTTTACCTGGAATAATAACCCTGCATTCAATTCTGGGCACCACATTTTAAGAGAGATATTGACTCTACACTGCAAGGGGTCCAGAGGAAGAAGGCCACTAAAAGGATAAAAGCTATGAGCACCATGAATCCCCTTGAGGAGTGGCTTAAAGAGCCTGCAGAAAAGAAGGCTCAAACATGAGAGCCATGTTTGAATATCTGAAAGGGTGCCATAAGGAAGAGGGAGGAGGCTTCCTTTCTGCTTCCCTGGAGACCAGGGCTCAATGGAGAAATGGGTTAAATTACAGGAAAGGAGATTCCACCTGAACATGAAGAAGGACTTCCTGACCATGCAAGCTGTTCAACAGTGAAAGTCTCTGCCTAGGAGCCTGGTGGAGGCTCCTTATTTGGAGGCTTTTAAACAGAGGCTAAGTGGGCATCTGTTGGATGTGCTTGGATTGTGCTTTTCCTGCAGGAAAGGGGGCTGGACTAGATAGCCAATGCAGTCTCCTCCAACTCTATTATTCCAAGGAGGACAATGCAGGCCAAAAAGACTGGTGAGAGATGACCAGCGTATTTAAAATGGAGCAAAGAGGAAGGGCTGTTATTTATTTCAGCAACTCAGCTTGACTACAGACTGAATGTGGGTAACAGCCAAAGATAAAAGTCAAGGCTGAGTTCTTACATAAGAGGACAAAAGGTCAGAATGCCAATGCAAGTTTGGGCAGGGAGGGAGAGATTTGTGTTCAGGCATATTGAACTGGCGATGAGAATGAATGAAGCATTCAAGCAGAAACACCAGAGAGGCAACTGGAGAGGTGAGGTTACAGGGAGGGGGACACCTTTAAGGACAAGGACTGAGCTTCTCTGTTTACAGAAGGTGCCACAAGCCACTGAATTGCATGAACAACCCATTTCACTCTGAAAAAGGCACTCTTTACTTTGTCAAAAAGAAGACCAAATCCACTCACCTTCTTAAGCTTGTTTAACTTTGGTAAGTTTGCAACCGAGGTGAGGCCTACGTTGATTGTACTTAAGAACTCCAGCTCCTCAAATTCATCAGTGAGGCCTTCGATTTTGCCTTCGTTTGACCTACAGTTGTCAAGAACAAGCTCTTTAACCTACAGAGAAAAAGTTGAGACAATGACAATAATAATATTTGGGTCTGCTGGGGTTTTGCTTGGTTTTGCTTTGCAAACAACACATCTAAAGTTTGCATGTCTTTATAACAAATTGAAACGTACCAAAACAAAATGGCTTCAGAGTTGATCTTATGCTGCTAAGAAATTATATTATATCTCCTGAGTCCAGGGACCCACAATGTTCACTGAACTAAATAGGGCTTAGCTGCAAAGTGCAAGGAAATTGGGCCAGTTATTGTCCTTTTTAAGGGGCAACTTAAAGAACTCAGTGGTAATGAACTAAATAAAAATTTTCACTTGCCAGGCTTAGGCATGCAATAGGTAAGAACGACGCTCCATGCAGTCATGCTAGGCACATGACCGAGGACAGGGGTCCTCAAACTACGGCCCTCCAAGGTCATTTACCCGTCCCTCGCTCAGGGTCAATCTAAGTCTGAAATGACTTGAAAGCATACAACAACAACAACCACAACAATCCTATCTCATCAGCCAAAAGCAGGCCCACACTTCCCATTGAAATACTAATAAGTTTATATTTATTAAAATTGTTCATTTTAATTATCGTATTGTTTTTAAGTGTTTTGTACTACAAATAAGATATGTGCAGTGTGCATATAATCTGGCCCTCCAACAGTTTGAGGGACTGTGACCTGGCCCTCTGTTTAAAAAGCTTGAAGGCCCCTGACTTAGGAGGTGTCTACGGACAATGCCGGCTCAAAATAAAGATGAGCAACCCCCCCCCCCCCCCAAGTCAGGCACGACGAGACTTAATGTCAAGGGGAAACCTTCACCTTTACTTAGGTAAGAACACAACCATTCAGAAATGCTAATGGTTGTTTTATGTATTCCCTGCAAGGTAGTTTTTGGACCCACCAGGTGCCAAGATGAAACGCTTCCATAATTTTAATTTGGTAATGTGCTTTTTATTAGCATCCCAGACAACTAAGAGTGAATAGTGTCACCAAGTTGACATTACACTGAAATGTCAAGAGTACTGTCCTTATTTGAGCGGTAGAGAGGGCTCTTTCCCATTCAAGCCACCAAGTCCAGATCTCTACCTGATCAGTTGCCCTAAATGCGCATGCTTTGGCATTCCTTGGGAAGGAAATTCCAATCAGCTAATGCTGCTTCCCTGGCTGCCGGAGAGGAATGCACAAGAGATTTACAGAACTACCAGCAGCAGCACAAGACCCAGATCCCACATCTTGCAGGAAGAGCATCCTCCCTCCCTCCCTCTCCGCAGAGGAAGGCAGAGATGCCGCTGGGAGCCAGATGGATGGAGAGCTGCAATCAGCAAAGCTGCCTTGCTGCTTCAGCAAAAGGAAGGGGAAACCGAGCAGCAAGGACCAAATGCCCTACCATGGCATCAATGTGCATTTGCTTGTATGTGCAACGGCTTGGACCACTCAAGCATGAGCCCAGGCCGAAGAGGGCAACATTGGGAAGCAGTAAGCCAAGGGTCGATGGCTGAGCATAACGCTTTGCCAAAGCAGGGAGGGGACCCCAAGCTCTGCTTTTTGGGTCGAACCAGAGTCTTCTCTGGGCTTAGCACCCACCATGTTTTAAACGGTGGGTCTGACAGAATTATCATGTTGCTCCATGCAGAGTATTCTGTACGTGACTTGTTGTGGTGTTTTATGTGATTCATAAGCATGCTTAATACATGATCTTCATGATAATAATGATGATGTTGATGATGTTATTTTCTCTTTACAAATATATAGTATAAGTTGCTACTGGAAACTACCACTTGGAAGAGACTGGCGTAGTGTTCTCATCAACCAGGGTGTGCATAACAAGACAGGATAATCATCACCATCATCATCTTTATTTAATACCCCATCACCATCTCCCCAATGGGGAGTCAGGGCAGCTTACATGAGGCCAAGCCCAACAGCATATTACAATAAAATAAAACAAAAACATAAGGATGAGTTTGTGCAGCCCATCAAATACATAGCAGAGACCCAAAGGCCCCATGAAATACAGCCGATCAGAAGACCTTTCTGTCCTGATTGATGGGCAGTATGGAATCAGAGTAAGGCTTGGCTTAACAAGATATTGGGGGACATAAACCCAGCCGAGCAGCCCCTTCATTTCCCAAGGGAGTCAAAGGAATAGCATACAGATAATTGCTATGCCAGTATGTTGCTATGCCATTAGTCTGTACCACTTTGGGGCTTAGCAGAATAGAAATCTCCAGGCACCCACAGGTTTATAAAGCTCCGTTGTTCAGTTTGGTTTCCCAAACGAACAGGCAGCTCATTCTCCATCCATTGAATCAAACACCACCAACTACACAGGAATAGAAAGCAACAAGAGCACATGGTACAAGTAGGATTTGAATCCAAATTCAGTGACTGCAATGTCCTATTAACAACAAAGGGAAGTCAGCAGCTCAAATAATGCCAGCTCTGGAAGCAAACATTTATACTAGATTCTGACACAATTATTGTCCCTCTTATTTACAGATTATTGGAATGTGGGCAAACACTATTTGAAGGGTGGAAAAACCCTGTGGAACACATTATTATGATTATTATTGTCATGATCTGTCATTGCATTGCCAAAAATTGCATGAGTTCAGCCATCCATGTAAATCCTAAGTGTTCAAGGTGGTCTTTGCCTGAAAGTTTTTAGTCTAACAAACAGCTAATGCTGGTTGTGTGGTATGTTGTTTCTAATGTTTAATTGTTTTTTTTAATTGTATTCGCTTTGTTTTAAAGTTTGTGGTTGTTAGCTGCCTTGAATATCCCCAGGGAGAAAGGCAGGGTATAAATAAAGTAAACAAAAACAACAACAATGCATTTTCTATATAGTTTTGCTACACATTTTGATAGGAACAGGCAGCTTTGAAAGTAAGAAATGCAAGTGATCGATCCCTGCTTTTGGAGGTCCTAAATAATAGTACTAATAATGTATTTTCTATATAGTTTTTTGCAACACTGTTGAAAAAGATTGGTTTTGAACAGTTCTACACCTAATAGAAACAGGCAGTTTTTCAAGTAAGACATGCAAGTTATTTATTTCCTGCAGTTGGCGGTCCTTAAGTAAACACCATCACGCTGCGTTTAAGGTCAAACCCTGCCAAAATGTACAAAGCCAGGATTCAACTGGACTACTAAAAGCTAAAGGTTTTCCCCTGACATTAAGTCTAATCATATCAGACTCTGGAGGGTGGTGCTCATCTCTATTTCTAAGCCGAAGAACCAGCATTGTCCATAGATGCCTCCAAGGTCACGTGGCCGGCATGACTGCATGGAGCGCCGTTACTTTCTCACAGAAGCGATACCTATTGCTCTATTCACATTTCTATGCTTTTGAACTGCTAGATTGGCAGAAGCTGAGCGTAACAGTGGGAGCTCACTCCACTCTCCGGATTTGAACCGTCAAGCTTTCGGTCAGTAAATTTAGCAGCTCAGCGGTTTAACCTGCTACGCCAGAAGGAGGCCCAACTGGACCTATTGTAGATTCACAGGATGACAAACACAAAGCTACGGACAAATCACAACCAAGTTTACTCCCAGGATCAAGGACTGCCTCCCCAAGAGCTCAAAAGGCACCACCCTTGTAAAGTCTGCTATACATAAAGCAAAGCATCAGGCCACAGAATGAGGGAAACGTGGCAGATCAAGCATTTATGCTGCACCTGTTAAATTCACTCCAGTGCCAAGACACAGCACCAAACTCCTCGGATATTATTAGGCCGAGTTACAACTTCCCCAGCCTTGTTTTGGAACACTAATCACTCAAGACGTTTGTACAATTCTCATTCGAAACAAAAACCCAGTGATTTTTGTATAAAAAGAGCTTCAAATCTCCATAACCATCTGATATTATCTGAATACTTTTCTTAAAGTAAGTTGCCACCAATTCAATGAATGCAAAATAATTTCCAGGGCAAGTTTTATCACAAGCATATGTCATCTTAGTCAGGACCACACTGCTATTTTTAAAAAGCATCTTATGAAATATATAACTTCAGGAGTAGCAGGATGAACAGATGACCATAAACACAAGCCAACCACTTTCCTCCACAAAGGCCCCTATTTTAAGGAAGGAAAGGTGACGCTCCTTGCAAGGTTTCCTTCAGATTTAAAATGGGGTCACCTGCATTCATTCTACAGTTTACAAGCACCTTTTCCCTTTCTGTCTGGCATCAACTTATCTAAGAGCTGTTCCAACAGTGGAACCTGCTGCTTCCCTGGGAGGCTGGATTCTATGAGGTTGGGTGGCCTTCTGTCAGGAGGGCTTAGAATGTGTCTTGGACTAGACAGTGGTGGATACTCCATCAACGGAGACCCTTAAAGGGAGACAGGAGGGCCATTGCCAGGTTGGATTAGATGGCCTTTGGGGATCCCTTCCCACCCTAGGATTCTATTCTATACACTTCAAAGAGGGAAAGATTTGAACTGGACTAGATAGTGGTGGGTACTCTATCAACAGAGGCCTTTAAAGGGGAGGCCGGAGGGCTATTTTCTGGGAGGGCTTTGATGGTGCCTTCCTACCTGGTAGAAAGAAGGGGGTTGGACTGGATGGCCTTTAGGGACTCCCTTCACACTCTAGGATTCTATTATTCTATACACTTCCAAGATGGAAAGAGTCAAATTAGACTAGATTGTGGTGGATACTTCATCACCAGAGGCCTTTAAAGGGAGGCTGGAGGGCCATCTGCCAGGAGAGCTTGGTTGGTGCCTTCCTGACTGGTAGAAAGAAGGAGGTTGGACTGGATGGCCTTTGGGGGTCCCGTCCTACCCTAGGATTCTATTATTCTATACACTTGCAAGATGGAAAGAGTCGAATAGGACTAGATGGTGGATACTCCATCAACACAGACCTTTAAAGGGAGGCTGGAGGGCCATCTGCCAGGAGGGCTTGGATGGTGCCTTCCTTTATGTTTGAAGGGGGTTAGACTGGATGGAACTTCGGGGCTTCTTTCTACCAGTTAGGAAGGCACCATCAAAGCCCTCCCAGAAAATGGCCCTCCCGCCTCACCTTTAAAGGCCTCTGTTGATGGGGTATCCACCACTATCTAGTCCAGTTTGACTCTTTCCATCTTGGAATTATACAGAATAATAGAATCATAGGATGGGAAGGGACCCCCAAAGGCCATGCAGTCCCTTCTACCACTCAGGAAGGCACCATCCAGCCCTCCCAGCAGATAATAATATAATAATACTAATTTATTTATATTATTATCTGTTGGCCAAGGTCCTGCCTGGCAGAAGGTGGTGCCTTCCTGAGTGGTAGAAGGGACTGGGTGGCCTTTGGGGGTCCTTTCCCATCCTGTCATTCTATTATTCTATATACTTCCAAGATGGAAAGGGTCAAATTGGACTAGATAGTGGTGGTTACTCCATAAACGGAGGTGTTTAAAGGGAGGGCTTAGAAGGTGCCTTCCTGACTGGTGGAAAGAAGGGGGTTGGATTGGATGGCCTTTGGGGACCCTCCCTACCCTAGGATTCTATTATTATATACACTTCCAAGATAGAGTCAAATTGGACTACATGGTGGTGGACACTCCATCAACAGAGACCTTTAAAGGGAGGCTGGAGGGCCATCTGCCAGGAGAACTTGGATGGTGCCTTCCTTTATGTTAGAAAGTGATTGGACTGGATGGCATTTGGGGGTCCCTTCCAATTCTATTAAAGGCTTATTATTATTTGAAACACAACAAGATGAGTCCACAGCAGACAAGATCACTCTGCTGGCTGTTGCACTGGATCACACGTCAGACACTTCCCAAGTGTCTAGGACTGTGTGATGTGTCGGCGAATAATGTGTGGAGATCTCAGTAAGGTGGCCTTTTGCAGTTCGCAGATGGTAATTTTGTCAGCGCCGATTGTTTTAAAGTGCAGACCAAGGTCTTTAGGCACTGCACCCAGGCTTATCATCATCATCATCTGCTGGGAGGGCTTTGATGGTGCCTCCCTTTATGTTAGATAGGACTGGATGGCCTTTGGGGATCCCTTCCCACCCTATGATTCTATATACTTCCAGGATGGAAAGAGTCAAGTTGGACTAGATAGTGGTGGATACTTTCAAGGGAGGCTGGGGGGAGGGCGCAATTTGACCCAGGTCTGGTGTAGATTGTGCCTTCCTGCCTGGCAGAAGAGGGTTGGGCTGGATGGCCTTTGGGGGTCCCCTCCCTGCCTTGCTAGCGCCGAACCAACCCACCCAACGAGGCTCATTCCCGTCCCGCGAAGGGCGCCTTGCAGACACCAAGATGGCAGCCTCCAAAGCGCTGCCACCGGAAGGGAAGCGAGGCCGGAAGGAGGAGAAGGCGGGAAGGGATGAGGAGCTGCTTTGGGGGCTCAGAGAGAGACAGAGATCCCCGATTAGAAGCCATTTCAACGAGGAAGGGAACGCGGGGGGAAGGAGGTGGCGGCTGCTGCCTTGGCCGCGCCCTTGCTGGGAGAGGAAGCCCTGCCTCTGCGCAGCGCGAAAGGGGAAAAGATGGCGGAAAGAAGAGCATCACCACGACAACAACAACAACGAGAAGGAGAAGGAGGCAAAGTTCCCAAGCGGAAGAGGGAGGCCTGTCCAACCGGAAGGTGAAAAACAGACAAGGCCTTCCTTTGGTCCTTCAGGCGCGGAGTAGACACCTTCCCTCCCTCCTTTCAGAGTAGTGACACACAGGAGGGCCTTCGCTTCGCTTCAGGCGCGGAGTAGACACCTCAAGGGCACTCTCTGGGGTCCTTCCTCCCTTCCCGCTCTCCCCTCACTCCCTCATTCTCTCTCTCTCTCTCTCTCTTACGTCTGAAGGCGTCCGGTTCCGGAGCTCCAAGTGGATCCTCTTCTTCATGTCCATGGCCCCGGCCTTCTCCTTCCTCGCCTTCCTCCTTTCCTTCCTTCCTGAGGAAGGGGCGCCGCGGGAGGCGAAGGAACCCACCCAGCCAGGCAGGCAAGGCAGGCAGGCGCACGCGAACCCGATGGGCGCCGAGGGGGCGGGGCGAGAGGCTCCCGTGATGGATAGGCGGGAGAGCCGGCCAATGAGGGGCGGGCTTCGCGCGAGGAGGCGGCCAATGGGAGATGGGCGGGCCTGACTGAGGCAGCACGCGAACCCGATGGGCGCCGAGGGGGCGGGGCGAAAGGCTCCAGTGATGGATAGGCGGGCGAGCCGGCCAATGAGGGGCGGGCTTCGCGCGGGGAGGCGGCCAATGGGAGAGGGGCGGGCCTGAGGCAAAAAGGGTCAGTCGGCGCCCGGCCGCGGAAGGAGGCGGAGGGGGGGTCTGTGCGCGCGCGGAGTGGGGAAAAGAGGGGAGGGGGCTCTCTCTCTGGAGAGGGAACAGAAAGGAGGGCGAGGGAGGGGAGGGGGCGGAGCGGGGGACACAGAGATCTGGGCCAAGGAAGGGGGGGGTGGAGGGAGGAGAGGGGTGTCTGCAGAGCGCATGCGCGCGGGGAGGGAGGGGTTTGATGGGGAAGCCGGAGCTCAGCCTTTGGCAGAAGGGAGGGAAGGAAGGAGAAAAAGGGGTGGAGGGGGAGAAGAAGAAGAGAAAATAGAGGGGGAAGAAGAGAAAAAGGAAAGGAGGAGAGAGATGAACGCAGGGGAGGAAAAAGGACGGATGGAAGGAAGAAGAGAAAAGGAGAGAAAGGAGGAAAGAATAGGGAGGGGAAGAAAAAGGGAATAAGAGAAATGGGGAGAAGAAAGAAGGGAGTGAAGGAAGGAAGAAGAGAAAAGGGGAGAAGGGAGGAAAGGAAAAAGAGATAAGGGAAGAAAGAATAGGAAGGAAACGGGGAATAAGAGAAATGGGGAGAAGAAAGAAGGGAGGGAAGGAAGAAGAGAAAAGGGGAGAAGGGAGGAAAGGAAAAAGATAAGGGAAGAAAGAATAGGGAGGGAAAGGAAAAAGGGAATAAGAGAAATGGAGAGAAGAGAAAAGGAAGGGAAGAAAGAAAAGGGGAGAAGGAAGAAGAAAGAAGGATGGGAAGGAAGAAAAAAGGGAGACAAGAAGGGAAATGAGGGACAAGGACGAAGGGAGGGAAGGAAGAAGGGAAGAAAAGGAAGGGAATGAAGAAGATAAAGGAGGAGAGACAAGATAAAAGAAGGGAGGGAAGAAGAGAAAGACGAAGCGAAGGAAGAGCAAGAAGGTGAGGGGAAAGAAGAGGAAAGGGAAAGAAAGGAGGCAAGGAAGAAAGAAGGGGAAGGGAAAGGGAAGGACAAAAAAGGCGAAGGGGGAAGGAAGGAGGAAAGGAAAAAGAGAAAAAAGGGGGGAAGAGAGAAAGAAGAGAAAATAGAAGGGGAAGAAGAGAAAAAGGAAAGGAGGAGAGAGAAGAACGCAGGGGAGGGAAAAGGACGGATGGAAGAAAGAAGAGAAAAGGAGGGAATCACCTTTTTGTCCATGTCCCAGCATTACTTCCAATTTTAACCTTACATTTGGCCTTCCCACTGTTTTTAACTGTGTGTTGTCTTATTGATAATGTTGTATATTTGATTGTCTATGTTTTTTTATTGCTTGTATTATTGTTTTATTCCTTGTATTGTTGTATTTGGGCTTGGCCTCATGTAAGCTGCATCGAGTCCCTTGGGGAGATGGTAGCGGAGTACAAATAAAGTGTTTATAAAGGAAAAAGATAAGGGAAGAAAGATTAGGGAGGGGAAGGAAAAAGGGAATAAGAGAAATGGAGAGAAGAAAGAAGGGAGGAGAGGAAGAAGAGAAAAGGAAGGGAAGAAAGAAGAGAAAAGGGGAGAAGGAAGAAGGATGGGAAGGAAGAAAAAAGGGAGACAAGACGGGAGAAGGGAAATGAGAGACAAGGAAGAAGGGAAGAAAAGGGAGGGAATGAAGAAGATAAAGGAGGGGAGAAAGAAGATAAAAGAAGGGAGAGAAGAAGAGAAAGACGAAGGGAGAGGGAGAAGGAAGAGGAATGGGAAAGAAGAGAGAAGGAAGAAAAGGGAAGAAGGGGAAGGAAGGAGGAAAGAAAAAAGGGAGAGAGGGAAGAAGAGAAATTAGAGAGGGAAGGGAGGAAGGAGGAGGAAAGAAGATGAAAGGAGAAGAATTGAGGGGAGGAAAAAATGAGGGACGGAAGGAAGAATAGAAAAGGTGAGAAGAGAGGAAAGGAAGAAATAAGGGAGGAGAGAGGGAATAGAGAGGGGAAGGAAAAGGGGAATAAGATAAATGGAGAGAAGAAAGAAGGGAGGGAAGAATGAAGATAAATGGGGAGAAGGAAGAAGGAAGGAAGAAGAGAAAAGGGAGACAAGACGGGAGAAGGGAAATGAGAGACAAGGAAGAAGGGAAGATAAAGGAGGGGAGAAAGAAGATAAAAGAAGGGAGGGAAGAAGAGAAAGACCAAGGGAAGGGAGAGGAAGAAGGGGAGGAAAAAGAGGAAGGGAGAAGGGGAAGAAGAGGAAAGGAGAAGGGAGAGGAACGGGAAAGAAGGGAGGCAAGGAAGAAAGAAGGGGAAGGAGAAGGGAAGGATGAAGAAAAAAGCAAAGGGTGAAGGAAGGAGGAAAGGAAAAAGAAAAGGGAGAAGGAAGAAGAGAAATTAGAGAGAGGGAAGGAAGAAGGAGGAAAGAACATGAAAAGGAAAGGAGAAGAATGGAGGGGAGGAAAAAAGGAGGGAAGGAAGGAAGAATAGAAAAGGTGAGAAGAGAGGAAAGGAAGAAATAAGGGAGGGAAGAGGGAATAGAGAGAAGAAGGAAAAGGGGAATAGGAGAAATGGGGAGAAGGAAGAAGAAGGGAAGAAGAAAAAAGAGAAGGAGGAAGAAGGGAATTGTGAGAGAAGGAAAAAGAAGGGAGGGAAGAAGAGAAAGGAGAGGAGAAAGAAGATAAGGGAGGGAAGAAGAGAAAGACAAGGCAAGGAAGAGGAAGAAGGGGAGGAAAAAGAGGGAGAAGGAAGAGAAATGGAGAAAGGAGGGAAGGAATGGGGAGGAAAAAGATGAGAAGGAAGGAAGAAGAGTAACAGGAGAAAAGGAGGTAGAACAGAAATGGGGAAAAGGGAAGAAGGGAAAGAAGTAGAGGAAAAAAGAGAGAAGATAGAAGGGAAGGAAGAAAAGAAGGGAGGAGGGGGGCAATCAAGAAGGAGCCTTCTCTTAAAAGGAAGATCCCTAATGGTTGCCATGCCATGCTTTCAAGCACTGCTGCTTAAACGATAAATACAACAAGGGTTTATAGCGGGCTCTGCAGAAGGTGCTTCAGCTGTACTTCATGACAAGGAAATCCACCTGATTAGCCAGCCTTGCATTAAAAAAACCAAAGACAGGTTCCTCCTTGTTTACTTGTTTTGCAAGCCTTGCCAATGCTGGTTTGTTTTCAGTAAGAGCTGGGTTCATAGGCCTACATTATATTCCTATATACCCCACCCCCAGAGTCGCATGAAAAGATTTCAAGAGGAAAGGGGTCCCAAGTGGAAAAGTTGAAGATGCAGTTGCATCATATAGTGATCTTGGTGCTGAGCTATATTTCCTTTTATTAAAAAAAAAGATATACAATGCTAATTTACTAGCAGAACAAATTAAAACTGCTAGACTTACTAGGTAATAACTAAAATTAAATACAAGATTGGAAACAAACCATCTGTTAGAAATAATAATGATGAACTCTTAATGGTGGGATTCAGAGTGTTCTTTTTGGGTCAATTTCCCCTTCCCTTCTTTATTGCCCCTCCCTTCTTCCCTCCCACCACAAAAGGCTTCAGTGAAGGAATATAAGGAGGTGATGTAATTTCCACTCTGGCCACTGGGTGGCGGCAAAGGGTAACGAGACCAATGGCCGAGCTGGCCCCATAGAAGCTTATAGCTCAGTTGCAGAAAAAGGCTGCAATGTCTGATGTGGCCACTCGATGGCGGCAAAGGACCACATTGGAGCATGGTCTCCATATCCGCGTAGAGTCCATGGATTCATCTATCCACAAAAATGTGCCATCTCCAGGCATTTTCTAGGTCCTCCAGTACATATCTATGGTATTCCTGGGCTTGAAGCTCTTCATTCCAATGGGATTTGAAACGAAGCTTTTTTGTAGTCCTGAAACAATAGATCTTGGCTGGTATTATTGTCTACAAGGGTATACAATGATAATATCATGATATATAATTTATATAGAATTATGAGGATAATAATAACCACAAATAATAATACGTGGGTTCATACAGTGCTGTTCAGCAGTGGAACTCTTTCCCCCGGAGTGTAGTAGAGGCTCCTTCTTTGGAAGCTTTTAAACAGAGGCTGGATGATGGCCATCTGTTGGGGGTGCTTTGAATGCAATTTTCCTGCTTCTTAGTTGGGGGTTGGACTGGATGGCCCATGAGGTCTCTTCCAACTCTATGATTCTGTACTCGTTTCAATCATTTATTATGAGTCACCATCACTGAGTATTGAAGCAATTGCATCTGAAAGGGGTCAAAAGGGGGAAAAAGAGGAAGGTTGATTTGAGGTTGGCTTTTTTCATGATCAAAGGTCCAAGAGGGACCCTTATTATTATCTATACATGTCCACTTTACACAGACACCCTCCCACCTCCACAGACAGTTTTAACCCACAGTGCAGAAGTGCCACCAAAACACTCCAAGGACATTATATTGAGTGCCCACATCCCAGAGTTCCTTTCTCTCTCCATTGGTGTGGAATTTGCATGACCCTGCCCTTTGCCTCTCTCTTAACTCTTTCCTACCCTTTCCTATACTAGAGAGGCTTGGGGAGAATTCACCATGATTTATTGGAGTTGTAGGGACTGGGATGTATAGTTCGCCTGCAATCTAAGAGCATTCTGAACCCCACCTTGAACTGACTTGGCACACAGACCCAACACAGCCAACTTTGCATACTGCTGGGTTTTGGGTGTGATTGACCTTGGCATCAGGGAGTTATAGTTCACCTGTATTCAGAGAACACTGAACCCAGCAAGTGACTAATCTTGAGCAAACTTGGCACACAAACCCAATATAGCCAACTGTAAATACTGGTAGGTTTCGCAGATGATTGACCTTGGCATCAGAAATGTATAATTCACCCATATTCAGAGAATACTGAATCACAGCCCCGATCTCGAACCCAGTGACTATCACCTGTTCACTAAATTGAAGGAACACCTTGTTGGAAAACACTTTTGTGATAACAACAAGGTGAAAAGCGAAGTGACTAACTAGCTGAAAAAGGCGGAGGGAGATTTCTATGACACAGGCATCAAAAAACCCATCGCACGGATGACAAAATGTATTAAACTGAATGGTGATTATGTGGAAAAATGTCGATTGGAATGATAAAGAGGGTCCAGACTCAGATACCGAGAGTTACATGGAATGCCTCGACAGTGAGGAGGACGAGGAAAATGATCATGAGTCCCTTTTGGTTGCTACTCACCGTTTCCAAGAGCTGCGCGTATCAGAGAAACCCACGTAGAGTTTCCTGATATTACCACAGTCAAAAAACACACTCTGTTTCCCTATCGAAAGCTTTGGAAGGAAGTCAAATGATGAGAAATCCACAGAATGCTCTTCTCACAAGGAAAAGATGCAATGAAATGTGAACTTGTCGGAGTGCTGAGGATATCACCCCCAGGCTTGGAGAGATTAGCTGACTTTAGCCCATTTCCTGTCCTAAGGCATGAGATCAAGTGAGGCAATTTTATAGATTTGCAGTTCCATTTACACTTTTAAGGGTTGGATTTCACTTGATATACTTTATAAAAAGTAAAGGTTTTCCCTGACATTAAGTGTAGTCCTGTTCAATTCTGGGGGTTGGTGCTCATCTTCATTTCTAAGCCGAAGAGCCGGCATTGCCTGTAGATGCCTCCAAGGTCATGTGGCCAGCATGACTGCATGGAGTGGTACCTATTGATCTGCTCACATTTGCATGTTTTCAAACTTGTAAGTTGGCAGAAGCTGGGTCGAACAGTGGGAGCTCACCCCTCTCCTGGATTCAAACCACTGACCTTTCGATCAGCAAGTTCAGCAGCTCAGCAGGAGCTCCCAGTGGCGCAGTGGGTTAAACCTCTGTGCCGGCAGGATTGAATACTAACAGGTCACAGGTTCGAATTCGGGGAGAGGCGGATGAGCCCCCTCTGTCAGCTCCAGCTCCTCATGCGGGAACATGAGAGAAGCCTCCCACAAGGATGAAAAAAAATCAAATCATCCGTGCATGGCCCTGGGCAACGTCCTTGCAGGTGGCCAATTCTCTTTCTCTCACACCAGAAGCGATTGCAGTTTCTCAGGTCGTTCCTGACGCGACAAAAAAAAAAAAAAGCAGCTCAGCAATTTAACTTGCTGCACCACCAGCGGCCCTGATTTACTTAATAAAATTTCATAAAGGTGAATTTCATAAACATGGGGAGATATAGTTGGCTGGACTTTCCCAGAGTTGAGGAGGAGTGGCATTTTGACATTGCAAAATTAGTTTAAAAAATTAAAATAAAATGAATTCCCGATTAATTAATTTCTGTCAATTTGTGCTTAAATATTTCTCGATAAAGTGATGCTCTGCATCTTCATGGTGAAAGATGTTGACAAATGTTTTAACGTCTTGCTGGAAATACATCAACATTGATAGAAGAAGAAGAGGAGGAGGAGGAGCAGAAGAGAAAACTGGCAAAAGAAGGCTCTCCATGGACAGTTCCTGGGGAAAACTGAGAGCCAAATTGACAAAGAAAATACATGGCTGTGGCTCACAAATGGAACTTTGAAAAAGGAGACAAAGGAGAGCCTGATTCTGGCAGCCCAAGAACAAGCCATTTGAACAAAGGCCATCAAAGCCAGAATAGAAAAGTCGATGACAGATCCCAAATGTAGTTTCTGCAAGGAAGCAGATGAAACAATAAATCACATCCTCAACTGCTGCAAGAAGATCGCACAGACAGACTACAAGCAGAGGCATAACACCGTTGCTCAGATGATTCATTGGAACTTGTGCCACAAATACCATCTGCCTGCGACAAAGAACTGGTGGGATCACAAGCTGGAAAAAGTTACAGAGAATGAACACGGATTCCGGCAGACAGTTTTGGAGCATAATACTCCTGACCTCACAATTGTGTTAAAAAACAAAGTATTGATTGTCGATGTCGCAATCCCAGATGACAGCAGGATTGAAGAGAAACAACTGGAAAAGCTGACATGAGACAAGGATTTAAAGATCGAACTGCAAAGACTCTGGCACAAGCCAGTCAAGGTGGTCCCAGTGGTGATCAGCACACTGGGTGCAGTGCCTAAAGACCTTGGCCTGCACTTAAACACAATCACCGCTGACAAAATTACCATCTGCCAGCTGCAAAAGGCCACCTTACTGGGATCTGCATGCATTATTCACCAATACATCACACAATCCTAGACACTTGGGAAGTGTCCAACGTGTGATCCAATTCAACAGCCAGCAGAGTGATCTTGTTTGCTGTGGACTCATCTTGTTGTGTTTCAAATAATAATAATAATAATAATAATATGCTCAGTTTTTTAATGTGCTGTAGAAATACATCAACATTGATGTTACATCATCAACAGCAACTATAAAAAACGTTATTTATATTCCGCCCTATCTCCCCGGAGGGACTCAGGGTGGATTCCAAACATAAAAGGCAAACATTCAATGCCTGAATACAACAACAGTACATCCATAGTAACAATTTTTAACAACCCAACATATAAACACAGATCATGACTTAACAACTAAAAATTAAATAAAAAAACGCAGCCTTTTATATCAGATATAAGGGAAAACATCAAACTAAAATAAAATATTACTCTGTGTTTTAACATGTTGCTGGAAATACATCAAGACTGATGCTATATAATAATAATAATAATAATAATAATAATAATAATGTTTATTAGTTACCTGCCTCTCCTCATGGCTTGAGGCATTAAACAACATGGTTAAAACACAGAGATAAAATATAAATAATATGAAAATACATATCTATATAATACACAAAACAAATATTGACATCTATTCTTGGGTCTCTTAAGTGGAGGATATTCCACCTCCAGCACAACCCTGGCACAGAGGCAATAGTGCTATGGGTTCATGCCATTCAATTTCCAAATAAGATCTCAGCCTTGGCCAAGGTGACCATACATGCATCTTACAATGGGGAATTAGGTGGGTTGCATTGAACTATGTTGCTTTCAGGTTCATACAATGACAAGGATGGTGCCGTCCATCTGCTGGCCAGCCTTGGCCCTCGGGGCTTTGAGGGGAGGGATAGACTGGTGAAGCGGCTGCCTAGTTGCCCCACAAACCCAGCAGGGGATCCATCTGAGCCCATGGAGCTAAGTGGCGATGCATAATGGATGATAATTGATCAGGTCACCTGAGAAAGAGGACGGGGAGATAATGCCAGCACCAGCTGCTTTTGCAGATCCTTCAGGCTGCCTGCTAATTCATCATGACTCCATCAATTTCTTAGTGTTGAGGGATTTCAGCTCTGCAAGAACCATAGGTTCTGGGCCCAGTATGTCAAGCTTTAATGTTTAATGGTGCTTTTATCTTTTCTTGTTGTTTTACATGTTTTTTTATTTGAATTGTTTATTGTATTTTGATTAAGCAAACTATTGGGAGGATGTATTGATGGGCAGAGGATACATGCCTATAACATTACAAAAAAAACTGTTCCTGGTTTGAAAGTTTTATTTCCTGTCTAATTGTGCAGTCCTTACTTTGAAAATTATACTCCAGAAACTTTGTTTTTGTGGCTGCCAAAAGTAGGTTAAATTAGTTGAGACTCTTGGAGATATTCATAGAAAAAATAAGCTAAATGTGCTGCAAGATGTCCCACAAAAACAAAGTTTTTGAAGTTTAACAAACCTTTGACATGTTTTTATGATAGAACCAATTAGGAAATGACCTTTATAATCCAGGAACAAAAATCGTGTAACATACTGTTATGGGCATACTCTTCTTGGATGCAAAGTTTTTGCACTTCAATAAACTTTTCCCCGATTTTTATGATAGACCCAATTAAAATGACATTTATAATGCAGGGACAAAAATTGTGTTAGGTAAAGGAAAAGGTTTCCCCTGACTAAGTCTAGTCATGTCCGACTCTGAGGGGTGTTGTCCATAGATACCTCCAAGACACCTCCAAGGTCATGTGGCCAGCGTGCCATTGCCATCCCGCCGAAGCGGTACCTATTCATCTACTCACATTTGCATGTTTTTAAACTGCTAGGTTGGCAGAAGCTGGGGCTAACAACAGGAGCTCACCCTGTCCCACAGATCCAAACCGCAGATCCGTTCTTCCAGTCAACAAGTTTAGCAGCTCAGCACTTTAACCTGCTATACCACCATGGCCCCCAAAATCATGTTTCATAGTGTAATAAACAAACACTAGAATGACAACTATGGTGCACAGTTAGCCTCAATAATGTTAAGTGCGTTCAGCTTCTCAAGAACCGTGGGTTTGGAAGCCCAGCGCATCAAAGACTGAATAAGACACAGACAGGATGAAAGCACAGAACAGAGGCATTTATTCTCAATGGCCAAATAGATGTCAGCAGAGTTTGCACTCCAAAGACTGACATAACAGGACTTGGACAGCAGTTTGAAACAAAGGACTCTGCTGCTCTGGTTACTGATAAGATCCAGATTGAATGCAGGTTGGTTGAGAAATGCTACAGAATGCAAACCAAATCCAGGAACAACAATGCTATATTCAGCTTTGGCACAGAAAGGCATCAATGTAAACATTTACAGTGTTCATATCAGATGTGGATGATGGATGGAGGGGCACACGATTCCTGTCAGGGACATGTCTTGAAGGGATGGGTGAGAAATGAAGAGACCAAGTTATTCCAGGGGAGCAAGAAGGGACCAGACATCCCACTTGGCATCCCAAGTCAAATGTCAATTTCCCTTCGCCTCTTGGTTAATGGACTTTCTTTGCCTGCTCCATTAACTGCAAGATAGAGATATAATACAGGGAATTTAATGGGGCCTGTCAGGCAGCATGGGCTCGGCAGGTAATTCCATTTTCTCCCGTCATCTCTCAGTTTTTCTCCAGTTCCTGACTTTTCTCCCACTTAATCTAACTGTACTCATGAAGTGGCTGTGGCCAGAGAGTTAGTGTTATAGGTTTGTGGGAGCTGTAGTTTCACAAGGTCTTTCGTCTTCTCTGGAAAAGTGTGCTGGTGGCCCATCAAACTACAGCTTCCAGGATTCCATAGCATTAAGACTTTAAAGTGGGGCCAGAGTGCATTAATTCCACAATGAAGACGCACCCATTTATTAAACTACACCTCCCAGGGTTTCATAGCATTGAGCTGTGGCAATTTAAGTGGTCTCAAAGTGCATTAATTCTACAGTGAGGATGTAGTCTTAGATGCACCTAAGTTAGCTTCATGCTAAAGTTCACCCCAAATCAATGTATTAATTTCCCTTTCAGACTCCAAATATCTAACATTGCATGGGAAATGGAGATCAGATTCGTTAAAATTATTGTAAGGTTATTGGAAATTGAGGGGAAACGCGGGGGAAGCAGAAATCTTTGGAGAAGCAATGCCCTCTTCTTGTCCTAGTTTTGACAGAAACCCAGCATGTCTAGCTTCCCAGGAAAGCCAAAAGAGACACAGATGGGGTAGAAGGCACAACCAGAAGTGCATGTTCAATGGCCAAAGAGGATGTCAGTAGAGAAAGTCCTCCAAAGTACGGACATACCACAATTGCAAATAGAGAACATTTTCATTTTATTGTTTAGCTATTCAAGAACCAGTGCCAGCTCCTGATTGGCGAGAAACCCGCCCAACTAGGATCTGTATCCTGATTAGCCCAGTGGACATTTTCACTGGTTGGATCTTTGTATGGCAGGAAATTCAATACACTGCTCTTCTAGTAGTATTTTCTGTTGATCATGGGAGTTCTTTGTGCCAAGTTTGGTTCATCATTGGTGGAGTTCAGAAGGCTCTTTGATTGAAGGTTGCCTATAAATCCCAGCAACTACAACTCCCAAATGACAAAATCTATCCCCCAATACCAACCCCACCAGTATTCAAATTTGGGCATATTGGGTATTTGTGCCAAATTTGGTCTAGTGAATGAAAATACATTCTGCATATCAGATATTTACATTACGATTCAGAACAGCAGCAAAATCAAAGTTATAAAATAGCAACAAAAATAATCTTATGGTTAGGGGTCACCACAACATGAGGAACTGGATTAAGGGGTCACAGCATTAGGAAGGTTGAGAAACACTGACCTAGAGCTTCTGTCACCACTCACTGTGATAATTATACTCCATAAAACTTACTCTTGTAAGTTCCTTACATTATTCCCCTTGCAGTTTCCCATTTTGGTCTTTCTTTCAAAGTATACAAAGGCCAGCCTCCATTTGTTTGCAAACTCTTCATTATTTTGACCTCCAGGTCCACTAGACAGCTTGGCCATTTGTATATGTTCTAGTAACTTTTTTTCTCCAATCTCTCTCCCCATCCTCTTGATGCGGAAGATGCGCCTCTCCCACCAGGAGGCTCTTGAGGAGCAGATGGCGACCCGATAAAGCCTCTCTTGGGTCTGGGAAGACACCTGAAGGTCAAGCAGGTGACCTGAACAGCGCCAGGCTCCTTGCAGGCGGCCACTCTGCTGGGACAGCCATGAAAAATGCATGGCCCCCCACCACTCTGGCTCTTGGCTTGCTCAGCTGGCAACTCCAGATAAGGAGAGGATGCAGAAGAGATGGCATTCTTTTCAATCCCTCTTCCATTGCCCTCCCAGAGTCAGCGGGAGGCAATGGTCTCCAACGGAGGAGAGAAGGGTCTGGTTCAGCCTCCCGCAAACCAGCCTTTGCTTCCGAATTGGCTTCTATAACTTCAAAAGAACTGTCCTAGGTGCCAAAACTTTTGGAAAAATGGAAATCTCCATAAATCCTAACCATAACCATTTGAGGAAACCAGGAATCTCCACAGGCTTTTGGAAGCGTGACAGTTTTGGAGATCAATTGGCATCCACACTGTTTGGAATAATCATAACCTTTTGGAAAGTATGATCTTCCAGAGAAGAGTTAAAAACTCATTTGAATCAACCTTCTTAGTTGGAAATATCCACTAGTATTCATGCAAGGCAATTTAGGTTTCTCAGTCATTAGTCTGATATACCCAGGTATCTCTTTAAACTGTTAGGAACAAAGGTATGCCAATGCACAAATCTATATAAATAAAAATGTAATGTATTGTCGAAGGCTTTCATGTCCGGAATCACTGGATTGTTGTGGGTTTTTTTCGGGCTATATGACCATTTTCAGGAGGCATTCTCTCCTGATGTTTCGCCTGCATCTATGGCAAGCATCCTCAGAGGCATCCTCAGAAGCATCCTCACTACCTCTGAGGATGCTTGCCATAGATGCAGGCGAAACGTCAGTAGAGAATGCCTCCAGAACATGGCCATATAGCCCAAAAAAACCTACAACAACCCAATAATGTAATGTTCGCTTGTGGGATTAACAGAACTCAAAAACCACTGGACGAATTGACACCAAATTGACACAAGACACCTAACAACCCAATGTATGTCCTTCACTCAAA